>NC_067480.1:103907030-104257030 GCF_947179515.1 Apodemus sylvaticus
GAAGGCACACAGCTGGATATCCTCTGGTCTTGTGCTGGGGTTCTGCCTCCTGGCAGAGACCCAGACCCATGCCTTGAGGTGGGGAGGGCACTTGTTTAGGGGTTCTTGCCAGCTGAGTGCATGGGAGGTGTGACTCGGAGATACCGAGAGACGGTTTGGCTCATTACAGCAACTGCGAGAACTGATAGCTGAACACAAGCCTCACGTAGATAAGATGAACAAGACCGGGCCGCAGCTCCTGGAACTGAGCCCAAAGGAAGGCATTCATATCCAAGAAAAGTACGTGGCAGCCGATGCCCTCTACAGCCAGATCAAGGAGGATGTAAAGAAGCGAGCTGTGGTCCTGGATGAGGCCATTTCTCAGTCCACCCAGGTAATCCTCTCCACGCTAGGAAAAGAATCCATTTCTTCCCCACACCCAAGCATGCAAGCATTTTCCTGGACCCCTGGTTAAACTTCCTCTTAAATGATACAAACTTGAGATACAACATTGGACATATTTTTATTTTATTTAATTCTATGTTTTCAATTGAGGAAATGTATATAACTCAAGAAGTCCCTTGGACCTAATCAGACCACCTAATCAATAACTATGAGTTTTGCAGGCCCTCATACATTTTAGGATTTCAGAATGAATACTCAGTTCTGGCAGCCAAACGTGCAGCTTATCAAAAAAAGCTGCTTAATTGTGATGAAATTAAATATCAGGTTAAGATTCATATTGCTACAAAAAGGAGTGTAAACTGCTTCTTAATGAATACGCTCGGTTATCGATGGGAAACTCAAGTGTTTCCCCCCCCTCCCGCCCCTCCAAGTGTGTCACATGGGAGTGCACAGAGGTTTGTCACTTTAGGCTTGGCTTTATGCCCCGGCCGAATGTCACTTTCTGGGTGGAAACGTAGGCAAAGGGTCTTCAGCTTTTAGTTGGTGTGCGTGCGAGCACGAGTGTGCGTGTACGTGTGTGTGTGTGTGTGTGTGTGTGTGTGTGTGTGTGTGTGCACGCGCGCGCGCTCAGCAATGTGAGTGTCAACAGCCCGTCGTTCTGACCCACAGTTTCACGACAAGATCGACCAGATCCTGGAGAGCCTGGAGCGCATCGCCGAGCGCCTGCGGCAGCCGCCATCCATCTCTGCCGAGGTTGAGAAGATCAAGGAGCAGATTGGCGAAAATAAGAGTGTGTCCGTGGACATGGAGAAGCTGCAGCCACTGTACGAGACTCTGAGGCAGAGGGGGCAGGAGATGATTGCCAGGTCTGAGGGCACCGACAAGGACAGATCTGCCAAAGGTGATGAGACAATTTTGGTGTTTTGTTTTGTTTGAGACAGGGTCTGTCCATCCATCCGTCCACCCACCCACCCAACCGTCCGTCCACCCACCCACCCACCCACCCACCCATCCATCCATCTATCTATCTATAGCTTGGAGTTAGCCATGTAGGCCAGGCTAGCCTCAAACTTAGAAACCAACCTGCCTCTACCTCCCAAGTGCTGGGATTACAGGCACATCACCACCCCTGGCCCCAGACTTACCTTTAAAACAGCTCTAGATTTGTACGCTGTTCACAGACAGCCTATCTGCCTAAGAGAACGCCAGATCTTTAAAACGTTGGCGCTGGGATAGGTTGCTTCCCGAAAGTCCTGTGCTGCCTTCCTCGGTTTGCGAAATCAACTGGTTGAAAACAGAATGCGGTCATGTAAAGACCGTGGGTTCTCCGAGCCGCTGAGGCTAATAAGGTCAAAGCTGGGAGACAGCCTTGGTATCTTATCTAGCGTGCCTGCTCCATCCCAGAACCACCAGATTGCTAACCACAGCCATAGCCACACAAATTAGAGTTGTGATCTGTGGGTCCCAGGGAAGAGAGTACTCATATAGTGAAATCAGACCATTCCAAGAGCACATCAGAAGTGCAGCTTCTTCTTGGGACTGAATGAGCAATTTCATTCTTGGAGAGCATAAGAAAACAGATCTTAGGTTGGTTACTGACTGCCTTTGGGATTGAAGCCAGCCTTTGTGAGCTTAAAACTTGGTAAACTTGAGTCTACTCTGAGCCCGTGTAGCTTCGCGCATCTACTTTTATAAGGAGGTGCGTTGGCACAGCCGGAGTGGACCCAGAGGTTCTGCGTTGTGTGTGGTAGGTTTGGACCCAGCGATTGTGTGTATACGGACGGCAGTTGGCGAAAACCTAGCCAGTCTGTTTGTTTACCAGGTCAAGTAACTGCTTGCCGTCTGAGCTAGCGTTCTGCTTCTGCTTACGTGATATCGGATAACTAGCATCTTCACTGACACTCTTTTGCTGTGTAGCTGTTCAGGACAAGTTGGACCAAATGGTTTTCACCTGGGGAAGCATCCACACGCTGGTAGAAGAACGGGAAGCCAAACTGCTGGATGTGATGGAACTAGCAGAGAAATTCTGGTGTGATCACATGTCACTGGTCGTCACCACCAAAGACACCCAGGATTTTATCCGGGACCTGGAGGATCCCGGCATCGACCCCTCGGTGGTAAAGCAGCAGCAGGAAGCAGCAGAGGTAATGACAGACCTCAGTTCACCTACAAAAGAGCAAAGAGCAGCGAGGCAGCACCCCAGTCCTGTTAGAATCTCTATCTGCTTCTGAGCACTGTGTGGGTCCCAAGATATTATGGACCCACTTGGAGATTGTCCATAAGATCATCCCTCCACACCCACACTGCTCATGTCTGTGTCAGAGTGCACGTGCGTGCGCGCACATACACAAACACACACAAAGTAACATAAAGACAGGATGTCTCTCCTTGCTGGCCCCCAGCCTTGCTGCTGTCCCCGTCCTGCTGCTTGAGATCCTTCAGATGTGCCCACCGTCCACTGGGTAAAGCCTGACTTTGCAGGGCAGGGTGCGCAGCTCGGTACCCACGAGCCGGTGACCGTGCTAGCGCAGAGTTCCTCAGAGTTCCCGGTTCCTTTAACCCTGTGCTCTTGTTCCTCTCCTCACTGGTCAGTTCTGCCACCCCCGTGATAAGCTTCAAGGGTTGGTTGGATTATCGCCCACCCTGTGTGCTTCCTTTCTTGTGTACTTAGCTGAACTGCCTTCACGGCTACAGGGCCTTGAAGAAGACTAAGCAAATGTCTCCTCCTCAGATGTTTGATTTGGGGCTTTGTTCATGCCTGCTCAGTACTCATGGCCGAGTGGGTGTGTTTAGCCGTGACCATGCAAGGTAGGGTTGACAGATCCTACCTAGTGTAATGCACGGGACCCCAAAGCTGGGTTATCATGAGTTTCCCAACAGACACGTTGCTGTGCATAAAGTTTTTGTCCACATATTTCACCGGTATCTCTTTGGAACACATAACAAGCAAACTACCTGAGAAAATCAGAATGTGTTTTGGTGCCTTACAGGATTGCGGTTAATTTTTAAATTGCTCTGGTATTTCGCCAAAGTTATTTTCATCTTTATAGTAAAGATTTGACATTAGAGGATACTATTTTCTCTAAAATATTTTTTTGTTGTTGTTGTTTTCATGTTCCAAAAATGACCATATGAGCTTGGGAAATAAAAGAAAGCAAAACGCTGCTAACCTCACATAGTAGCCCCCCACCACCACCACCCTGGGCCACCCCGCGTGACCCCTTGTCTTGGTTGTGGTGTGGCTTTACGCAGTGTTCTGAGGCTCTGCTGTGACTTCCAGGCAATAAGGGAGGAGATCGACGGGCTGCAGGAGGAGCTGGACATGGTCATCGCGCTGGGCTCGGAGCTCATCACCGCCTGTGGGGAGCCCGACAAGCCCATCGTCAAGAAGAGCATAGACGAGGTACCTGCCACTTGTTTGTAAGATCGCCTTCCTCGGGACTTAGCCGAGCCACACCCATTTTTTACCAATAGTCAGAAGTACAGATTTGGCACTGAAAGGACTCTAACATCTGTTTTGCAGTTAAATTCGGCATGGGATTCTCTAAACAAAGCTTGGAAGGACAGGGTGGACAAACTGGAAGAGGCCATGCAGGCGGCCGTGCAGTACCAGGACGGATTGCAGGTGAGGTGGCCGCCACGCCCTCTGGTCTCTGCTGGAAGCAGGAATCATGCTCTTTGATGTCTCGCACTCTGGTTCCAGCCCAGCACCGTGCCTGTGCGCAGCTACAGACAAATCTGTTCCCATAGTCAAACTACTCTCAGTCAACCTTCGAAGATGTTTCTTACCTCTCAGGCATACGGGATATACGTCCGTCTGAACGTGGATTATTACACGCATCCGTGAAATCTGCTTTGAAAAGACATGTTCTAATGGTTTTTTTTTAAGTGAAAGTAAATATTCCCACACTGTGTTTTCCATAAATTGTTGAGCACACGGCAGTGACGTGACAGGACAGAGGCTGAGTTCTGTTCTAAAGCTGAGTCAAGTGAGATGGAAGAGGTAAACACGGGCTAAAAATACCACCAAGTTTAACCAGTCAGAGTTAAAGAGAACTGCCTCAAAGCCAATGCCCTCCCCGTACTAAAATAGAATTCTATTTTATTGGCTCCTAAATGGCCGTATCACGGTGCTTTCTTCTTTTCCATATACATAATCATTAAAATAGTTGTCTGTCACATCTCTTCAGGGCGTTTGGATCATTAGCCAGTCAGAAACTGGTTTTTAATCAGTTTAGCTCAGGGTGTACCTTTTCTGCCTCCCTCCCTTTGGTGCTACTTCCTAACAGGTTGGCGGAGTTTAGTCTGCCATACTCCTTCCTGTGTGGAAAAACCCTCTCTTAAGGGCTTCCCTAACACTGAAGTGAATATTATTTTTAAAGCTCACATGAGAACATATTTTTTTTAAACCTCTTTTCGGTATGCCACTTCTTCCTATGTCTGTAAAAATAAATAAATATCTCCAGCCAGGCTCTACGCCAGCTGGAAGGGCTTGGGACTTTGGAAATACACGTGATAACTTTTCGTGACAAATAACACCTCACTGCGACCCCCACACGCGTGTGTACGCTTACACAGGCAAAGCATACACACAATTTCTCGCTTCAGTAATGAGTGGCCCGTGCTGACCACACCGGGCTTCCACTCTGTGTGGGCAACATTACGTCACGAGGGTGAGTGTTTTGACTGGGACTGTTCTCCATGGCTAGAGAAGTGACTGCTACTGCACAGGGTCATGTGGGAGCCGTGGGCAAGGCACTGTGATGGGACACGGGCCCCTCACCCACAGTCAGCTCCATCCCGGGTCCGGCTGGTCAGGAATGGCAGCCTGAGTTCCTACGTCACATTACTGCAGCTGTTGACCAAGCCCGCTCAGTCGGTCCGCAGGTTCTCCAGCTCAGGAGCGAGTGCTAAAAAGAAAAAAGATGATTAGACGATATTGTAGCATGACACACACACCACCCCAGTCAATTCTGAGACTGAAGGGCGGGTTTAATTTTTTCCAATCCTCTTTTATACCATTTTAATTACATGCTGGTATTAAGAGCAATAGTAGTACAGTGAGGAACAGGTAAGACAATAAACAGAAAATAGTCAAGGCAGTAAGCAAAGTCCTGTGACCGTTATTTCCAAGGGCTCGTCAGAATGGCCAAAATACCTGAGTCCACTTCCTTGTCCAAGCCCAGAATCTGCCTGAAGCCCGCTTCTCTCCTTACACCCTAAGATTAAAATTCCTGCCGTGACCTACTTCCCTATTATAGGCTAACGCCAGATTCCTGCCTGAACTTAACTCCCCTTGCCCTAATGTCAGGCTCCTGCTGAGTGTACTCCCTTGTCATGGCCTAATGTCATATTCCTTGTCCTTAGCCAATGTCAAGCTCCTGCCAGGTGGCAGGGCACCCAAATGAGGCTCTCCACAAGCTGTATGTGGTTCTAGGAATCCCTTAAGGCTCAAGGCTTGACTTTAAAGTGAGATCCATTTTCTTCCCAGGTTGCTGCTGAAGGAATTGGTTAATGGTTGTTTAAGTGTATCAGATAGTTTATAAGGGTTCTCTTCTGTCAACTTCATTAAATGTAAAATAATGCTATTATACATTCACTACCTTAAAAAAAAAAAGTGTGTGTTAGAATGTGTAATGTGTGTAGAAACCTTGAAAGAACAGAGAAAGTAGGGGACTGTGAAGTCTTTTGCAATCATGGTACCCTTAATTATATGTGTGTACAGGATGGTAATGGTAATGTAGGGGGTGCCGGAAGTTTAGATGAACCACTAACCAGTGAGTGTCTTGGTTATTTGAATAAATAGATACATTTGGATCTTTGTCTTACAGTATATTTTTAAGTAAGCAAATAGGATATTCCACTTTTGTGATTGAATATATATATGTTTTCAAATGGACTTTTCTTTGAAAGTGCTTGATAATTTAAGAATAGGACTCCCTTTGCCCACTTTGGTGCCGAATTGGAGGTGACATTTACTTGGTATTTGAGGAGCTGTTTTATATTACTGCTTTTATTTGGGTAAACGCTCTTCGTTTTTTAAAAGTTTCAGCCAGCTAGACTCTGATTTTTAATACTAAATTTCTCTTGAGGCCGGCACCTTTTGAGGCCTTCAAACGCCTGCCTATCCCTGTAACACCAGAGCCCCAGCCATTTCGGAGCCACTGTGCTAACATGAGGAAAATGTGTCTTACAGGCAATATTTGACTGGGTTGATATCGCAGGCAACAAGTTAGCCACCATGTCTCCCATTGGGACGGACCTGGAGACGGTCAAACAGCAGATTGAAGAGCTGAAGGTAGGTGTGGATGGAGGTCCTGATCAGTCAGTAAGGAACTGCCCGTAGTTCCGTAAGTCTCTGACTCCCTGGCTTTCCCGCCTAATCACTCAGTCGACATGATTGAGACATTACATACGACCCCCAAACTGTGCTATTTATTTCTGTTGCACGTATTTATTTTTTTTATTCGATATAATTTTTTATTTACATTTCAAATGATTTCCCCTTTTCTAGCCCCCCACTCCCCGAAAGTCCCGTAAGCCCCCTTCTCTTCCTTCACCTGTCCTCCCACCCACCCCTTCCCACTTCCCCGTTCTGGTTTGTTGCACGTATTTATTAACGCATGTGTTTGTGTTTGCACACGAGGGTGCCCTATGCATAAGGAGGTCAGAGAGCAGGATTGAGACTTAGGTTGTCGGGCCTGGTAGCCAACACCTTTCCCTGATGCATTTCCCGGGCCCTGAAGTTGATTTAGGATAATATCTACACATAGGAAGTATAAAGGGGTGCTCGATTTTAAAAAACTGAAAGACTGTTTATATTAATTATTTCGTATCCTTTTTAGAATTACAAATAAGCAAAGGGGATGGGGCAAGATGAGTGTAACTCACTCCAAAAGCTATGTAATTAAAAGCAACTATGCCTGCATTTTGCCATACAGCCCCTCAGATATCCTCTGATCGGAATGAAGGGTAGGTGTCTTTGGGGTAGGGAGGCAAATTTGGATCATGCCATTGAGACTTTTAAAATGTGCCTCCATTATTCAGTAGTCTGTTACAATCAGTGTAACTGATATATTATTGTAACACCAGCCACTAAGGAATATCAGAGATTCAAATAAATATTTTCTATTGTTAATAAAATGTTGGTTGGCAAAACAAGGATCATTAAGTGCCTGTCAGTCATGTGGGAAAGAGCGGGGAGAAGGATGTTATTCTAAAGCCACACGTGATGCTCAGCTCTGCATGCCCATACTTGTGAGGCTGAGGCAGGAGGATTGCCATGGGTCTGAGGCAAGCCTGAGCAAAATAGTGGTGAAGGCCCACCACGAGCTATGTATCAAGACCCTTTCTGCAGGTGGTAATTATAGTAATTATAAACTATTTTATACTAACAGTGGGACATAGAAGTTATTATTAACAAATGCCACACAGCTGTAAAAACATGGAAATTATGAGGGAATGCATATTATGTGCTTGCCTGAGATCAGGATTTACTAAATTCCTTAAAGGTGTCGTTTCTAGGGTTTCATATCCACTAATATAAAATCAGATATTAAAAAATGTTTCTCCATGGGATATATTAAATTTTACTGTGCAGAATAAAAAGTCAAACCTATTCGTAAGCCATTGAAGAAAAGAGAGAAAATTCTACCTCTTTTACTCTCACTGGGACATGTGAACTTTAGAGTCATTTCTGGTTTTATTTTTTTTAAAAAACGTTCCTCTGGCGTCTGTTTTTGGTTTTCGCAGCAATTTAAGTCAGAAGCTTATCAACAGCAGATAGAAATGGAAAGGCTGAACCATCAAGCGGAACTGTTGCTGAGGAAAGTGACGGAGGAGGTTGACAAGCACACGGTCCAGGACCCGCTGATGGAGCTGAAGCTCATATGGGACAGCCTGGACGAGCGGATTGTCAGCAGACAGGTAAACACCAGGAGCTGGGCGCATGCCTGGACACTCTCAGTAATATTAAACCACTATTGAAAATCCAGTCAGCAGTTAATATCAGGAAACTTCAGAAGCACCTAAATTGTCTTGTTAAAATTCTCCTGTTTGTGCTGTATTCACACACACACACACACACACACTATTGGAGTTGTTGACCAATATGAGTAGATTCATGTACCATGAGGAAGGACCTGGCCGCTGTTCAGCAGTTGACCTTTGCCCGTGTTTGGTAAGGGCGTACCATTCACCGTGCCGGGGGTCTAAGCGGCTGTTTGTTCTCTGCTTCTTGGCAGCACAAGCTGGAGGGCGCTCTCTTGGCGTTAGGTCAGTTTCAGCACGCCCTGGACGAGCTCCTTGCGTGGCTGACGAACACCAAGGGCTTGCTGAGTGAACAGAAGCCTGTCGGAGGAGACCCGAAAGCCATCGAGATTGAACTCGCCAAGCATCACGTACGTGCCATGGCTGCCCGTCGCCAACTTTGTGATTTTGACAGGGATTGTCTGGGGTTCAACTGCTGGACGGGTGCGGCCTTGGGAGGGCTCAGTGAACGTATGTCCTCGCCAGCACCGGGTATAGTTATCCAGTGTAGGAGGTCTGTGTTTCTGTAGGGCTGCACAGCAAACACCAGAGATCTAATCCCCCCACCCCCCATGCCCATCACTAAGTTAACATCCAATGCTTTTTAAGACTGTAGGAAACAACCTAAAAACTTGCAGGCTGAAAATGCCCTTTTCTTACCAGGGCCTTTAATGACTCTGGGCCTCTGGGCAGCAGTAACTTGCCAGAACGACTCTTTATAAAAACAAACTAGGCTTGTTCTCATGGAATGAGTTTATAGAAGCATTTACGTCTTAGGAAATCTGGCAATTGTCTTAAAAGGACCAGTGATTAGAACTGTGTGTGGTGGGGGTGGAAAGGCAGACACCCAACCCGGGTATCTCGGCTGGAGATCGATCAGTGCGAGCCTTTTAACTCTGTTCTTGTGACTAAGAAACTTGCCCTCTTGCCTTCTTGCCTTTCATTTGTGAGAGACCGGTGTATAGTGACTTGGGGTTGGAAGAAAGTTCCTGCCCTCTGCTCTGCAGCCTCCCCTGCCTCGAGCGTCAGAGGAAGGAATTCTGTAGAACTGTCTTATAGATGTAGTCACCAGCAGTATTTAACTCCCAGGCCTTGAGGAAGAGTTTCCTGCTGTTAACGTGTCACAGAGTGTGCTTTGCAGAGCCTGGCTCCTTACTCAAGTCGGGTGTGTGCCTCTGGAAAACTCTGAGTCATCAGATGCCTCAAACCTAGTCAATCGATCACCAGAGAAAGAATACTCTGGGGGCCGCCTGTCTCATCTGGAAAGCCTCCCGGGTCTGTGCGATGTGCAGTGTCTTACACAGGATAAGAGATGACATTCTTTTCCCAATGGTGCCAAGTACACATCAGTGAGTGGTAGGGCAGGGTTATAGAGAACTCTCCACTAATGCTAGAAAGCGTCCTCTCGGGTCACTAGGTCCAGCATCCCTTCAGTGAGAGAATAATGTAACACATTGCTTCTATCAAAACAGTCACTATAAAACATATGTCTTAGATATGTGATGATGCTATAATGAGTATAGAGGAGTAAAAGTATCCCTTAAGACATTACGATTAAGTTGAAGTAAAATGGACCTAAATCAATGAAAATGTTTTAATCATCAAATTATAATCTCTACAAAAGTATGTCCTGTATCATTTACGAGGTCCTTCCAGTGGGAATCACTGTCAGTGTTTGTGCACTCCCTTTGAGACTGCCAGTTGACTAAAAGTGTGTATCCATCTAGGCAGCCACAGAGTTGGAGGGAAGAAAGCGTGTTGCTTTAACACTTTCTGACATGAGGCTTTGGCTTCAGAAGGTTTCACACCAAGAAAATGAAACAGGTACAGAGGACTAAAGGTGTAGTTCAGGTGCTAGGTTCCTCACCCAGCATGCAAAAAGACCTAGGATTGATCCTTTGGCAATACCTAAGACCGGATGTGGCATCACACACCTGTATTCCCAGCACTCAGGAGGTGGAAAAAGCCAGCTGGGCCATGGTGCTGCACACCTTTAACCCTAGCCCTTGGGACTCAAAAACAGGTAAAGCGAGGTGAGTTCGAGGCCAGCTTGGTCTGCAGAGCAAATCCCAGGACTGCCAGGGCTACACAGCAAAACCCTATCTTGAAAAACAAAACAACAAACAAAAACAAAGAATTTCAGTGTCTTTAGCTATGTGTTGAGTTCAAAGCTTGCTTGGGATACATGAGACACCTCTCTGTTACCGTGTTTCCAGTGAATGATCACGCTAACATTTTCAGGTTCTCCAAAATGACGTCTTAGCCCACCAGTCCACGGTGGAAGCCGTCAACAAAGCAGGAAATGACCTCATCGAGTCAAGTGAGGGCGAAGAAGCAAGCAACCTCCAGTACAAGCTCAGAATTCTAAATCAGCGCTGGCAGGACATTTTGGAAAAAACAGATCAAAGGAAGCAGCATCTGGACAGCGCCTTGCGCCAGGTGACGAAAGAGGACAGAGGCCGGGTGGTGTGAGGCCAGTGGCGAGGGTGTGCCCGCCAGCCCTCAGGTGCAGATTCAATGTTGATGCATTAAAGAGAGGAGTAAAAATAATTGGGATAAAGAATGGAGCTGATAAGGAGGCGGGGCTCCCGTTCTTAGCCTAATACCCTTAGTGAGCCACCGGGCCTGGGACCCGGCTTTCTAATGAGACGCAGAGAAGGCTTAGCAAGCTGGGGCCGTCTTGACCTTGCTGGAGAGTGATAGCATTTCTGACACAAACTTAAAACCACCTGTCCCTGCAGGCCAAAGGGTTCCACGGTGAAATCGAAGATTTGCAGCAGTGGCTGACTGACACAGAGCGTCACCTCCTGGCATCCAAACCTCTGGGAGGTCTCCCAGAGACAGCCAAGGAGCAGCTTAACACACATATGGTACGTACAGTATTTTGTGCCGCCCTCGCCCTGGTCATACATACCTAACAATGGAAGATGGTACAGTTAAAAAATTAGGTTTTGTGGCAGAAGTCACTATGTGTAAATGCTAGAAACAGCACCATTTAGCAGTTAAATTTTCCAAGTAAGGGTATGTCTCAGAGGTTAAAATAAGCTTTAAAGAAGTCTAGCAGTTCTGAGTCTGTGTGTGTGTGTGTGTGTCACACACACACACACACAAACCGAGCATTGTATCAGTTATAAACTATTATCCCCTGAAGTATAAAGACACTTCTCTAATCTGATAATTTAATATAATTATAATTAATACAGTAATCATGTGCGAGTAATTCATGTAATCCTGTGGTTTGGGTTTGCTGTTTGCAGCTGGGCCAGACCCATTTGCTTGCAGAACAGTCTTGCCGACTACTGCATGACCTCAGCGTGCCTGTCATTGTGAAACCCTGAATGGCTCTCCCATAGTTCCTTACTTCCCTGGACAGTCTGACATAGCTTTCACCTAGTTCATTACTTGTTAACTAATAATGGATTCTGTCTCCAGAATGTTACACTTTAAAAGAATACAAGCACTTGCAAGCAGAGAACTTACCTTTAAATTTTCAGAAAACCACTATGTATAAAATAACTTAGTTTGCATAGGATACACAGAATGAACTTCATGTAACCCTATGTGATTTCTTTGACTAAAAATTCCATGTTTAAACACGAACAAACAAATAACCAGAAAAGCAACAACAAAAAACTGCAGAGGGCCTAGAGAGATGGCCCCAGCAGTAAAGAGGATTTATTGTTCTTCCAGAAGACCAGAGTTCATTTCTTATCACCTACCTGACAGCTCACAACCATCTGTAAGCCTAGATCCAGAACATCAGATACCTGCTTCTGGCCTCCAAGGGCTCCTGCTTGCATGTGGTACACAAAACCCACAGACCAACACATACGTTTAAAAATTAAATAAATCTTTCTGAACAGATTGGAAAGCAAAAAGGAAAACCGGGAGTGGTTTCCTTTAGATCTGGTTGTGGTGCTAGCACATTCTCATTGTGCTGGAAATGAAGATAAGAAGGAAAGCAGTTTTCACTTCCCTGAGGCTGCTTCAGGATTTAATGCTTTTTTAAAAACGAAACTGTAAAATGCACTGTATTTTTTTAATGTGCTGGGTTTTTGGTTTTTTTTTTTTTTTAAGTTACTTATTTTATATATGTGAGTACACTGTCACTGTCTTCAGAAGATAGGGCATCAGGTCCCATTACAGATGGTTTTGAGCCATCATATGGTTGCTGGGAATTGAACTCAGGACCTCTGGAAGAGCAGTCAGTGCTCCTAACCACTGAGCCATCCCTCCAGCCCGTAATGTGCTGTTTTTTTTAAGGATGAAGAAATAAGGTTTTAGCTGATGAAGATGGAGTTAGTGGTGATGGGAAGACCACGTTATAACTGTGCTCACGTCACTGAACAGTGTATTTCAAGTAGTTAATTTTATGGAATTATCTCTCTTTTTTTATTATTAAGTTGAAAATGTCAGTAAGATGTAGAATATATAACTCTCCATCAGAACTGTGATTCAGCCCACGTTATAGTTCAGTCGACACGATAAATGCTGCCTTAGTTTTTGATGAATTGTGAGCATTGCGTCATTGGTGGCATGTCTCCCATTTTAACAGGGTTTTCCTATATTCACTGTAGAAGATATATACAGCGTTCTCATTGGCAACATTTAAAGTTTTATAAATGATTTCTCAAATGTGGCCCCAGTAACTTAGCAGTCTTTATTTCAACTTGTATCTTTCTATACTGAGTGTTTGTATTCTGTCCGTCTCATGTTCTCTGAATACAAGATTAAATTTACTTGTACCAATTCTTTTTTTTTTTTTTAGTTATTATAAGGTGATAAAAAGGACATAGACATTTCAGCTTACAGAGGAGGAACTCCTCAGAGATGTTAAGTTGTTAGCACAGCATTACAGATCTGACTCGTCACTGTGCAGTGAGAGCCGTCTTGACAGCTTGCTAATTATTGCCTTAGGCCTTAATGTGCTGCGCAGTGATAGCTCTCTCAGCTGACGAGGGGCGACTGTAAGCGTAGGTACTATTTCAATATCAGTAGAGAGTAGCTGATTGTCAGGTTTGCTCTGTAAGCCAGGGAGATGAAAGAACGTGTGGGGAGGGGCTTAGAGTGGAGGGACCTATTAACAAAAGTGATTCTGAAACTGGAAGAGGGCTCGGTGATTAAGAGCACTCATTGGTGTGAGAGAGAACCAGGTCCAATTCCAGTCACCTGCACAGGAGCTCATCGCCAACTGCAACTCCAGACCTGACTCCTCACCCTCTTCTGACCTCCACGGGTACCAGGCATGATACACATGCATGCGTGCAGGCATGCATGCAGAACACTGACACACATTACAGGCAAATCCTTTTGAAAAAGTAAAAGAATGCTACCGTTAGGTGTTGTCCTCTGGCAACCCGCATAGCATGAGGGCCATCTCATTGCAGGAAGTCTGCACCGCCTTTGCCGTCAAAGAAGAGACGTACAAGAGCCTGATGCAGAGGGGGCAGCAGATGCTCGCACGGTGTCCCAGGTCTGCGGAGACCAACATTGACCAGGACATAACCAACCTGAGAGAGAAGTGGGAGTCCGTGAAGAGCAAACTCAACGAGAAGAAGGTGCGTGCTCTGACCAGCGTGACAGAACAGCATTTGCGCATGTCTGCCCTTGGGCTGGGTTATATCTCTAGCTATCATGAGTCCTCGGGGTTTTGGGGGTTTTGGTTTTTTGGTTTTGGTTTTTGCATACACTTGGTGTTTCATGAGGCTAAAAACAGTAGTCTAGGTAGGCCAAGTGATATAGTGCAGATAAAAATGTATCACCCGGTCACGGATTGCTCCAGTTTTTAAAAACTCTGGTGCTTTTTTAAAATATGAACCACTCAGGGTTGGAGAGTTAGCCCGGTGGTTAAGAGCGCCAGCTGTTCTTCCGACAGATCTGGGTTCAATTTGCATACTCACATGGCAGCTCAAAGCTGTCCGTAAGTCTGTCTCCAGTGGATCTGAGACACACATGCAGGCAAAGCATCCATACACATCACACACACACACACACAGGAACCACACAAGTTTAAGGTTACAAAAAATTGTATTCTAATCACACATTTATGCCAAAGAGAATGATACGATTGCAATTGTACTTATGTCTGATAATCTCTCACATAAAACCGATACAAAAATTGTAATTTATGCGATCCTGTGCATTTTATTACCTTTTTCAAATGGGAAAATAATCTAGGAACTCTCAGTAATTTTGCTTAGCGCAACAAGCAGCAACCAGCTAGAAATAGACTGTTGATGGAACAGACACAGGGTCCTCACAGGGCAGTGACCCCAGCCAGCAGGAATGTCACTGGTTAGCTGAAACACCGGCGAGCAAACTGTGAGCACCAAACACTTCAGTCCTTTTCCTTTACAGACAAAATTGGAAGAAGCGCTGCACTTAGCCATGGACTTCCACAACTCCCTCCAAGACTTCATTAACTGGCTCACCCAGGCCGAGCAAACGCTGAATGTGGCCTCTAGGCCAAGCCTTATCTTGGACACCATCTTGTTTCAAATTGATGAGCACAAGGTACGTTGGAACTCCTCAGAAAGTGTGTGCTTTCGTGTCAGAAGAGTCAGTTTAGTACTTTGGAAACTTTCTTTTCTTTTCCCTTCTTTTCTTTTCTTTTTTTCTTTTCTTTATCCGAGACAGGGTTTCTCTGTATAACCCTGGCTATCCTGGAGCTCACTCTGTAGACCAGGCTGGCTTCGAACTCAGAAATCCGCCTGCCTCTGCCTCCCAGAGTGCTGGGATTAAAGCATGTGCCACCACCGCCCTGCGAAACTTTCTTTTCGATGTATTTTTTTATTTCTTATGCAGTGTACTCATCCCCAGCTGCCCCACTAACTCCTCCTGGATTCACCTGAGTCCTTTAACATGAGCGTCTGCCATGGGTGCGCGCACCTTTTTAAAGTCAGCTCCTCTCCCCTTGTTTTCTGACTATGTTCTCTTTTGTGGAGAAAGGTCTTCGCCAACGAAGTGAATTCCCACCGTGAGCAGATAATGGAGCTGGATAAGACTGGAACCCACCTGAAGTATTTCAGTCAGAAGCAGGACGTGGTGCTCATTAAGAACCTGCTCATCAGCGTGCAGAGCCGGTGGGAGAAGGTGGTTCAGCGCTTGGTGGAGAGAGGGAGGTCCCTGGACGAGGCGAGGAAGAGAGCCAAGCAGGTAATAACCTTGGCGGGCGGACCCTCTCCGGCCCAGCCTTGGCAGCTGGTGAGCCGGAGCCGTCGAGTTGTGTGATCACAGGGCTTTTATTGCCGACCTGTGTAACAATAAGGAGCCAAGGTGCTCGCTTCCTGAAAGGCCTGTGGCCTGCCTTTGCAGGTCTTTGTCTTGGCAGTCAAGTTAGGCAGAGGGGACTCATCTTGAAACCCTCTAAATACCCACCTTCGTAAATGACCATCAAGGCCCGTTAAGAACTTACCTGTTTTGCTGTATATTTATTTTTTCCCCTTGCCACTTCAACCCCTGTTCTCGTCAGATCGGGGGCACGTGTCTGAGTTACATTGCTAACTCTGGAAGCCAGACTTCCTCACGCCGGAGCTGAAGGCCAGGCCTGCGTCCTAGGGACCTAACTCTCCATCCACGCCCCTCTCTCCCCAGGCCACTTGTTCACGGCCTTCATTTCTCCCCAAGGTTCAGCTCTGCCCCGGCTCACTTGAAATTAGTTGTCGGAGTCTCTGGGGGTCTGGGGGTGGGGTGCTCACCCCACAGACATCCCAGGGAGCCTTCTGTCCTCTTAGCCTGTTATCTACAGAGAAGAGGAAAGCGGCCCATCTCCCTGACTGTGAGGATAGATCACTACTTGGTAGAAATTGTTCTTTAATTTTTTTTTTTAACTAAAAACTTGGTTTAATATTGAGGCCGCATATTGTGTTTCTTAATTGGTACCCAGAATTCGTACCAGATTGTTCTTCTGTAACATAAGCAGAAAGGAGAAGGAGAGGGGGTCGGAGTAGGGGAGGAAGAGAAGGAGGAGGAGGAGAAGGAGAAGATGGGGGAGGGGGAGGAGGTAGAAGAGGAGGAGAAAAAGAAAAGAAATATTAATAAACCCTGTAGCTAGAAACAAACATGCGTTGACTTGGAATAATTTCAAGATCCTGGTTGGCAAACAGAATTAAACATAGTCAGAATGCTAACAAGGCAGGACTTGTGCATCTCAAGCCCAAGTGGGTGGGTCAGCCTGAGCCCGCTCTGAGCACAGAGATAAGGGTGCTAGACTCTTTCGAGTATTGAGAGGGATTTGGCCTTTATTCTGCCTGTCATGTTTAAACATAATTCACAAGTGTGCATTTTTGCTTTTGTTCCTTTTTCTTAACATAGGAGTTGGGCACAGAAAAATGTCAAGATATATAAAGAGACAGATACACAAAACAGACATTTTCTGAGAATTTATGTTAACTAGTAAGCAAAAGGAGACAACCTGGGCCGGGCTGGGGGCTCCCTAGCTCGCCATAGCATTTTCCGGCTCCTTCCTGTACTTAGTTAGCGGCCGTGCTGACTGAGTGTGCGTCCAGTGCAGCTGACTAATGGTCCGCCACCCATTTTTCTTCAGAGGGAATTTCGAATTGATGTCTTTTTAGTATATCCCATCAGCGATTGCTTCTGTTTTATAATATACTAAATCACAAGCGTCATGTGCTCCACAGACTTTCCCGATAAGTATGGGTCTCTTTAACAGTTCCATGAAGCTTGGAGCAAACTGATGGAATGGCTGGAAGAGTCAGAAAAGTCTCTGGATTCTGAGCTGGAAATCGCCAATGATCCAGACAAAATCAAAGCGCAGCTGCTACAGCACAAGGTGAGCCTCCCGGTGGCAGAGGCGCTTCCGTCCTGTCCGTGTGCGTTCCTCAGGAGACAGTAAGGGGGACCTCCCAGCTGCTGAAAGAAGGCATGAATCGAACGTCTCTTCTGTAGTCTAGAATATACTGAGTTTTCAGCTTTCCACAGCAGTGCTCTTAGCTTGCCTTTTGTTTTTTAATGGCTAAATCTGGAGTATAAGGTACATAGCCTGTGCAGTGATGGGTACCTTTGTTCGCAGTTGCTTGGGAAACTGGGGATCCCACTCTTGATGCTTTTCACCAGTTAGCAAACAAATCGCCCCAAGCAGAAACTTGAATCTCTTCTTGTTAAATATGTAGGAGTTCCAGAAATCACTCGGAGGCAAGCATTCTGTCTACGATACCACCAATCGAACTGGACGGTCTCTGAAGGAGAAAACCTCCCTGGCTGATGACAACCTGAAGCTGGACAACATGCTGAGTGAACTCAGGGACAAATGGGACACCATATGTGGAAAGTCTGTGGAGAGGTAGGATGGTCAGGCATCGGCGTCTCTGTAGACCTGCCTCAGGTACTTGCACAGTAGGGCGGGGTTGCAGACAGAGCTGTGGACCTCAGAGACTTGTTTGGGTAAGGAATCTCTGTTTTGACTAGGTCAACTTGCTTGCTTACGGATGGTCTCATACTGTAGTTTACTATAGCCCTCAGCATCAGTGCCCCCACACTCAGCTCCCAGCTCTGCTCCTTTAATTTCCATATAGCTAGTAGAACAGTTCTATGAAAATATCGGTAAGAGCCTTATCGTTTCTTGTTCTCACCTGCGGTAGGAACTTGGTGTCGGATATGACATAAAATAGGCTCCGTCACGTGGCCCGTTTGCATGACAGGACTGACCTGCCCCTGGCCAGCACTCCTTCAAACCTCCGATCTCCCCCTTTCCATTGGATTTTTGTGAGGCCCCAAGATTTCACGTTGAAGCTATCAAGTATTTAATAAAGTACAATAGTAGTATAAAGGTCCAAACATCTTCAATTTCAGATATTTTTTCCCTTGATCCTTAGTTCTACTTACTTTGTCAGAAACGCTCAGTATCCTTATTCAAAATGTTTGCGATCAGAAATGATCAGATTTGGCTGTGGCTTTTTTTCTTCAGATTTTGGAATGGACCATTTTGAGGATGAGACTCTAGTCTAGATTTGAAATCCATTTGTCTCATTTATATATATATACATTTATACATATATATGTATATATATGTGTGTGTATATAATTATTTATATATATATATATTGCATATTTAGCCTGAGGTGATTTTTTTCATTTTAATGTCTTGGGAGGTGTCAGCCCTGGTTGTGACTCGCACCATGGGCTCTGTCATACTTGTCACGATCAATCTCCAAGGCTAAATCTCCCACCATCTCTCCCTCACAGGATTCCACAGCTGCCGGAATAAAATTAGAAATAGGATTTTTTTTTTTAATAAAAGCATGTGTGGTATACAGTTTTATAGTATGGGATTCTATAACATCATATTGGTGATGAAAACTTTCATATTTGGGGATTTTTTTTTAATTTTGAAGTATTTTGGATTTTCAACCTGTATCAAGATGTGCTAGAATTCAGCTATAGGCAGCTTCAAACATCCAAGAAAATAAATCTCTTTAAATAAAACTAGCAAATATTTATTTAGACCCTTGAAGGATCAGTGATTTACAAAAATGGAGTTAAGGGGATTTTGCCAGCGTATGTTTAAAGGCATGAAAGAGAAAAGTGTGTTCTAAGGCGAGGAGGGAACTCGAAGGCCGCTTACCTCACGATTCCCCTTCAGCACCACCGGCCACCATCGGGAACGTTAGAAGACTAATTCATCTCCTTTTTTCCCCCCAGACAAAACAAACTGGAGGAAGCCCTGTTATTTTCTGGACAATTCACAGATGCCCTGCAGGCCCTCATTGATTGGCTGTATCGAGTTGAGCCCCAACTGGCAGAAGACCAGCCTGTCCATGGGGACGTTGACCTGGTGATGAACCTGATCGATAACCACAAGGTATTGCCAATCCTTCCTTTTATTCTGTAGTTTACTTGTGTGTTCTGAGTACTGACACGAAGGCAGGCGGTTGTAGTAGCCTTCAAAATCAGGAAGCAGGGCTCTTGCCGCATCGCCTACTGACACTTGATTGAGCAGATTCCAGAAGCCATCTTTTAAGGCCGTGGGGGAAAATCGCTTAGCCAGCAGAATGTTTTCCTTTTCATTACCTGACCTGTGTCTATTTTAGACTCGAAATGTAGTTGAATTCTGCCCTTTTGGGCACTTCGTTTAAACAGTTATGTGATAAGACTTAAAACCATTCATTTAGCCAGTTGGGAAGAGGCCACCCTCTCGGTGGACAGATCCCCCAAGGGGTCATGGGTAGATCCTCTCCTTGATCTAGAGTAATGCCTGAGTTAACAGCGTGTGCTGAGAGATGTATTGATGCTAAGAAAGTTGATTTCCTTTTGATTTCCTAATGCATGTGATAAACAGTCCTGTAAAGTAAGGGTGCATTTGACGTTTCCAGCTGGGAGTTAAGTATGACGTCTCCATTTTTTTGTGTTTCAGTTTGTGTGTATTGCACGTGGTAGGATAGGACCCCCCAGAGTCCAGAGGGATGTGTAACTCCTCTAAAGCCGGAGTTACGGGTGGATGTAAGCTGCTCCCCATGGGTGCTAGGAACTAAACGCAGGGTCCCTGGGAGAGAGAAGAAAGCCTTAAGTGCAGAGCCAACTCTCCAACCCTGAGATTGTAATGTATGCCCCAGTGATATAATTCAACTTGGCAGGCCTCAGAAGAGCTCGGCGCCACCGCCAGCACGCCAGGTTGGCTTTATCTGCTAGCTTGTGGTGCTTTACCCGGCTTCCCCGTGTATTTCCTTGCTGTGATTTTGGCCTGGCTTCAGAAAACGTATTTTATTTCAAAATGTTCTCGGAGTGCCTCTTCTTCAACTGTGCAATCCCAGACAGGCTTGGTCTTTTTAAACTGTTATTTAAACATTTAAAAACATATTTGCATATTTACTTTCCTGTTTTCTTTTAATTTATTGATATATTTATTTACATTTCAAATGATTTCCCCTTTTCTGGACCCCCACTCCCCGAAAGTCCCATCAGTCCCCTTCCCTCCCCCTGTTTTCCCACCCAACCCTTCCCACTTCCCTGTTCTGATTTTGTTCTATACTGCTTCGCTGTATGAACAGAATTATACTTAACACTAACAGAAAATAAAAGAACAAATAAAGAGTGTTCTGGGGATGCCCCAGCTGGTAGAATGCTGGCTTAGTCGGTGTGAAGTCCTGGGTCTGGTGCCCAGCACCGCCCTTACCCAGTGTGGTAGCTCGCCCCTTTATTTCAGTCGCCGGGGAGGTGGGGGCAAGAGGAGTGGCAGTTCAAGGTTTCTCTGAGCCGTGAGATCCTGCCTCAAATAAGGAAATTAAAGAACATTGGTCAGGCCCACAATGCTGTGCTTTGAAAAGAAAATATTCTTGTGATGAATTCAGACATGTCCAAATAAGTTGAGTGCATAGGTATGTACTTTATAGATATTTACAACCCAGAGTGTTTTACACACGTTTGGTACATTAAACATCATCAAATATGAATTATTTGTTAAGGATGAGTAATGTAGTTGCAAGATTCCAGAAGTTTAAGTATACAAACCTATTGCCTAGTCCTGCCACAGGTAAATATGTAGAAGGGAAAATATCTACATATTTAATGGTGTGTGTGTGTGTGTGTCTGGTCTGTCTGTCTGTCTGTCAGGGATATGGGTGTCTGTGAGGGGGTGTGTGTATGTGTGTCTGTCTTGTCGGGTGTGGGTGTCTGTGAGGATCATGTGTGTGTGTGTGTGTACGCGCGCGCGCGTGTGTGTGCATGGCAGGGTGTGTGGAGGGTGGGGGTGTGTGCAATTGAAATTGAGAAGACTGATCACTATTATTTAAATATTACTATGCTTATTTATATATACTTACATATTTATATTTAAATCTTACATATCTCATTTTTTAAAATCCTAAATTTTACTGGATATAAACAAAATCTTCCCAAAACGGTGTTAAGTCCTCAAAGAGGAATCATGTGCTAGATTCAATCAAAACCGTGGTCATTGAAATCTGCGGACGTCATGTGTACATACGTGGTGTCTACATGCATCAGTCTCTCACAGCAATGCGCATGACCACGCAGGTCCTGTACTGAAAAGGTGCCTGTGGTAAGGGTGATGTGGTTCCCTCAGGTCTTCCAGAAGGAGCTGGGGAAGAGGACCAGCAGCGTGCAGGCCCTGAAGCGCTCCGCCAGGGAGCTCATAGAAGGCAGCCGCGACGACTCCTCCTGGGTCAGAGTCCAGATGCAGGAGCTGAGCACCCGCTGGGAGACCGTGTGTGCGCTCTCCATCTCAAAGCAGACGCGGCTAGAAGCAGCCCTGCAGCAGGTAAGGCGCACGCTAGCTACCCGCGAGCTCTGTATAACCCACGAGGTCCTCACCCTCCTCGTAGACAGTCACCAGGGAAGTCTAGTCTCTCTCAGAACTGTCAGGACCCTTCTTCATGCTTCTCTGGAGAATTTCAAGTACTTAGCAGCAAGTACTTAAGCAGGGGTATTTATTGATCTCTGCTTAGTACTGCTTGAATGAGTCACTTAAGAGTCCAGACTGGCCGCCATGCACTGAACGCTCAGCTGCGAGAGCCCTGAACCAGGCTCCGTGATGCTTTATCTCTCCTTATATTGAAAACTACAGTAAAAGCTATCCCTGTCTTCTTAATAGGAGTAATGTGCATAATTAATTCAAACGAAGGCTTTTTCACTGGGAGGGGCCGCGTGTGGTCCTGCATGTGCCACTAACAGGCTTATCGTGTTTTCTGTGTGTGTGTGCTGTTAGGCAGAGGAATTCCACTCCGTGGTCCACGCCCTCCTGGAATGGCTGGCAGAGGCCGAGCAAACCCTGCGTTTCCATGGCGCTCTCCCAGACGATGAGGATGCCCTCCGCACTCTCATGGGACAGCACAAAGTGAGTAGCTTCCGGCATGGCACAAAGTGGAGACGGCTGCATGCACGGGGCAGGCACCATGACTGCGCCCAGCGAGGGCGAGGGTTCAGTTCTGTCTTTCCTTCCGGAGAAGAAATCAACCGTCTGGTACACTCGGAATGTCTCCCTCCTCCCCGCTTACACACCTGTGCACATACAGCCGCCTTTAGGTTCCCTTCTGAAAGAAAGCAGCCATTGGAGAAGCAGGCCCTCGGTTCCTGCCTCCGGGCTGCGCCGTGATCCTCCTGGAGGATCCTTCAGCTTCTGACCAGAGTAAGGCCATTCTGTCTCAGTTGTATCTGAAGAATGTGTGTTTCAAGAATGAAACTCCCTAAACGAGCAGGCTGGGCATTTTACAGACTAGGACTGTACCTTGATGATATTTGCGTCTGTATGCAAAATAAGCACCTCATTTATAGAGCAGTAAGATACTATTACTCTTCAGCCTCTTTCACTGGGGGCTTGTCCTACTTACTTGGTTAGCTTGTGTGTGTCGAGTGGACCACCGTGTGCTTATGGGGGTGGGGGCGGGGTGGGGTAGGGTCAAAGGGCAGCTTGCAGGAGTTTGCCCTTGCCTCTGTCACGTGGACCCTGGGGCCCACACTCAAGGCTTTCAGACTTGAAGCACCCATTCCACTCACTGAGCCTTCTCTCTCCCGGCTCACTTATTTTTAATCAAAGGCCTCATAAAAATTCTTGTAAAGAACTAACCTCTAATGTAGATTATAAATTCAAAGCATAGATTCATAGTGTCAAATGGTGAAGGGGTGGGGGCGGGGTGGGAAGGACTTGGCCTGGGGTCACTAAGGCAAGCTAAGCTCTTTTCTGTAGCAATGCTTGAAACTCCGCCAAAACCACACAAGAGTGATCCGCCTAACAGATGTTTCTTAACCTTTGACTAGAAAAGTTCACAGATATTCACAGTGCTCACCCCCTCCATCCACCCCCCCCAATGCAGTATTGAGGTCCGCATTTCCGATTCACTTGAAAGATTCTTTCTTCACACCACCTAATAACCTCACCTTTCAAGGTCCCACTGGAAGTCCATCACTGCTGTAGCGCGTGTTACATCATCTGATTCCGACCTTCATTACTGCCCGTCCTCAAAGGGATTGGCTGAGAATAGCAAGGGCATGTCGCCCCGCTGTGGATAGTGGTGACGGCTCGCCTGGCGCGGCCTGGCGGGCGGACTGACATGCTTTGTGCACTGTTTACCTATAAGGCTAGACTGTAAGAGAAGGAACCATGTCAGGCTCGTGGTGAATCCTAGAATCAGCTCAGTAGTCGGAAGTTTATATCCCTGCGGGCTGGCAGCCAGCCAGTGTCAGATCCCACACCGGACTGAAGTCCTACCTTAGTTCCATAACACGACGACATGGAGTGAATGTCACAACGAGGGCCAACAGCTAATGGACGTGTCTGCTCCGCTGCAGGAGTTCATGAAGAAACTGGAAGAGAAAAGAGCAGAACTAAATAAGGCCACCGGAATGGGGGACGCTCTTCTGGCCGTCTGCCACCCTGACTCCATCACCACCATTAAGCACTGGATAACGATCATCCAGGCCAGGTTTGAAGAGGTCAGTGCACCCAGCGTCACCTGTGGTAGCAGTGACGGTGAAGAGGGCAGGGAAACAGGAGACCTCAGCAGTCGAGGCTGACTTATGGCTGTGGGAATCGAGGCCTTCATCACAGGATAGCATCCTGAGCATGCACTCGAGCGCACGCACGCACGCACGCACGCACGCGCGTGCATCAGCCCCCGAAGGAGCCTTTGGCTAGAAAAGTTAGAGGACCTGCAGCTGTGTCCAGTGGCAGATGTTTGCTTTGCCGCAGGTTTTGTCCCACCTGCTGTCCCCTGTGTCTGTGGAATAATGCCTCGCTGAGGAATGTTGGGGAGGGGGCTTTGTCTGCTTGTGGGAGTGGATGGAAGGACTTGATAGGACTTGAGCTCCTACTTAAGATCTTTAGCACGTTAGATTCTACTGCTTCTGAATGCTGCCTGGAATAAGCACGTTTGGTCCTTTAGAGAGGCTATACTTGAACATGAGAAAGCTTAAGGGATGAACAGGAGCAAACCGGAATCCTAGGTACACGTCGAACATTCTCCCTATGACAAAAGTCCTCCAAAGGGGACTCGGCACTTCCTCAAGCTGGGTCTGAAAGCCACTAGCCAGATCTAGAGGGGCAGAAAGCTTCGCGGGTCTAGCTCAGAATGATCCTATTTAACGTTTTAAATGGGTGTGGTTTACATCTCTGAAACTAAGTTGCAAGAGCCTGAGCCAGCTGTTGTGCCCCTGCCACAGGTGCTGGCCTGGGCGAAGCAGCACCAGCAGAGGTTAGCTGCGGCGCTGGCCGGCCTCATCGCTAAGCAGGAGCTGTTGGAGACTTTGCTCCAATGGCTACAGTGGGCCGAAGCCACGCTGACCGAGAAAGACAAGGAAGTCATCCCCCAGGAGATCGAAGAGGTGAAAGCCCTCATTGCAGAACACCAGGTAAAGAAACTCAGTGCCCCATCTCAAGAAACTCAATCCCCCCCTCTCTCCCTCCCCTCCTCCCCCACGCCATCATCTCGGGTGTCTCCTTTCTCCCGTTGCTAGGTTTCGCAGGTGTTCCCAGGCTATAGCTGGTCTTACTTTAACTTGACTCTCCCTCTGGGCAGTCTGATCTCATAGCTCTGGCCCTGGCCTGCATTTGCTTCCTTGTTTCATATCTGCTTTCCCTCCGCCTCCTCAGAAGACCAACCATGAATATCCCAAATGGCTGCCTCCTTAGAAGGGCGTGAGCAACTTCCTACCTGTGCACCTCACCCATTTTAAACTCTGAAATCATGGCTTTGTATGTGCCCTGATTGATAGTTTATTTACTGGAACTGAAGAGATGACTCAGAGGTTAGGAGCACTTAGAGAGGATCTAAATTCAGTTCCCAGAAGCAAACCGGGCAGCTCAAAACCACCTATAAATTCCATTTCAGGAACCACAGCACCCTCTGTTGGCCTCTGCAGGCACAACACACAGGTAGTGTACAAATTGACAAGCAGCAGCACACACATCCATGTAGCTGAAAGCAGAATTTTAAACCGTTAAATCTGTGTTATTGGTGTCTACATGGGCCATCTCAGGTTACGCTCTCTGTGGATATCATAATTATCATGGTGGCTTAAGTTTCCCAACCTGATAAGCATTTGCCTGCCTCACGTTTTTTCTGTCACTTTTGACTGCTGCCACTGCCTTTCCTCAGCCAATATACCTAACATACAGGGACCAGTCTGCATAACAAGACGCCAAGGGGATGCAATGAGGAATGGCAAGGATACTGAGCCGATTCAAATGTAACACTTCACATGTAACCCTTAAGTTCCTTACCTCCGCCCCTTAAAGTCACTCCGTGACCATTAGAGATCTGTGTGTTTAATATGGGCCTCTCCCGCCACTCTGTGCAGAGTCATTCAAGTGGTAAACCGTGCAGGTAGAATGCACCGTTGCAGGAAAGTGTTCGCCTAAACCCCTGGTGGAAGACCTCGGAAACTCAGACCTAGTCGATGCCGATAGTTAGGATGGCTTGCACATGTCGGTTTCTCCGATTGAAATGTGGCAGCTTTGTTTTTAATCTGAACCTAGTTGATTTTGGTCTGGGGTCATGTTTGGCATTCTCTGGAAATCAGGGAAAGCGTTGGCCGTCACAGTCGCTCAACGTGTCAATCCTTTAAAAATGAGAGCACAGCCCTTTGAGCCTGGGGTTCAATCTACACCTTGATTTAATTGATCCTATTTTCCCTTCCAGACCTTCATGGAAGAAATGACCAGAAAACAGCCCGATGTTGATAAAGTTACCAAGACCTATAAAAGGAGAACCGCTGACCCTCCGTCATTACAGTCTCACATCCCCGTCTTGGACAAGGGACGAGCCGGAAGTAAGTGGAGGGGGGGAGTATTAAAAATAAAGGCAGCTGAACAAGCCAGTTCCCTTTCCATTTGACTTAGCATTTGAAATCCGAGAGAAAGCAGAGACTCCGTGTGAGCAGTCCACTTTTAAAGATTTTCTAAAGGAAATGTGGGCTTTAAGTGTTTAGCTTTGTTTGCTTGTTTTAACGTGAAATCGAAGGCTGCACTCAGGTGCCTCTGTTTATCTTTGTTTAAAGTATCCGTCTCAGATTCGAGAAGAAACTAGGGAAGGTGGCAAGGATCCAGACCATCACCTCTTGGGACGGGTTCATTTTCCTTCTGGTAGATGTAGCCAGAACTGGCCCAACCCGGGTGGAAAGCAGGCTCTGACTCTGTTCACGCTCCTGCAGCTGCTGCTCTCTTTGCTAATCTCCTAGAGCCCTGGCCCACAGGACGACATCCAGTACATCATCAGTACAGTAGCTGTTCAGGATGTTAACAAGACAGTCTACAATGTAGTTACGTTTTGTATGTTTTTGAATGGTGCATTCGTTTGTTTGATTTTTTTTTTTTAAGTGGGAACAGAGCTACTACTCAAGGCGACCAGGTGATTGTATAAATGGCATACTCCTTCCTGTCCCTACCATGGAACAGCTGGGAAGCCTGATACTGAGCAGTTTACCTGGTTCTCAGCTAGGGTTTCCTCCTCTGCAAAAGAGGATACTTTGTAACACGTTTGGCCTGAGTGAGCTCGGAGCTAGCTTTCCTCTGCATACTTTGAGGCATGTAGTTACCCGTAAACTTGAGCCTGAATGGAACATGATCTTAGGCCAGTAGTTTTTCTTGGCCACTCGTGGAGCCTTTTAGATACATGGCGGGAATGCCCTGTGAGCATCGTTTGATGCAACTGTGGACACTTGTGAAGACAGCCAGACGGGAGGGCGTTAACTCAGTAAACATGGATGTATGCATATGAGAGGAAGCGTACATGCTCTGCGGAGAATGGATTCTGGGGAAGGGTGGGACCCGCATGTCTTCTTGGCTTGGTTGTCATTGTCATCCCACTGTGGTTCTGAGGATGAGACTTTTCAGCCTTCTCTAAGAAGGGCGGGTGCCTGTGACCTACTCTAACCTGTTGCCCTGTGTTACCTCGGCATGGAAATGGTATGACAGACGTCCGTAGGAAACCCCATTGAAACGTTACCTTTACAGAGAGAGTTTCCAGTGTTTAAGTGACGCCCATGGAGGTGCATGTCGTTGGCCCATGAGATCAGAATGTTAGCCTTAAGAAGGTCGGGGTGCCTGTCTTTGCAGTACACAGTAGTTAAAGTCGGTCTCGGCTAGGAGCCAGAATAACCACCCCATCTCAGCGCCCGTCAGCGCCCCAGACGTTCCGCCACCCTGACTTGAAGTTGTGTTTTAACAGGGAAACGCTTCCCCGCCTCAGGCTTGTATCCATCTGGATCACAGACACAGATCGAAACCAAGAATCCCAGGGTTAACTTGCTGGTCAGCAAGTGGCAGCAGGTGTGGCTCCTGGCCCTGGAAAGGCGGAGGACGCTCAACGACGCCCTGGACAGGCTGGAAGAGGTCAGAACCCCGCCCCGTGTCCACGCTGTCTCCTCTGTGCAGCACTGCTCCAAAGCCGGGCTTTCCCTCCCATGAGCAAAGTCTTACCCTCCGAGAGCTAGTTCCCTTCCAGAAGGAATACTCAGATTGTGTCTGTTTCTATAAAAGACTCACCTATGGGATTCGGATCCAGGGAACCAAAAAAGTAGAAAATGTAAATCTTAACAGCCGTGTGCTGACATCTGCGGAAGGCTTTCTAACTGGCAGGTCTACTGCTGCGCAGAAGACATCTCGTTTCTTTTGTGTTTGTTTGTTTGTTTTTCGAGGAGACAGGGTTTCTCTGTGTAGCTCTGGCTGTCCTGGAACTCACTCTGTAGACCAGGCTGGCCTCGAACTCAGAAATCTGCCAGCCTCTGCCTCCCAGGTGCTGGGATTAAAGGCGTGCACCACCACCGCCCAGCTAATCTCTCTTCATACATACCCCATGGTGGAAGGTTGTGGTTATGTTATGAAATCTGAAAATGTTAGCGGGCCAGGCAGATGGGGGTAGCCAGTGGACAGAGGGACAAGATGGACACACACCAAGACCTGCACCTGGCCCAGGCTCCAGCTGGCACTCGGGACACACAGCTCTGTGCCTGGCACTCGGGGCACACACCTCTGTGGCTGGCACTCGGGGTACACACCTCTGTGGCTGGCACTCGGGGCACACACCTCTGTGCCTGGCACTTGGGGCACACACATCTGTGGCTGGCACTCGGGGCACACACCTCTGTGCCTGGCACTTGGGGCACACACCTCTGTGGCTGGCACTAGGGGCACATACCTCTGTACCTGGGACTCGGGGTACACACCTCTGTGGCTGGCACTCGGGGTACACACCTCTGTGGCTGGCACTCGGGGCACACACCTCTGTGCCTGGCACTCGGGGCACACACCTCTGTGCCTGGCACTCGGGGTACACACCTCTGTGGCTGGCACTTGGGACACACACCTCTGTGCCTGGAACTCACGGCACACACCTCTGTGGCTGGCACTTGGGACACACACCTCTGTGCCTGGCACTCGGGGTACACACCTCTGTGCCTGGCACTCGGGGTACACACCTCTGTGCCTGGCACTTGGGACACACACCTCTGTGCCTGGAACTCACGGCACACACCTCTGTGGCTGGCACTTGGGACACACACCTCTGTGCCTGGCACTCAGGGCACACACCTCTGTGCCTGGCACTCGGGGCACACACCTCTGTGCCTGGCACTCGGGGCACACACCTCTGTGCCTGGCACTCGGGGTACACACCTCTGTGGCTGGCACTTGGGACACACACCTCTGTGCCTGGAACTCACGGCACACACCTCTGTGCCTGGCACTCGGGACACACACCTCTGTGGCTGGCACTCGGGGCACACACCTCTGTGGCTGCTATGAGCAGGCTTCAACTTAGGGACTTTATTTGCAAAGAAAAATCAGTGACATAATGAAATATGCCTTGTAAGAAGTCATTTGTAAAATCATATCTTCTTTGAAAGGGGAGAGATGCACACCTAGAGACCATCATCCGTGGCTTTTATTCAGCCTGCAGAAAACAGAATTTGATGGTCACACCCATACATGCAGAGGCATCACTGAGTGTGTTTAATGGATTATTATGGGGGGTGGGGGTGGATAAAGGGGACAGGTTAGGGACATGAGACTTAGAGGGGAGAGCCTGGAGTGGCTATGATGGTGGTAGTTCATTGTGTACATGTATAAAATTGTCAAGAAGAAAGGCAAACTCTAAAGGCTGTTCAAGCTCGGCACTGATGACAGCTCAACCTTGGCTCTTTGTAGCTGAGGGAATTTGCCAACTTCGATTTCGATGTCTGGCGGAAAAAATACATGAGGTGGATGAACCATAAGAAATCCAGAGTGATGGACTTCTTCCGGAGAATTGATAAGGACCAGGATGGGAAGATCACGCGGCAGGAATTCATTGATGGGATTCTCTCCTCCAGTAAGTCCCAAGGCGGCTGGCGGCAGCCATAGGAAGCTGACAGAAACTAGGCACAGTGTACGACTGTGGCGCTAACGATCTTGTGTTGCCAGCAAAGTGTTGCCTTCTAACCTGACTGGGGACCCGCCAGCTCAGAAGAATGTGTAATGCTTTGAGCTCTTGAGTCAGACACACTGCTGTTGTGTGTGACCACAGGAATATCCCTTCACACTCCTCAAGCTGTGTTATTAGATAAATTAGTAAATATTTGATTGTAAAAGTCTTTCGTGTGCTCGCTGGTATATAAAAAAAGTAAATTAGTAAGTACAGATTTCTAGATAATTCTAGTTAATGATTCTGATCTGATAATCACATTAATAGGACATGAGCACCCTGAGTTAGCTTGTTGGCAACTCTACCAAAGCAGCAAGTCCTGCTAACCACTGAGGGCGTCTCTTCAGCCCCTCCCCCTACTTCTTGGAGATAAATTTGCATCATGTACATTGGCTTATTATTGCTAAAAATGAGGTGACCACTCTGACAAGCCACATTAGTATCAAAATCCACGGCCAAGTACGCCTTAAGCTGTAACTAGCAAACCGCCTTACCAGCACCACTTGGTACATTTCAGAGTTTCCTACCAGTCGCCTGGAGATGAGCGCCGTGGCAGACATCTTTGACAGAGATGGTGACGGGTACATCGACTACTATGAATTCGTGGCCGCTCTGCATCCCAACAAAGATGCGTACAAACCCATCACGGATGCTGATAAAATCGAGGACGAGGTATTCATCATCGGCCCTCTGCTGCAGCAGGGCATCCCTGCGTCCCTGCATCCTTCGGGGCGTCGTCCATGCGACCCATATAGTGCGCTCACCGGTTTCTAGGCCCTCCTCCCCTGAGTTGTGAAGTACCTAGGGGAATGTGACCATCGCACCTTTGTCCCTAACAGGTCACGAGGCAGGTGGCGAAGTGTAAGTGTGCCAAGCGGTTCCAGGTTGAACAGATCGGCGACAACAAGTACAGGGTAAGTGTCCCAGGCAACTCCCACCCTTCTGAGTACAGAAGTGGGCGTCAGTGGGGTCTACAGTGCGTGTGCATCAGTCTGACCTTCCTTTGCTAGGAACCCTAACTGTCCTCACGGAACGGTGTACAAAACTCCAACCGTTCTTCTCGTTTTAAACCACGTGACCTTTCAAATTATATAATGTGTGTGTTCCGTAAGGAGCTTGCATTTAAATAGCGGGCCATATTTTTTTTAACATCTATAATATGAAGAAAAACTTGTAGTCATTTTTCACATTTGTCTATGTAGCATGTATGTGTGTGTGTGTGTGTGTGTTTTATATACCACCACATGCACAGAGGTCAGAGGACATCTTATGCGGATCAACTGTCTTCTGCTGTGTGAGTTGTGGAGCCGGAACCAGGCCCTCAGGCTCAGCGGCAGTGCCCTCCTGAGCTGCCTCCCACCCACGTATTCCACTTGTAAGGTATATTACTAATAACCTAATTACTAATTAAGGCACATTAGTAATTACAAATTACTCAAAGTAAGATACTCAAGTCATATATTCAAGCTGTCCCACATTACCTCTTTGTTGTATAGCGATTAGAGGTAAGCTTCCAGGGTCCAAACAACAGCTACTCCAAACCAAAACCACGGAGCTAGAGTTTTGTCACCTTTTTTTTCTAGACATTAAAGACATCTATTTTATAAACATGAAGATGCTTCTGTTTTTCCCATTTTCGTAATAACTTTGGCTTTTGTTTAAAATATAAATGGACTTGGATCACGTTTCTACAGAGAAGTGTGGTTTCAACATTCTGCCTTTGTTCATCTGTTAGTAAGCAGCAGCTAGGTGGGGCACGCGCTGAGGGACCCTACGTGGTCCTCACAGACACAGCACGGCTGCACTGCAAAGAGATGGTCATTCGCCGCCGTCTTGACTTCAGTTTGAAAACTTTAACTGTTCAAACTTTAAAGGTTTCTATTTGAAACCTCTAATTTCAATGTGAAATCCAAAGATTTTTTTTTCAATAAATTAAAAAAAAAATGCTTGGTTTGAAAGCAGAGCAAATGGGAACCTGAACATCTGTAAACCATATACTGTATCCTGAAGGGTGTGCGTGTGCATATGTGTGTGAGAGAGACTGAGTTTGCGTGTGTGTATATATATATGTGTGTGTGTGTGTGTGAGCGTGAACGTGTGTGTGAGTGTTTGAGCCATACAGAAAGTTTGCTTTTGAACTAATGTTGTCTTTCTTGCATTTTTCATTGTTTTATCAGTTCTTCCTGGGAAATCAGGTATAAACTAGTGGAATCTCAAGTTCCCAATGATTTTTTTTTTTTGAGTCTTTAATTCATAGTCATTGAAGCTTGCCATGGTCAGCCTTCCCATGCTGTCTTGCTAGCTTACTCCAGTGTTGGTTGGTGTGCGGTTTCTGTCTACACTGCTGCTGTTTCTGTCTCCACTGCCACAGCCTCGATCCAGGACTCCTCTCGCTTTGTGCCTCAGATGAGGAGATTACTTTTAAGCAAACCAGATAATGAACTGTAGCTGATTAGCTCGCTTGGGCGAAATGCAGGCACAGTGTTCAAGCTTTTCATAACACTATTACTGAAGTCTGTGCCGGAGCACAAACCTGATTCTCCAGACATCACTGTGTCTGACTGTTCAGGACATAGGACACACAGCAGCACCAAGCAGGGACCATGGGAAGACAAAATGCCGAGAGGTCCTCATAGGGGTGTGAGTGACACATGCTTACCCCATAATTAACTTGTTCTGAGTTACTGGTTTACAGTAGTGCATGCCAGGTCATGTCATCTGCTGTCTTGGCCAAATGTTTGCATAGACATTTAAGTCACCACAAACTGCTTAGTGGTGCTGCGACACGATCAGAGTGTTGAAAATGCACGCAGGAGAAACTACATTTTAACAGGCACATTTGGAAGATGCTTTGAGCCCACTCTTCTGTAGGGAGAACACCACATTAGACAGTGGCCTCTGCCGCATCAGTAGTCACACCACCCACACGCCTTTTATAGGTTCTTTTTCTCATATAGTAGACCCTGACTAGTATCTCCTCTCTCTGCCCCTCCCAGCTCCTCCCCACCTCCTCTTCCATCCTGATCCACTCCCTTTCTGTCTCTCCTTAGACAGGAGTGGGCTTCTGAGTGATAGCAACAAAATATAACACAGTAAAACCCAATAAGATTAAAGAAAAACCCTCACACCAAAGTTAGGCAATGCAAAGCAACAGAAAGAGCAGAGCTCAAGAGAAGGCAGGAGAATCAAGAGGCCTGCCCACTCATTCTCACACCCAGGCATCCCATAAAAACAGGAAACTGAAGGCTGTGTAACACGCACTGAGGACCTGGTGCAGACCGACCCGTGTAGGCCCTGTGTGGGCGGCACCGGGCTCCCACCACTCCATCTGAACTTGCTTGCAAATTACCTCTTCCCCTTCAGTTTCCTGTAAGCAGATGTTTAGAGTAACATGATTCCATTACCTTGAGTAACATTTTCTCAAGCACATTGTTAATTGACACATAATAGTCATTTCATTTATGGGGTACCGTGGGATAATTAGGATGAAGTCAGGATGAAACAGCTATCTGTTAGTAACAGGTAAAATGTCACTTCTTCATTGGTATTTTCTGGGCCTTCAGGTAGGGTTATATCTTGCATTTTCATAGAAAATGAGATTTTTACGTGCTCAAAGTACAAAGAACAACATTAGTCTGATTTCTCATGTCATGGTTTGGCCTTGGGAAAATTGAAGAACTTCTGAAGACACCGTTAGCTGTCTGGAGAATACCTTTTAAAAGTACAGTCAGAAGTATTGTGTCTAGTAGAACCAAAATAGCATTTTATAAAGCATTTTTGGTTGTTTCCTCAAGTCTAATTTTGAACCTGGTCTTGAACAAGATCTGTCTGATCCAATTATCTGGTTCCTTAAGGGTAATTTTCTTCACGCCCCCTTCGCCTTCTGCTTTTACTAGCAACACAGATTTTTGTCTCTAACGCTATAAACACAGGTTTCCGTTTTTTAAGCTTACATATCAGAAGCAGTTCACATATAGGGATATTTAAATTTCAGTGTTTAATTATCAAGATTAGGAAGAGCGGAGACCAAAGATGCAGCAATGTCTGCCACTCAAGTCCCTGCTGGACGCTTCCGTGGCCTTCTGAGTTTAGGTCCCTGAATGTAGTCTGTATCTCTTGTTAGGGCTCTCATCCTAAAGTGCAGCATTCAGGGCTATAGAAAAGTCGCAGGACGTCCCTTCTTCCTGTTGGCGAATGGTAGTCTCACCAACTGTTTTGTTTCTTTGTCGCTTGCAAAGTTGGTAGCATGAAATTCAGCACAGTGGTTTTCTCGGTTGGACGGGAGCCTCGTAGGAATGGTTTCCAAGTACAAAAATCATTTCTCACGGACTTTCAAATCATAGAAACCCGTGATCAGAGCCGCCTGCGTCCTAGCGCTTGTTCAAGCTTTGCAGAATCCCCACACATCAGAACGGTTGGTGCCTCCCTGAAGGAGTGTGTACCAGTGGTACAGACAGCTCTAAGAAAAGCCTTTTGGATCTGAAAGCTATGTGGTTAATAATTTGTTGGTACCTGTCTTGAGGTTGCACTAAAGTGAGAGGGTTAATCCAATCTCTAGCTAGTGGCTTATCAAACCATTAGAGCGGCAGGCATTTTAGCGTGTGATTCTTATTAGTCATAAGTATTCATTACTTTATTCTCCAAATCCAAACTTTTCTAAGAAAAACAAAGGAGCTTGAGATTTCCCCATGTATCTGTCTCAGAGGAGAGTTGTCTTAACTTGAGAGTCAGTTTGATGAAGTCCTTAGAAACACCTAGTTTGTGCGAGCCCTGGGCACGGGGACCTGCGCTTATCACGGCTGCACTTAACTCCTGGAGACATTCACTGTTCCTGCCTTGTGTGTGTTGTTACTGTTACAAGAAAGAAAAACAATTTGTAACTTTAGTACAAAGCTTCAGCATCATACTTGATTAACCTTTGTGATCTTTTTATTTTTTCCAAACTGTTTCCTTTGGGCTAAATCGGCATGCGGCAGTCTAATGTAGACCCTTACGAACCCCTTTGAGATTTCACTAATGAATCACCGTGCACTAAGCAAGCACTCGAGCTGGTTGCTTACGCTGCCGCACGCTGCATGCCGCCCCTGGCCTTCAAGTCAGCACTGACAATTAGAGATCCTCTCTCTCTCTCCCTCTCTCTCTGCTGCCTAGTTTGGAGACTCCCAGCAGCTGCGACTGGTTCGGATCCTGCGAAGCACAGTGATGGTTCGCGTTGGAGGCGGATGGATGGCTCTGGATGAGTTCTTAGTGAAAAATGACCCGTGCAGGGGTAAGGAGACCCTTTTGTCAAGCTGTCGTCACCGTGAGAGCACAGTCGCGTGGGGTGTTCCCACACTGAGAGCAAACAGGGCCCAGCATGAGTCCCACGGCCCGTGGCTCCCAATGGCCTGTAGAATGCGGTCTCTCTCTCTTTTATTTCTCACTAATGGGATAAATTTCAGACAGGTAGGAAGGAAATACAGTCTGAATTTTCTGTGGTAAGGCCTTCCTGTCTACAGTTTTCAGAATGGACATTTCTATTCACCAAGACAAAATACTAGAGAGTAAACGTTTAAAAGTTTTATGAAGTAAGGGGAGACGAGGCGGGGGAGGAAGCAGTACTTAAAAACAAGAGCAAACGCTTGGAGGCTGACTAGCAGAACACTGGACATGTAAATATTGTATTGTGGCTTTACTTTCAGCCTAGGAGCTTCAGCTTCTAATATTCCTATTTTGTCATTACATATATGTGTATGGTATGTGTATGTATGTGCTACAGAGACCACAGAGGCATCAGATCCTCCAGAGCTGGGTGGTGGCCAGCCACTCATGGGCACTGAGACCAAACTCAAGCCCTCTGACGCAAGAGCAGTGAGTGCTCTTAACCACTGAGCCATCCCACCAGGCCTAATAGTCCTGTTTCTAATGTCCTGTAGTTATTAGATTCTTAATTATTCATATATATGTGTATGTGTGTATACACACACCTACTCAGTGGCCACCTACTCAGTAAGCACACATTATTTTCTGACTTTGCAGAAGAAATTAGTAGGATGGTAGTGAACTTGTTTTAATCTGTGAGCTTCCTATAGTCCTTGAAAAATGTCCGTTCCGGCTTCGCCTGTTAAGCTGCCAGGTGAGCGGCCAAGCAGGAAGCCTTCTTTCAGTGCCAGCATCTGGTTACAGCTGTGTCAGAGTCCCCGGGTCTGTCTTACCAAGGCCAGCACACCCTGCTACATGGCCTCACATGGTAGCCCTGCTCTGTTACCTAAAGATGCAGTATAAAGAGAAGCACCGCAGGCGTGGCACTTCTGAGTCTCAGCTGCACGGCCAAACACTGGGGCTGTGTCTGAGTGGTGTGTTTCCAGGGCTCTCACTACAGTACAGGCACAAAGTATACTTACTACAAACCTAAACAGTTTAATATCCTGCACGCCAGCAGAATATGGTGTGTGTGTGTGTGTGTGTGTGTGTATCTCTGTGTATGTATGTATATATGTGTGTGTGTGCCTATGTGTGCATGTCTGTGTATGTGTGGGCGTGTATATGTGTATGGGTGTGTGTGTATGTATGTGTCTGTATGTGTGAGTATGTATGCGTTTCTGTGCGTATGTATTTGTGTGTATGTGTGTGTGCACATATGTGTACATGTGTATCTTTGGTGTGTGTGTATGTATGTATGTGTATATATGTATGTGCATGTATGTGTATATATGTGTGTGCATGCCTAGGTGGGTGTGGGTGTGGTGTGAATAAAACAATATGAGACTGAAATTGAGCACACAATTAAAATTATGCAACCAGAAAATGCAGTCACCGTAAGATGCAGAAGGCCGCTGCTGGTCTGACAGAGCACGTTGTTCCACAGAAAGCGTCTTAGCAGAAGAAAACTGATGTGCTCTAAAAGTACATATAATACGGTAACAACATAAACCAGCAGCATTAGTCCTTGTTAGCACAGCTACCGCATTTTGTCCTATCTGCAACTGTGTTACACTTTCCTGTGACTGGCACTGCAGTAGGCTTGTTCACTACAAACACATCAGCAGGGTGGTTGCCCTGCGCCCTTGAGACAGGTAGGACATCAGTCAGGTGACAGAAATTCCTCAGCTCCATTAGAGCCTGTTGTGGTCACTTGGGGCGCAGCCGCCTGCACTCTGCAAAGAACGCAGCCCAAGGTCAGCGCGGCTCCGAGAAGGAGAACACAATGGGCCCAAGCCACCGAGGGCCACCGAGGACCAGCTAGCATGACTGGCCGAGCTTCCGCGGCTGCTTCCTCCCTCTTGAGTCGGACCTTGCAGGGCTTCTTCCTCTCCTAACCGTGTGCTAAGGAAGGCTGGACCTGAGCTCCCTCTGCACGTCCAACCCTGTACTGTTTCCTCTGCTAACTGCGTTCTTTCATGTGACCGGTATCCTGTGTCGTTTCTTCTAGTTCACCATCACGGGAGTAAAATGTTGCGTTCGGAATCAAACTCTTCAATTACTGCTACCCAGCCTACTCTAGGTCGGCACCCCTCCTTGGCTCCTCCCCCTTCCTTTTCTCTTTTCCACCTTCACATTCCCGCTTTCATGATTTGTTTTACTATTAATACGCTTCATTCACGCGTATGGCTTAACTCACATGCAGCGAGCTGGGGCTTCTAGTCATAAACTCTGAAAATGCGACACGCTAAGTGTTACCCAAGCACATGCTAACACGTTGCCCATCGGGTCCTCGTGGAGTGTTCTCCATGTGCATATGTGTTTGTTTGAGTGCTACATCACCGGTGGCCTCTAGTGGATTCCTGGGTCTGGTGTTTGTTACTGCATGTTGATAAAACCGTTTGGTTTTGTTCGTTTTGGGTTTGTTTTTTTTTTTCTTAAGACCTAAAATCAAAATGCTATCTGTCTAACTTGAGTGAAAAAAATCTGAAAGTTTTTATGTTATCTTCACAACTAACAAGCCATCTCTGGTTTTATATAATTGTTTAATCCCAATCTTAAATATTGGCTCTCTCCGGACCTCAGCAACACATGTAAAAGACACGGCCCTGCCTTCCTGCCGTGGCTGCTCAGTGTGGTGTAAGGGTAACAACGTGTGGGCATCGGCAGCTGGCGTTCCCATCTCCATGCTGACTTTGTTTTCCACTGGCTACTCTTGCTGGCGTCTAGTGTTAGAGTAAGCCCGCCCTTCCCATCTCCACAGCCCCTCTTCCCGAGAGGAATGCATTGTGAAGGAATGCATTTTAACTTCTTGTTATGCTGAGTTGGAGCTGGCATGGCAAAAAGATGTTGTCGAGGTTCTCCGCGTGCTGTGTGGTGCCAGGCGGCCGGCCCTCCCACAGAGACTGAGGGCTTTCTCTTCCTGTCTGTGCATTTTCTTTTCCCGCCTTCGTGCAATCCAGCTAAAGGAAGGACCAACATGGAGCTGCGGGAGAAGTTCATCTTAGCAGACGGTGCCAGCCAGGGGATGGCCGCCTTCCGACCACGGGGCCGCCGATCCCGGCCTTCATCCAGAGGAGCATCCCCCAACAGATCCACTTCCGCATCCAGTCACGCCTGCCAGGCAGCCTCCCCACAGGTGCCTGCCGCCGCCAGCACACCCAAGGTAAGACTGACTCCAGGCTGTGGCCCTGCCTCCCAGGGCACCCATCGTCCACGGCACACTGGCAGGTGTTTTATTTCCCTGGTAGTCGTGGGACCCACCACATCCATCTGTATCTCCTCTCTCCGTATTTTTAAACATGTTCTGTCCACTGACCCATGAAGCTGTCATCTGTACAGGGTTACCTGTCTGGGGCTTTGTCGTCTCTCAGGTTGAATTTTCTGTTTAAAGCTTTATTTTTTTAATTGTTTTTTTATTACTTTTATTTATTTATTTATTTATTTATTTATTTATTTATTTATTTATTTATTTATTTTGGTATTCCAATTTGTCACCACCTCTGTCCTCTCTTGCCTCCGTTACCTGTGTAAATGACCCCGCCATGAAGACCTCTCTTCTGCGGGTTTCTCACGGGCTCTCCTTTACATCTGATGTACCGTTGTTCCATGCAGATTCTCCATCCTCTAACACGCAATTATGGTAAACCATGGTTGGCAAACAGCAAAATGTCAACTCCCTGTAAAGCAGCCGAGTGCCCCGACTTTCCCGTGTCATCGGCAGAGGTATTGTAAGGCCCCAGACCGCAGTCTCCACAGCCTTCTCTGGCTGGCACTCACCTACTAACACTGCCTCACCGCTGCCCTGATATGTGCACTTCTGACAATACTACATCTTCCTGTTAACTCCCCCGCAGAACAGTTCTCAGGGGACGTGAGAGGGAGGGGTTATCAGAAAAGACAGCAGTGGCTTGACATGCCCACACCACAAGGCAGTACATGCTCCTGGGCGTTTGCCCTCTGTATATCCACCAGCCTTCTGAAAGTTCCCTTCTAATGTTAGTGGAACGCTCTTGCTATTAGACATAATTTGAGCAAGAAAATTAGCATGGTCCCTTAGATGAGAATCAGAAACAATGTCATTTGCAAGAGAATTACTTAAAGGAAAAGAAGTTTAGCAAGTGTCCACCCGTGGACCCTCCCTCTGAATGTCTGTGACATTCGGTTCTGCTCGTTCGTGCCAGCCCGGTGTGACTTGGTTCTCAGTTCTAAGTGCAGACACCAGAGGTATAGGAGCGGGAAGATGGAAAGCTAACTGACATTTCCAAAAGGTGTTAATATCATTTGAGCATTCTGTAACATCTCAAAATGGCAGGTAGAGAGAGAAGATATTTAGGGACTGTAACATTTGCCAAGATGAACTCACATATTAGATTGTTCATATTCAACTCAAAGTCAGCCTTCTCTGTTTCTAAAGAAACCCCTGTGGATTGATCAGTGTGGGCATCGTCTCGCAGGCTTGACCCAAACCACAGCAGTGAGCGAGGGGTTCCTGACCATCCTTTCTTGGAAGCAAGGAGTTATCTTTGGCCTGATGGTTAGGACGAAAGCCAAGGCCCTTGTATAAAAGAAGTGCTTTTTAAAAGCCCGTGCTTGTTTTCCTGACTGTCCCCAGTTACTTAATGCTCACATTAATTACAGTAGGTGGGCAGAGGGAAGTCCCTTCCCTTGTCTTCTCTTTTCAGTCCCTGAGTAGCCATCTAGGAAGGCTGAGACAAACACAGACTCCCTTGAAATGTCCCTTCCCTCCTCCTCCTTCCTCTGGGTCCCAAACTCCTACTCGCTCCCACTTGTGGCAGCAGCCACAGAAGCACCAAGAAATGTCTGTGAGTTGTTGTGACTCCATTGTGTGAAAGCTGAAAAGCCCTTGCCCTCAAACCAATACTTGTTTTAAATGTTTGGGGATAGGTCTCTATGTTCACTTTTTTTTTTAAAGTAGCAGCAGCCCCAGTTAGAGTAGGGGCTGGGGAGACGGCTTGGCTGGTACGGTGCCTGGGGGGTGGAGAACGGCGGATAGAGTCCAGCTATTGAATCAGTGAGACAGACACCCTCTCAAAAGCGAGGCAGAAGACAGTAAAGGAAGATGCCAAACTCACACAAAGGCCTCGGCTCACGCGGGCTCACGTGTGCACATACTCGGGAATCAATTCCTAAGTCCACTCGATGAGCTGGCGTGAAGGTGTGCTCAGTTTTAAAGGATGGTTGGTCTCATAGAATCTCAAGCCTGGGGTGTGCGCACAGTACAGTCCAAGCGCTCACAGGGTAAGGCAGGCAGCCTCCGCCCGCATACCGCCCTGAGGGACAGGTTCTCAGTCAGCGCTTCCTCCCAAGTGGACAGGTGACATTTCCTCCCAAGTAGGCGGTGTCGTGGGTGTGGGCCTTAACTGGCTAATGTATATAAAAGCAGGGTGAGAGTGTTTACCTATAGAAATCATACATAAGTAATATTCCAGAGCGGAGTAGGGGTGGAGCATGCCCATTACTCCAGGATTTGGAGTGTGAAAGGAGGCGGGTCAGAGTTATGGACCAACCTCAGCTACAAAATAAGTTTAAAGCTAACCTGGGCTACATGTCTGTAAATAATAATAATAATAATCACCTGCACGTAGTTTTGGATATAGAATGCAGGTAAGATGGAAGGTAGGAACCATACTAAAACCAACAAATAAAAATACAAAGTCATACACACACGATCTGTTAAGGATTTTCAGCGCTAATGAGAAGGTGGTTCTGAAAATACAGTCATTGTTTTATAGATTTGTTTTCTCCATGGCTCCTTCCTTGGCTATGTGCTCATTAGCAAATGGGGACCCCTGATATTCAAGAGAGTGTTGTTTTTAACTTCAGGAAATTTTCTAAAATGTGACAATGTAGCAACATGGCTGTAGACTTCTTGTATTGTCTTAAATGGCTCCTCACGCCTCCCTCAAGTGACTCTTACAAGTTTTAAAGAAGTCTCCCAGAAGTATTGCCTCTAAATTGTGAACGGCCAGGCCGTACGGTGTGACGTTGAATGGTCCCACTTCCTTTTTGAAGGTCCCCCCACCCCAAACTTTCTCAGGGTGATTCCCTCCCCCCCATCGCTCAGTTTCTGTTTAATGTCTGCCTCATTTTCTTAAGAACATTGAAGGCAGCAGAACGGTCAAGCATAATGCCCTCTGCACAATCCCCACCCCGGCGACAACTAACCCTGTAACGATGCCGGTCTGAGGCGCACTAACAACCCACGGTTTGATCACTCTTTGTTTCCTCACCATGGCCGTTGTGTTTTCTCTTCCATCACAAAGCCGTTTTCTTTAGAAGGGTTCCTTTATCCCGGTAAGAATTTAAAAAACAAAAAAGAGGAGGAGGAGGAGGAGGAGAGCTGGTGAGCCGCACGCCTCACCTATCTCAAGTGTGTCCCCTCCTTCAGAGGGCTTGTCTAGATGTCCAGCCATGAGCCAAGTGTGTCAGAGGCATATCCTAGCTCGGGCACACACTGAAGCGGTCTCTGCGCTGGTCACACACAGGGAACGCCAATCCAGGGAAGCAAGCTGCGGCTCCCAGGATACCTGTCAGGGAAAGGCTTCCACTCCGGCGGCGAGGACGGCGCCTTGATTACCACAGCAGCCGCCAGAGTCCGCACACAGTTTGCTGGTGAGTGTGTGGCATCTCTTTCCCTCAGCAGTGACCAGAGAACTAAAGTTCCCTCTCTTCCTAATTTGAAGAGAAAGTTTTTGGCGTTGCTGTGTGCTTTGGAAGTGAAATCAAGCACTAATCCTATGTGTGTGTGTGTGTGTGTGTGTGTGTGTACGCGAGTGTGCGCACGATAAATGAATCCTAGGAACAAGAGACTCCGCAGTCGCTTCTGGAATGTTCCATGGAAGCGGTGGGGCATGAGCGTAAGTCAGCACTGCTCCCTTGGCTTTGTGAGCCTCCTTTGCCACCTGGGGAGCACGTAGGGCTCTTCCAGGTCACTGGGGAAACCCAGGCTCTGGGCCTTCCATCCCAGAAGTGACCTCAGCAACAGGTCAGAACTGCCAAGCTCTGAGCTCAGCATGAGGGACAACTCTCACTTTCTTTAAGTCACTTCCCCTGAGGCAAGGCTTATACCTGAGAGGCTGCAGGCACCAGGTAACCAGCAGGGCTTCGGGGGACATCACCTCCAACAGCAGGGGTGTCCGCCTGTTAACGGATGAGTTTCAATTCTTAACTGGGATAAGCCAGAGCTTGACTTTGGCATGTCAGCCTAGGTTGCGGTGGTTTATGTCTCCTTCGAACGAGGCTGCCTACCCTTGCATGATGACGAAAAGCCATGAGTCCAAGGTGTTTTTATGTGAGCACCGAGTGCAAGAAAAACAGGTTGATATTCAGCGTGGTACTGCAGATAAGTAATCAAAGTTCCCCATCTCTGTCCTCCATCCTCTCTTCCCAGAGTCCAGGAAGACTCCCAGCCGGCCGGGAAGCAGAGCCGGAAGCAAAGCCGGAAGCAGAGCCAGCAGCCGCCGCGGCAGCGACGCGTCCGACTTTGACATTTCAGAAATCCAGTCTGTGTGCTCAGACGTGGAGACCGTCCCACAGACACCCAGACCCGTGCCCCGAGCAGGTTCTCGGCCATCCACAGCCAAGCCTTCTAAAATCCCCACGCCCCAGAGGAGGTCACCTGCCAGCAAATTAGACAAGTCATCGAAGAGATAGTGCAACCGCCTCCAACCAGCCCTTCCCCGAGCATTTATTATTTAAGAGAATGATGTAAAATACGATGTAGAAATTACTGTGAAATATTGCAGGAGGCGAGTTTTAAATTCTGCAGATGGCCTTATTTGTGTATTTGTCTTTTTATTTGATCTGTATCACTTTTTTGGTCAGATTTTCTGGGGGGTAAAAGTCACATCATATGTGATAAGGAAGAAAAAGAGCTTAACGTGAACTAATGTTTCTGCACTGTCACGTGTAGACCACACACTAACAGTCAGTTACCGTACCTACAGGTAAGTCCACAGTCTCTCTGACCACCGCAGCACTACATGGCTGACATTAAGGGGTACCTCATGACACCTTTTATGGAGATTCTGAACGGCTGACAAACCAAGCAGGGAATTTTATTTTTATTTATTTTTTATTTTTTTCTTGCGATGCTCTAACTATAAATTAGAGGACAAAAGGAAAAACACAACAAGACACAGTTCTTCAAGCAGCCACCGACAAAGAGTCAAGAGTCACAGGAGAAAGCCTCAAGCAGCCGCAGGTACCGTGGTGTTCCAGTACCTCCCAGCACCCCTGTGGGTCCGCTTCAGGCGTAGCCAGATGCGCCCTGGGCATCAGCCATCTATACTGTAAGAATGCAATGCTACGTGCATTCGTATAAACATGCAAGGTTTTGCTTTGCTTGGGTGGACAGCAGCCCCTGTACCATTGAACTCATTTTGTAACAGCAATTTCGCTTGGAAAAAAAAAAAGCTATGAAATAAAACACATCCCTTAACTACATCGCTATGGAATTAATTTTTTTCCCCAGGGAAAACTGGTGTATTTTTTTATGAACAGTATCAATTTGGAGTGACCAAAGGATACTTGAAAAAAAGTGGGCTTATTTTGATTTCTCATCTGGAATAATCATGTTCTGGTATTATATCTACTTATATTTAATAAATATGCATTTTAATTTATTATGTATGCTCACATACTAGAGAAAGATATTAGTATGCATTTAATAAAACATATTCACTTGAACGTATGGAATACTTGGTTATTTGAAGTGAGCTTTTCTGTTTGTTTTAAATAAAGGGTTAATAATAGAAATAATAAAAATAATAATAGTCTGACAGGAAAGGCTGGGAGGTGTGTAAGGAGGTCAGAGCTAGTAGGAGGCACCCATTCTATAAGTATTTGAGAAGATCCCAGCTGTATACACATGGTGTCAATGACACTTGGGCTACTACAGTGCTCCTGTCCTCAATCAAGGGAGATGTCTTAGGGTTTTACTGCTGTGAACAGACACCATGGCCAAGGCAACTCTTACAAGGACAACATTGAATTGGGGCTGGCTTACAGGTTCAGAGGTTCAGTCCATTATCAAGGCAGGAGCACAGCAGCATCCAGGCAGGCATAGTGCAGGAGGAGCTGAGAGTTCTACATCTTCATCTGAAGGCTGCTACAGAATACTGGCTTCCAGGATGCCAGGATAAGGGTATTAGAGCCTACATCCACAGTGCCAGCATACTCCAACAAGGCCACACCTACTCCAACAAGGCCGCAGCTCCTAATGGTGCCACTCCCTGACCCAAGCACATAGTAACCGTCCCAAGAGACTTCATTATGAATCACAAAATAGCATCAACAGAGTGGGATATTTAACAAGATGACTGCTTTTATTGTTAATATTGTAATACTCTTCTATGATGTTTTCTTTGTTGTTGTTTTGTGGGGGGTTAGTGTTTTGGGGATTTTTGTTTTGTTTTGTTTTGGGCTTGGCATTGGTTTTCTGGTTTGTTTGTTTCTTTATTTTATGAAGTTACACAGTTTTCCTAAATATGCAAAGAGCCTCCGCTGTAACTAGGAAAATGGCAGCTGGCTCCTTTGATTATGTCAGGTCCCAGCACTCTCTGTAACTAACATGCACTTCAGAGAATGGTAGTGTTGGTGCTCAGGTACGTGGGAATAGAATCACTGTTTTCCTTCTTGCCTAGAGCTACATCATTCTCTAGAATAGGTGCCTGTCTATCCTCTGGCTGTGCCCTCTTGTCAAGGCATGATCAAGGTAGTAAGGATGACCATGTGCTCATGCGTCTGTCTGATCATACGCATCATCTAAGAAGGAAGCTGAAGTCCTCTATCCCTTTCGTGCTTTGCAAACATTGGGTTTTTTACTTTTCAAGGAAGACAAGGGAATGCATTTGTTTTGGCCCGTCCGTCTGAAAACTCCTGTTAAAGAGGTAAGGCGTCTCGGGGCTGAGGAGAAGAGGGCAGCTCAGTGGTTACGAGCAAGTGTTGCTCTGTCACAGGACCTGGGTTTGGTTCCCAGCACATATGTGGCCACTCACAACCATCTGTAACTCTCGTTCTGGGGGATCTGATGCCGCCTTTGGGCCTCACTGGGCACCAGGCATGCACGTGGTACACAGACTTACATGTGCAGACAAACTCATACCCAGGAGACAGCAATAACAAGGGCTAGAGCCTCCATTTTTACTAGGAAATAGGCTTTGTGAAGAAGGTGGGTGGCTTAATGTAGTTCGGAGAAGTCTTCAGAATCCACCTTGATATCACTGCCTTTGTGGAGACGTCGAACCATTGGGAGTCTCCTTCCCTGCATTCGTGCTACCAGAGCCAGAGTCCTGAAGTCCTCAGTGTCACTGCACACAGAACACCCCCACCACCTGTGCATGTTCTTCCCTTCTCCGAATTGTTCTTTTTCTTTTTTTCCCCTCAAGAGAACACCAAGCACAGTGCTGCCGCACATACATGCAGTCCGAGCTAACACAGGTTACATCACATGAGGTCAAGATCAGAGTGAGCTACATGGCGAGGTCAAGTCTTAAAACCAATAACAGAAAACAGGTCATTGGGATGAATCTCAACCCTGAAAACTTAATCTGGCATATCGGAGAGTCCAAATTCCGGCTAGATGTTTTTGTCTGAAGAAAAAAAAAAACTAAGCTACTAATAATCACCGTGCCCTGCTCCCCTCTTTTGAAACAATGGCTGGAAATGGTTGGTCCTGGCTGAAAGACAAACACAGGTTAAAAACTTGGCAGCTTCCCTTGGGTATCCAGGAGAGCACCTGCGAACGACTGGGAGTGGGGGCATCTGTCCTTTTGATTTGATCATTCCAAAGCTTGTTCTTTCTATTCACAAGTGAAATACCGTGCCGTACAGTTACCTTCTTCGGACCATGCTTTGGCATGTTGAGTGGCCCTGTGCCAGCAAGCCAACTGTCCCTTGCTCCTGGTCCACCCCACCTAGGATCCCACAAGATCAGCAGGTACTTTGGTTTTATTTTTCAGGACTTTAGGAAATGAGTTCTTCTCCACCATTTACAGATGACCTGAGCATTGCTACAACCTGCTTAGAAGTAAACAGTGATGTTCAAAGCACGTGTGTGCAGGAACCGTGGCGCTGAAGTTCTGGGTGTGAGCAGCCAGACCACAGTAGAACTGGCAACACAATGCACGCCAATTAGGAGATAGAGGCTGAGCGGTTAGAATGAGAACCAACAACATGCAAAACTAGGCACAAAGGAAATTCCTCCTATTCTTCCATCTCCCACTTCCTCCATCCTCTGTCCCTTGTCCTGTGAATATTCTTAGGGAGAAGTGGCTAGCCATCTATTCACCCTAGATAAAGGATGAAGGACAGACCAGAGAAATTCCACTCAAATCTGATTTAGTGAACCAAAGTTCGTTAGGATCAACATTGGCACATAGATGACTCAAAAGTAATGGCCACCAACTGCATCCTCAGAGCTCCCTGCTGGCTTTCAGAGACTTAGGAAGACCCTCTCCCCCTCCCTCCCCACCCCCTTGTCTCACGTGTGATAGCTGTTCACCCCAGGAATGAGTTACACCCCAACTCTTCAAAAGAATTTCACATTAATTCCTTTATTCTCCTTTATTGAAAACTAAACTCACTTTGACGTTAAGAAATCTTCCAAATATTTCCCAAAGTAAAAATAAAATACTCTCTTAGAATGTTGCTATTCTTAAAACTAAAGCTACTTTGCACCAAGATAAGGAGGAAGAGGTTTAGTTCCCATGAGTTTGGAATCTAACCTCTTAGCCATTGGTCTCCAGGCTTCTTGCTACCGTATCTCTGAGGAAAAAAATTTAAAGGTTCTGTTACAGGAAATTAGGGTTCCTTTCTGCAGGAAAGGTGAGGGAATTTAACAATTGACTGAGAAGGAAACTGACCATTTTATTAAAGTTTGAGGGGAACAACCAAGGGGCAGTCAAGCTATAGAAGAGGAAAATAGAGGAGGAGGAGGGGGGGAGGAGGAGGAGAAGGAAGAAGGAGGAGGAGGGGGGAGGAGGGGGAGGAGGAGGGGAGGAGGAAAAGAAGAAGGAGAGGAGGAGGGAGGAGGAGGAGGAAAAGAAGGAGAGGAGGAGGAGGGGGAGGAGGAGGAGGAGGGGGAGGAGGAGGAGGAGGAGAAGGAGAAGGAGAAGGAGAAGAAGAAGAAGAAGAAGAAGAAGAAGAAGAAGAAGAAGAAGAAGAAGAAGAAGAAGAAGAAGAAGAAGAAGAAGAAGAAGAAGAAGAAGAAGAAGAAAGAAAGAAAGAAAGAAAGAAGAAGAAAGAAGAAGAAAGAAGAAGAAAAGAAGGGAGACCTGCCTTTGCATTAGGGTCCAGGAAAACAAGAAAGTTCGGCGATGGAAGTTAGCAAGCAGTACACCAGAGAGAGTGAAAACGTCCTGCGTGTGGGGCAAGTGTGCCTAAGATGTTGGCAAGTATTCAAAAAATAGATGGAGGGGTGTGGTAGTTTGAAGAATGGCCCCCGGGGACTCATGACTGGAATGTTTTGCCACAGGGAAGTGGCACTATTCGAAAGGATTAAAGAGATGTGTGGTCTTGTTGGAGCTGTGTCCCTGGGAGTGGGCTTGGAACTTTCAAAAGCTCATGCCAAGGCCAGAGGCTCCCTCTCTCCAGTTAGAATGTAGCTCATAGCTTCTGCTCCAGGGCCAGGTAGCTGTGGGGAGGAGCACACCCCACTGTTGCCAGGTAGCTGTGGGGAGGAGCACACCCGGCTGTTGCCAGGTAGCTGTGGGGTGGTGTTTAGACAGAATGCTAACAATGCCTGCTATCGTGCTTCCCACCATGAAGATAACAGACCAAACCTCTAAAAGTGTAAGCACACGCCCAACTAAATGCTTTTATAAGAGTTGCTTTGGCTGTGGTGTCTCTTCCCAGCAGCAGAACAGTGACTTTGACACAGGGCCAGGGATGAGGGCACATTACACTTTCTGACTTAGGAAACTAGGCCAGCTTGGTGGAGATCAACAGATAACAGCCCCAAGGGAGCTGGGAGTAAAGAGACTCTAGCCAGTCCCAGCGTGGCAAACAGGGCCCTGGCAGGCCTTGCCCTTCTCCCGCATTCCCTATGCCTTGCTAAAAACAGTTAGATGACATTCCTAAAGCTAGCCACCAAGGTCTATGCCCTTATTTGGCCACTGTCTCCTCCTAAGGCTGACTACTAAAGCTGACTAAGGTCCAGCTATCAAAGTATTGACGTTCAACAATCCACACCCCCACTGGTTCACCTAATTAACATGCCCTATTCAAATTAAACACAAATACCCCTCCCCCCTCTCTGTTCCCTTTCCCTTCCCCCCCTCCCCCCATCCTCTGTCTCCTGTCTTTGTCTCTAATTCCCTGCCCTTTGTCCCTCTGGGGCAAATCTCCATTGTGCCAAGAACTTAGTCTTGCAGGTGCTGATACTGATCCAATCATGGGAGGAGGGGCAGTGTTTCTTCTGACATAAAAATATAAAGCCATTATCTCATTCTGATGATTAATCCTCCCAAGACCTCAGCATTTTCTTTAGGTTTGTTTCTGAAGGGCCATTTCCTGGCCCAGTGATTGACAGGCACAATTGGATGAACTCTTAAGGAGAAGAACACTATAATATTTGGAGCAACTTAGACTACTAAAGCTAGGTAGAAGTAGAACCCATTCCTTTCTTCTGACTGACGAAACTCTCTTTCCTCTCCTGGACCTTGACGAAGTCCTTGATAACCTTTTCTTGTCATCTTTTAAGTCTTAATTAGGGTCAAAGCTGCTGCTTCTCAGTCTGGTGCCACCAGGGGAACAGGTGGAGACAAGTGTCCATCCTTAACCATCTCAGGCCTGCTAATGTCTGCCCAGCTACTCAACAGTTTGTACGTGAATTTTTTCCAGAATTTTTTTTTTTTTTTTAACATCGCAGGTTCCATTAAAGTGCCCTTTTTAAAAAAACAACATTGGTGTCCATCCACGTTTCAACCACATTGGGTTTTTCTCCTTTAAGATCCCCCCGTTTATAATGTGGGTGAAGACTTTCAGGAAATGTTGCAAAGCAATTTCCTCTGGGATTGAAACATTCTATCCAGCAAGGATATTCTTTAATCAGTAAAGTAAACAACTGAAAATAGCTTCAGGAAGTCCCTGAAACTGACCAGACTCACTAGGCCCTTCCCAGGCGGATAGAAATTAAAGCTGAGAGTCCCTTTCAGAAGAGCTGCCAAGATGCAGCAGAGACTGATACCAGACCAGCTGCTGGGAAGATGTTTAGAACAACTGAGTCACCTGGAAAAAACACTTTCCAACCTGTTGAGCTGCCTGCTAGCCGATCAACGTGCTCAGGCTCCCATCTTTTGTGAGCTGATGTCCAGGCTCGGTGGGCTTTGGCGAGACAGCTATCTTTGAGTCATTGCTGCTCCTACAAATAACCCCTCACCCATATGCCTGTGAGGAACCCCTCACCTGTGTTGGTGTAATTATAAAAAGAGAAAGTGGCGTAAGAATATGTTTTAGGCAGTGTGGGGGGAAGGGGGTACCTCAGTGGGCTCATGCTGAGGCACCCCTTCCCCCTGAGGGACCACACACACACACACACACACACACACACACGACAGTATACTTTAGAATAGTTTATTCAGGGCATGGGGAGGGGAGCCATGACTGGAGAGAGGGGGAGGAAAGAGCCCAAGAGGGGAGGAGAGAAGCCAAGAGAGAGAGGAGGGGGCAAGCAGCCCCTTTTATCGAGGGGGGCCAGGCCTACCAGGTTATTGCCAGGTAACTGTGGGGTGGAACAGAGACAGAATCCTAACATTTGTGCCTGTGAGTAACCCCCATAAAACTCACAGTTCACCAACTTTGGTCTGTCGTGGGATCCCTATTTGGGCTGAGTGGATTTTTGTGTTACATCTTCCCAGGAAAGGTTTTGTCACCCAGCAGGAGGCAAGGTGACCAGAGACTGACCTACAACAGACTGGTGTTAAAGGACAGCTGACTCCTTTCTCAGTTAAGCATAACACTAGAGTTTGATTTATTCTTACATTGTTCCTTTTACTCCTAATGAGTCTACCCTAATACCTGCCCACAAAACCACTGTTCAGTGTGCCCGTATCTCACTATGCCTCTGGCACTGACCACTGTATATCTAATTAGGGAATCATTTTCTGTCTGATAGAAGGCCATTCTTGATCTTGAGAGACTTGAGATCCTTGCCTCACAGAGGAGGTCAGTATTCACAGGCCAAGACTGCTGACTCTTGACATAAGGTGGCTCCTCCAAACCCCAGAACCATAATACAGTCTAATCCTAAATAGCATTTACACATTGTCCACCAAAGCCAAGGATTTCTCCATGACAAAGCAACTTGACATTCTGAATTTACACCATATGCCAAAACTCTCTGTTTCCTGTTGCCTTCCCATGGCCCCATGAAATCTTCCTGCTTTTGGCTTTTTTGTTAGTTAGAGACAGGACCTGTGTAGTCCGGGCTAGCCTGGAACTCGTTTTGTAGAACAGACTGACTGACCTTAAATTTCAAAGATGTCTGCCTACCTCTGTCTCCCAAGTGCAGGGAATCAAAGGAGTTTACCACCAAGCCCAGTTTTCCTGTCTTTTTCTAATCTCTCCCAAAGTTAAACTCCCACATGAAGATGAGGTTTTTTTGGTTTGTTGGTTTGTTTGTTTGTTTGTTTTAATGTTCATGGGTGAAGCAAAATGAAGAATTTTCCTTGCATTCAAATTAGAAAGGAGGCAAGAAGCAAAAAGAAGATACTAAGTGAAACAAAGTAACGAACAAGCAAACAATCCGAAACAATGTTGCCCTAGAGAGTTGGCGCTGGCTAAATCACAGGAAGCAAGATCATCACAAACAGGGTTATTAAATAGACTTCTCTGCTTACCAAGGAGTCTGGGACACGTAAATGTCAGAGCCTCAGTGAGGTAGAATCTGGCAGGGAAAAAAAGCCAACTATTAATTACTGGTTTATTGATTTATTTAGTGATGGCCTTAAAGCCCTGCTTGTAATGCCTGTCTGCCAGGTGAGATGTCACTTGCTGCAAAAGAACCTGGAGAAACAACAGCCTGCTGACAGGCACATTCACCTCTGTAAAACCACGCATGCGTGCCCGCTCTACCTTGAAGTTTTAGCATATGCAGTGAGAATACAAACTGGACCTGGGACTGAAGCCTTTCAGAAGCTGTCCTGGCTTTGGTTCACCAATGACATCTCTCTTTCCTTCTCTTTGGTGTCAGAGTGCTTAACTCCAGAAGGATTCCCGCAACATCAGTTGTATATGACATCTGAGCAGCAATCTGGAGTTCCTTCTACCTCAGCGTGTTGAATGAGAAGAAAACATGGTTCCCAGCACAAAGAGGCTGCAAGAATACAGATTAGAATATTAGCCGGGCGGTGGTGGCACACGCCTGTAATCCCAGCACTCTGGGAGGCAGAGGCAGGCAGATTTCTGAGTTCGAGGCCAGCCTGGTCTACAGAGTGAGTTCCAGGACAGCCAGGGAAACCCTGTCTCGAAAAAAGACCAAATCCAAAAAAAAAAAGAATATTAGTCAGGTAGGTGGGGACAGAGGAGTCAGATTCTTCAAAATAACTCTACTGTTCTTTTGGCTCTTCTCTATGATCCGTAAAAACTAAATACGGATGGGTGGCTTTTATACTCTATGCAAAGCTCCATCTCAGTAGTTGTTTATGGATTAATATCCAATCATAGGTGAGCTGTTCCACAGCTGCTGTGAGACCGTCTCGAAAGATGACCTCCTCATTTATTAAAAGCCCCTGGATGCACGTCAAAGCACATGGAATAGCTCGGGGTGTCTTGTGCCCTTCAGATTTCTGGAGAGCACGATGCAGCTTTTCTCTGACAGTGAGCCTGCAGGTACAGATATAGAACCCTGCTGGAGTGTGCACCAGAGCAGGCGAGGCCATACACGTGTTTGGTCTGTTGTTGGATTTATACTCTCAACTTCACAAAAAGATTACAGACCTTTTGTTTTGGTTTGGTTTGGGGTTTTGTTTGTTTGTTTGTTTTGTTTTCTGAGACAGGGTTTCTCTGTGTAGTCCTGGCTGTCCTGGAACTCACTCTGTTCAGGCTGGCCTTGAACTCAGAAATTCACCTGCCTCTGCCTCCCAAGGGCTGGGACTAAAGGCATGCACCACCACTACCCAGCCAGAGTCTGGACCTTTTAATTGCCATGAATGTGGGATGCTTGGAAGAATATTGGATTGAGATATTAACCCTGCCTGACCAGTTAAATGCTGGGAGCCTCTAAGCTAGTAGAAGGGCATTGTAGTCTTTAAATTCTTTAGATGTTGTAATCTTAAAGTTCTCTGAAAAAAACCTACATATATCAGGGGGCTTTCCTGAGAGCTCACTAGCTTAACCCCATTTCTGGGAATGAATTTCCTCAACTGATTCTTCATGATCTGGATGTTCTCTCTCTCTCTTCTCACTTCTCTTCAGCCCCTGTAGGGTAGAAAACTAAGGGCATGAGGCTAAATTAGAATTTCACCTAAACATTTTGAGGGAAATAGTACAGGTATGGCCGAGATAGCAAACGGAGCATTCTATGCTAAATAGTAGTCATTGCCTGCCTAAAATGAAAGCTTAACAGAACACATTGTATTTTTTAAACTGGGTATGCTGCCTTCTTAGCCCCTAAACTGGACAACTCTACCCAATAGTGCATTTCCGTGTTTTGACTTCCAAAAGTACTGATGGACCCATGTAGATAGCAGCCTGACCATCCTGGAGACAAGGGCTTAGCTCCATGTGTGCCCAGTGAGGACCAGAGATGGGTTCTGATCTTCTGGTGTAAGACCCCCCAAAACCAAGGGTGCCCCAGCACCCCACACCCCAGAAGGCATCACCCAAATCACTCGAGAGAAATGGTCTCGAAGCAATAACATGAGGATTTCTTTATTCCAGAATTCTGGGTTCCACAGCCTACACCGCGCAGGGTTAGAGGACTGTGGACCCCGAGTGCCAAATTGTGACAGTTTTTATAAGTTTACGACAAAGCCCGCAAATCACAAACCAATCATTTCTTAGCATGGAGAGCCCAAGAAATGTGAGCCAATCAGTTTAAATTATTGGAGCCCACGCTCAGTGGACCAATTAGTTTCCTATTTTCTTGAATGTCTATAGCTGCGTGAACTCCTGCATAGGGATAATGGCGTAAGCAGTTTGCAGACGCAAGATAAGCTTAGCCCATTTCCAGTTACCTTGTGGGGCCAGGATCACCTATTCAAAGCCTTTCTGCTAGGTCTAAACAAAGGGCAGGCTCTGGAATGTGACCTTTTACCTAGTTTCCAACAAGGCTAGATAGCATTCTAAACTTCTGACTTCTTGGGGTCATTAGAGTTAGGCTGTATTATTTTCTATCCTTTCACTGGGCTCCTCCAAAGGGCACAGGCCACTGCTCTGGCTCTGCCCTCTGCATCACACACAGCTTGTCTTCCAGGGTCCAGCTGGATTCACTACACTTCTGCTTCCGTTCTGATGGTCATCCCATGGTACCGGCATCTGCACAATTCTTGGGTCTTTTCCTGCAGCTGGGCTGCATTTTCACCAACACCCTCTCCTGGGCTCTCTTCATGATACAAAGCCTCAGCCTTCACCATGACCCTTTCAATCCTGGGGCTTCCACTGCTTCTCCAGCTGCACATCACCAATGGCCTCTCCTGGTCTCTCGCAGGGTCGAGCCTCAGCTGCTGCTCTCCATGAGCAATTTGTGTTTTCAAAACTAGTACCACCTGGGAGACTCATACACATGAACAAGCTTGGTGGCTAGCACAAGGTCCAACCTGGGCCACCTCTGGAGCAGAGCTTCTGTGTACTGACTCTGAGGAAATGCTTCCCTGAAGATCTCCCCTCGGTAATGGGGTCTCCTGCTCCTCCTTCTCCTTCTCCTCCTCCTCCTCCTCCTCTTCCTTCTCCTCCTCCTCCTCAGGACCTTTGGAAGAGCAGTCAGTATTCTTAACCGCCGAGTCATCTTTCTAGTCCCAATATTGGTCTCTTCTTAACTACCCCTAATTTTTTTTAGCTCTAGTTAGCTAGCATCAACTGTCCCAGCCAAGCACAGGATTTACTTTCGTGGTTCTGGTCTCTTGCTAATCAGAACCAATTCTTCAGCTCCAGACACCACAGCTTCTTCACACAAAAGGAGGAAAGGAAAGTCTTTTCTCCTCTTTGATACTTCACAAACTAGGCCTCCCATGGTCTGTCCAGCTCTCAAAGTTCTGGTCTTCTATGATCTTACAGAAAAGCTCACTGATTTCTCAACATTAAAGATCTCTCCTAGTCCTTTTCCAAAGTCCTACATCAACCATCCCAAACACGACGTGGTCAGCTTGGGTGTCACAGTGATACCCCACACCTTGTCTTAGTTCTGGTTATTGTTGCTGCCATGATACTCCATGACCAAAGCAATTTGGAGATGAATCATTTTAGTGTTTTTTAAATATAACATGTCAAATTATGGGAAGTTTCACTTTCTGTAAAGTCTAATTGGTGATCTGTAAACTTCACGTACTTACTTGGCATCTCTTTCTCTAGATTTTGAATTTTTTTTCCCTATGATTTTGTAGAAAATGTTTTCTCTGTGGTTGGTATGCTGTTCTTCTTCTGTGTCCATAACCTAAAGAGTTTGGTCTTTTCATGGGGTCCCCTATATTCCATCGACATCGGTTTTAATTTTCCAGCTGACCTTTACTGAATGCTCCAATTCTCCTCCCTTGTTATCCAGCCCTGATACTGTTTTCCACGTAATCTGCCCTGTGAGTAAGGCTTTCCACTGAGCTTCAAATCTGGCATTTTAATGTTTCAGGTCTGGCACCAATTCCGTTTGGCTTTTCCTCAGCAAGTTCCTTTATCAGATTCAGTTCTCACATCTTGGGTTGACTTTTCCTTACTCAGCTCTTTTGTTCCGTTTGGGATGTGTTCATGTCCTCTTTGAGGTTTGGCTTTGCTTTCTTGACATATTTCTAATTATACTTTAAAATTTTTGTTTGTAGGTTTGTTTTTCCAAATATCACCAGGAGCTGTGATGTGGGTCATCTTAGGCCTCCTCTCAGGGTCTGAGTCTTCCACTGGGAGCTCTGGAACCTCTTGTGCCTGTGAGCCTCATGCTACACTGGACTCACTCTTTACTCATATTCAGTAGACTGCTCTAAGTCTCATGTAGGGTAATAAGACAAGAGAAAGATAGGAGAGAAATATAGACAGGAATGGGAAAAGACAGGTTTTTTCCAATTTTCTGATGGGATTATTCTATTCTTTTTTTTCCCCGAGACAGGGTTTCTCTGTATAGCCCTGGCTGTCCTGGAACTCACTCTGTAGACCAGGCTGGCCTCGAACTCAGAAATCCCCCTGCCTCTGCCTCCCAGAGTGCTGGGATTACAGGCGTGTGCCACCACCACCCGGCTGGGATTATTCTATTCTTAAAAAGACCCCATAAACTACACTAGAAAGCATGTATACATAATAAGGACTTTCAGCCAAGTTCCAGAATACAAAATTGATATGTACATGTCATAGATTTTCTGCATAGCATTAATGAACTTGGCCCAGAAAGAAAATAGGAAGAGTGTCTCATTCACAGCATCTTCAGATGTGCAAAACAAAAGATCCAAAACTAAACCTAAGCAGAGAAAGGAAGAACACAAAACTTCAAGATACAGAAAATGAAAGGGAAAGGGTGCTAGACACTAGGAAGAGCTGTGCTGCTCCAGGACTAGCAGAATAAATACTGTGAAACATGCTTTATCACCAAAGGTAATCTACAGATTCAATTTAATCTCCACCGAAAGTCAAGTGACATTTCTTGCAGAACTAGGAAAAACAATCCTGAAATACATACTGGAACCCAAAAGACTATTAATAGTAAAAGCAGTTCTAGGAATGCTCGCGGAAGTAATGATTCCAGCACAACCTCAAAGTACACTACAGAGCCATCGTGTCAAAAGCAACACAGCATTGGCACAGAACTAGACATGTACAATATGGAATCCGAAAGGAACCCAGGTGTAAACCAAATATCCATGGCAACCTAACCTTTGACAACTTTTTCAAAAACTTTGTATATGATGACTGTATAGAGGTACAAAATATCTCATCCTACAAATAATGATGGTCAAAGATACAAGATATCCCATCCTACAAATGATGATGGGGAAATGGAATGTTACATCCAGGAAAATGAAATGCTATTTCTATGTGCCACCTTATAGAAAAATCAATTCAAAGTGGATATAAGAAATTAATGTCTGGATTTCTGAAGCTGCTAAATTTAGGAAAACGTTTGAAGATGCAGGTATAACCAAACTCTTTCTGCATGAGACCCCAATAACATAGGAAACAACCCCATAAAAGGACAAATAGGATTGAATAAAATTCAACAGCTTCTATGCAGCAAAGCAAACTATAAGCTGAGAGAGCAGACAGCCTGCAGAATGGGAGAAAACCTTTGCCAGGTGTTTGTCAGGCAAGAGTTAACTGCTAGAATATATAAAGAACTGGGAAAACTGATAGCCAAAAAAATTAAACTTCCGGATAATGCATTAAGGAGAGAGAATAATGGTCAGTGTCTTAGTTAGGGTTTCTGTCACTGTGATAAAACATGACAAAAAGCAAACTGGGGAGAAAAAAACACTGACTTCCATTTATAGTTCCACATTAGAGCCCATCATTAAAAGAAAATAAAACAAAACACAGGGTAGGACTCCAAAGCAGGACCTGGAGCAGAAGTCATGGAGGAATGTTTCTTACTTTCTGTTCTCCGTGTCTTTCTCATCCTGCCTTCCAGGATGAGAAACCATCTGGAACAACCTGCCCAGGGGTGGCATCGCCCACTGTGAGCTGAGTCCTTCCACATCAATCACCAGCCAATAAAATGCCACAGGCCAATGCCAGGAAGGCATTCTGGCCATCAAGATTCCTCTGTCTCAGATTAAGCATATGTCAAGCTGACAACTCGCAGAGTCGGTATATACATATTTAAAGGCAATAAGTATCCGTCTCCATCACGGAGATGCAAATTAAAACTGTTTTGAGGTCCCATTTCATTACAGTGAGAGTGGCTGCCATCAAAAGAGATGACAACAAAGTGTGTCAAGGATGTGGAAAGAGGCAGCGTCGTCACTGCTGCTGAGACTGCAGGATCATGAATGGGGAAAGGGTTTTGTTTTTTTTTGTTTTTTTTTTTTAGTGGTATGGGGGTAAAAGTATATATATGATATGAAAGTCAAAAGAACAAGGATATGGGGTAATAGGCAGAGTCAACCCCTAAATATAAAGAAAATTCCATATGAAAACTTTTGCTCTGTATATTAATTAAAAATTTTAAAAGAACATACTCTAAATGCATATATCTCTAATGACTTATCCTTAAAATATAAAAAACCAAAGTAAAAGGGCAAGGCAGTTGACAACCACTGGTAATAGCCGTGACACATTTCTCTCTCAGGGATCAGTGAAGGTCTCCGTAAGTAAAGTGCTTGCTGAACAAGCATGAGGGCCTGAGATCAAGTTCCCAGCATGCATGTAAAATGCCAGGCGCTATTGTAAGTGCTGGACATCCCAGCACTGAGGAGGCAGAGACAGGCAGGTCCTTGGGGCTGACTGGCTGGCTAGTGTTTCTGAATTCAGGAGCTACAGGTCCATAGAGACCTGGTTTCCAAAAAATAAAGGCATGGAAAATGATGGAGGAAAATGCTCAGTATTGATGTCAGACTTCCCTACATGTGTTTGTACATGCACACATGCACACGCATGCACACACACATGCATTCATGTATACACACATGGACACATGCATACACACATGCACACACATATGCACGCACACACACACACATGCACACATTCAAATAATATGTCTCTCTCAAGATCTGACAAAGTAAAAAGTCAGTATCCTAAAATGCCAGGATACCTTTCGATTTATATCAAACCTCCAGACAGCAACCCCAGCCTCATGCACACACTCATAGACACACAAACACACACACTCACAGACACATAGGCATATACATACAGGTTTCAGGATATCTGATCACACTATGAACCCTGAGGATGAGTTGTTTATTGAAAAACCATGTTTTTAGTTGTGGTGTGGCTCAACCCTAGCACATCACACCTTTAACCTCTGGCGGGAATGCAGACATGCCCTTAGTAGTCACCTTTAATCCCAGACAATGAAGATAAAGTCAGTTTGTAGAAGGAAGCAGCCATGTTTGAACGTGATGTCTAATTGAGTGGCAGACAAAGTGACGAATCAGAGAAAGATTTGACAGAAGAGGCTATGCCCGACTCTCAAGGGAAGCTACTTAGAGCAGTGCAGGGAGAGAGGAGAGGAGGCAGTTTTCCTGGGGCAGGGGTGCAGAGACAGGGTGCAGAGAGAACAAGCTAGACACAGGTGGAGACAGACCAAGTCAGAGGGCGAGAAGGAGCAGCAGATTAGAACAGGTTGCCACAGTTAGTATGAGGCCAAGCAGAGCCACTCAGGAGAAACCGAAAGACAGAGAAGCCAGATTGAATCAGTCAGTTTGGAGAGGAGTTTGAGCCAGAACCGCTGAGTTGAATCAGCCAGAGACTGAAAACATCCTAAGCCTAGATTAGATTCTATGGAGGACAGAAGCTTCCAGGATGAGGCGAGGTCTAGGTTAGCAGCTGGAGGCAGTAAGCCTTGGAGACAATTACTATTTTACACACACACACACAGAGTGAGAGAGACAGACAGACACAGAAACACAGACACAAAGAGAAACTCAGAGACATACACAAACATACACATAGACACAAATTTGTACAGAGCCATATTGGGGCAGTCTTGCACTTGGTCAGAGTTTGACTTTGGTCAAGGTTAACTTCTCCCAGTTAGCCAGGATCCTGCTCCACCTAGGGTGGAGTGCACGTAGTAAAGGTTAAGTTCATTGTTCTTCCTGGTATAGGGATTCCTGAATTAAACAGGTGACCCACCCAGCTGCCGGAGCAGTCAAGACGAAGACCTCCAAGAGAAGCTAGACAACTTCCACCGGAACTCAGCCTGGAGTCTGGGGGGAAGGGTTTGCCCGAACTGTTATAAGGTCTGGCGCCATTAAAGTTTACGGCTTTGATCAGTGAACATTGACTTAGCCGTACGTTCTTTTCGCCGCTCTTCCCTATGACCCCAAAATTCTCTCAACAGGTAACCTGGTTTACATGTAGCTGCTGGCGGCTACACAAATTCACACAATACACACAGATATAGCCACACGCGCGCACACACACACACAAATACATAGGATTGTAGAGTCACATAGACACAAATTCACACAATACACACAGATATAGCCACACGCGCACACACACACACACAAATACATAGGATTGTATAGTCACTAAGCTCACACTTAACCTGGTCGTGGTAGGTGTTAATGAGCAGGCATTCTAACTCCTGCAGTTTAGAAACTTTGCTTTATTTCAGACGATAGAAGTTCTCATTCGATAGCCTCAGCTTTCAATCAGAAAGCGACAGCTGAGTCCACGGTTTTCTGCACTGAATTTCTGGGGTAGACCAAAATTGAGTTTTCTTCCTTCTACCACGCCAGCAACATGACAGCATCTGCAGAACTCCCGATAATTAGATCACGTTGGCAAATGTACAGCAGATCCAAGGAATATCTAAACTCAATTTTCTTGCCCTGCGTGGGTTTTGTTTCCTTATCATGACTGTGACCTAATTAACTTTTCTCTTGGCTGTTCCCCAGGGAGTCTGAAAGGTACTTCTCTCAGTAGAAACTTCTTTGATTTGATTATTATTTTTTTTGATTCAGAGATAATTTTTTTTGCTTCAAGGCTTCTGGTATTTTTCCTCATCTGACATGGGCCTCTCTTTTGCATTAAATCCTAATGTCAGTATCGCCTAGAGGCCACCTATAACACTAAGAGGTCTGCAGATAGTGACCAATGGGGCATAGGAACCCTGGCTTCCTTCTTTAGTCTGCAGTTCAGAACAGGACACACAATGTATTGTATGACCAAGGAATCTGAGTATTAGACTACAATAAAGCAAATGTGTTTTCTGCTTTGTAAGAAGGCTAATATTGCAATTCTTTCTTTTTTATTAGATATTTTCTTTATTTACATTTCAAATGTTATCCCCTTTTCTGGTTTCCCCTCCCCACCTATCCCATTCCCCTTCCCCCTGCTTCTATGAGGGTGTCCCCCACCCACCCACCCACTCCCACTTTCCCATCCTGGCATTCCCCTACACTGGAGTATCCAGCCTTCACAGGACCAAGGGCCTCTCCTCCCCCTGATGTCCAACAAGGCCTTGCTCTGCTGCATATGCGGCTGGAGTCACGGGTCCCTCCATGTGTACTCTTGGTGGTTTAGTCCCTGGGCGCGCTGGGGGCTCTGGTTGGGTCTTGTTGTTGTTCTTCCTATGAGTTTGCAAACCCCTTCAGCTCCTTCAGACCTTTCTCTAACTCCTCCATTGGGGACCCCGTACTCAGTCCATTGGTTGGGGTGAGCGTCCACCACTGTATTTGTCAGGCTCTGGCAGAGCATCTCAGGAGACAGCCATATCAAGCTTCCGTCAGCAAGCACTTTTTGGCATCCACAGTAGTGTCTGGCTTTAAAATGGAGTCCTAGGCGGGGCAGAATCTGAGGGCCTTTCCTTTAGTCTCTTAAAGCAAATATGTCAATGCCACTACCTATCCCTAAGTAGCTGCAAATAGAAAACATTGTCAGTGACAATTCCTTGACCATCTGAATATTCTTCTATGACATTCCTCAGGTAAAAGATTGGGGGTCAGGGTCTCAAACTGTGCTCAGCCAGTCTCAAGTGTGCTACTCTGAGAGCTAAGTGTTTCTAAATAAGTCAGTGACACTTTTCCTTCAGGGAGTGAGTACACTTATTTGTTTTTTATTTATTTTCTCATTAGTTTTTTTTAATGTGTATGGGCTTTTTGCCTACATGTATGTCTGCCAAGCACATGCATGTTCGATGTCCTGGGAGGCCACAGGGCCTTGAAATACCTAAGACTGGAGTTGTAGACAGTTGTGAGCAACCAGGAGGGTCCTGTGAATGAACACCCAGTGCCTTTGATGGCTGAGACACTCCAGCCCCTAAATAAGTGCATTTTTAACAGCCTCTGGAGCTCGGCTTGTATAGCCTCATATAAGGCTAGGACTCTCACAGAGTTCTCGCCTCCTGTCACTTGGCAGTGACATTTACAGGATTCTACAAATGGAAGTTGTCTAACATAACAATTTCTCAACCATTAACAAATTCAAGGCTGTCACTACACACACACACACACACACATGTATGTATGTATGTATGTATGTATGTATGTATGTATACTTTCTACACAAAGTCATTCAAACTTCTGCCTTTCTCTGGATTTCAATCAACATGATTGCAGCCGGGGACATTTGTCAGCCATCACTGTGAACCTTCCCTCTTGTTGACTTTGCTCTACCTCCGGTGTTACATTTGGTATCTCAGGATGTAGGCTCACCCTGAACAGGTTTTGGGGTACACAGCTGCTCACTGGTTTTCTCAAAGAATCACCCTTTGGAAAATATTTTTGGACACACTGTTGGAAGTAAACGATCTCATTCTTATAAAGAAACGATTGAGACGAGAGGGGACGCTTCCTTCCTTACAGTCCTTGCTGTACTAGGATGTGGCTGGGGAGTTACCATTCTCTGCTGTAGCCTTTGCAGCCGAGTTTTACTTTGCTGTGAATATCTGTCAACTTGCCTCCCCACAGCATCCAAGACAACTTCTGGGGCATAGATATCCCATTCCTTATGTGAGGCTTTCAAAATACATAGGTAGAGGCTTTACTTTCAATTAGACAAATAGTTTTACTTCCTGATCTTCCCAATGTCATGCATCGTTACGTTCATCTTCATAATGCTTTCTGTGACCAGCTGTGGCTATGGAACCTGGCAGTCACCGTGATCTTTTCCCCATAGAAGCCCAGCGCCTACAGGCTCTCTGTGTGGTCTGCACGTCCACCCCAGCTCAGTTCTTCATCACATAGGTTCGTTTTATCTCTCAGGAATCTCAGTTGCTATTGCCTCTTCCCCTTTGAACGTTGTATCAGTAGCAGCCAGGAACCAATCCTTCCTTCTTCCTCCATCTTTGCTCCTTGGAATTACAGAGCAAGAAAAAAGGAAGGGTGGACTGAGTTTGATCTTTCCATAGAAACCTGATGTTCTTTAAACCCCATTTAAAGCAAGTAGGTCTTTTGTTTGGTTGTTTGTTTTGGTTTTTGCTTGTTTGTTTGTTTGTTTTTGTTTTTGTTTTTGAGACAGGGTTTCTCTGTGTAGCCCTGGCTGTCCTGGAATTCACTTTGTAGACCAGGCTGGCCTCAAATTCAGAAATCCGCCTGCCTCTGCCTCCCAAGTTCTGGGATTAAAGGTGTGCACCACCATTGATTGCCTAGCTGCAAGTAGGTCTTAAGAATATTTCAGCTGGCTTCTCCAATTACTCTTTGGTTGTTTGTATGCACAGTTGAAGAAAGCTGCCTGTGTTTGAATGCTGAGTATCTCATAGTTAAAGACACTGAGAAAATAGCATATAACGTAGAAGAAAGCTGGAGTGTATTGGTGTGTTGCCGTGAGGGTGACCTCCTTCCAGGGGGAATTGGGGTGCAGCTCACTGAATGGGGTATTGTTAAGACTTAGCTCTGGCCTTGTCTTGGTAGTTTTGAGGAAAGTTAAAGACATCCTGGTTTTGTTCTAGCATGGATACCTTCGGAAAACAGGCAATTTCATGTTTGGATATATTGATATTTCTTTTTTTCTCTCTGGAAGACACAGAAACATAACCTTATCATATTTTAGCCATTTGTCCAGCTAATTCCCTAGGCAACACAACAACATCAGAATCAGCAAACATTAAGGAAAAGATTCAGGTTACTATTTTTGGAGTCCTTTAAAATAATCTTCTTTGGGGCCCTTATTCTATAAATAGAAAGCTAACAGTGTTATTCTCTTATTCACTTAGAGGCACCATCCAGCAAAGCGTCTGGCTTGTCGTGTTGCATCTTTCCTATTTATAGCTCCTGCGGCCACTCCAGAAACTGATGAATTTGTTCTTTATGGATTTGCCTAGTTCATCTCTAGACACAGTTCTATACTTGCCTGGACATGGTGGAGTCTAATTGGATGGTAAAGAAGTTGCTTGAACAGAGTCCTGTCCTTGGGTGTCAGGGGGGATTTTTCCACTTAAAAGAGCTGTGTGACCTCTCTTCTGTCTTGAGCATTTACTTCCTTTGTCTCTCATAGGGATACTCTGTGAGGAGGGACTGCCCCCTTAGCTCTCCTTTGAGTATGACTGCTCCTTAGCAGGGCCTTCCACAAATAGATCACATGGGGGGGGGGCGGTGTGAGCCCCACAGTTCTTGACCTCTTGAACTTGGCATCCAGTCACTTCTCTGCCTTCGCCAAGGTTGCCTTGTTCAGCTGCTGTTCCCGAAAAGCTTACTTTAGGAGTCCTTGAGATTTTAACACGTGTGACTTCACAGCTCAAAAGCGTTGTTAGCCAAATACCACCTTCTCAAAAACCCAAGGGCCTCAATAGGCTGGTGGATAGACTCGCAGAGGAAAGCATGCGTTTCTATTGGAAGGTTTGGTTTTATTCAGAGTAGAAAAAGACAAATGTATCAAGGACACGGGAAGGGAGCAGCCAGCGGAGCAGGAAGAGACGTGCATGAGAGGAGATGGCAGACTATGGAGGTTTCCATTGTGGAGCAACCCACTTTGCAGACGTGGATCCCACCACACAAAGGAGGGCAGTTTTGTTAGGTCAATATTCAAGTCTGGATCAGGGCTGCCTTTATGGCATAGGTTGTGGTAAATTTTGATGTTGCTTCTGCTCAGACACACTATGTTTCGAGCATCCTTCACACTCGGGGGCAACTCTAAACCTCTACATAACCTGGAAACTGCTCTTGGTACAGTCTAAAAGGAGTTTCCTTTATGATGATAATTAGACAATTTACGAACCAGGGCTTTATTGCGGAAAGCCCACAGCAGGAGTTTTTAGCTTCTCGGGTATTACACATAGTGCCAGATGTTACACAGTCCTGCTGGCCATCAATGGAAATGGAGCAAAGAGCCAGAGAGGCAACAGAACTCCCCACTCCCCAGAATTAAGTCACAGGGCCAGAGCTTAGCCACGTCAATGCGATTTGGACTGAAAGGAAAAGAAAATAAGAAACAACCAGGGTGCTATGATACTCTAGGCTCATCCCCGGGGCTAGAAGAGCAGCTGTGGTAAGACAGCTTCTAATTTATGAGGAGAAAGCTGTGTGCCTAGATCCAGCAGACATAAGAACTGTGGAGAGCTTACATCCATCAGACGTAAGAACTGTGGAGAGCTGGGGGCTTCTCTCAGGGTTAGCTGCTGTCTGCAGTAGGAGGAATGGATGATCAACCTTAAAGTCAAATATTTAGGATAGCAGTTGGGTCTGCGTGCTGCTGCCTGGCTGGGTTTGGTTGATTGGTTGGTTGGTTGGTTGGTTGGTGGGTTGGTTGGTTGATTGGTTGATTGGTTGGTTAGTTGGTTGGTTGGTGGGTTGGTTGGTGGGTTCGGTTTTTTAGTTAGCATTGTTCTGCATGAATTGACATCAATGAACTAAGGAAGCTGGTTCCTTGGTTAAATTAGTCGTCCTAGTACTGCATCTTTGATTGTTAGTTAACTTCAGAAGGGATTGTTTACAGTGCTCTTTCAACCACCACCTCCATATTATTCAGAAATTGTGTGCATTGAGAATACTTGTTCCCCTCCATTTTACTCTGGGGATAACAATAAACCTATTTTATTTATTTAGGAGAATTTTATACACAAGTAGAATGTATTTTTATCATATCCCTCACTCATGCCTCAAACTCCATCTATGTCTCCCTACATCCCTGTCTTAGTCAAGGTTTCTATTCCTGCACAAACGTCATGACCAAGAAGCAAGTTGGGGAGGAAAGGGTTTATTGAGCTTACACTTCCATGTTGCAGTTCATCACTAAAGGAAGTTAGGACTGGAACTCAAGCAGGTCAGGAAGCAGGAGCTGATGCAGAGGCCATGGAGGGATGTTTCTTACTGGCTTGCTTCCCCTGGTTTGCTCAGCCTGTTCTCTTATAGAACCCAAGAGCACCAGCCCAAAGGTGGAACCACCCACAAGGGGCCCTCCCCACTTGATCACTAATTGAGAAAATGCCCCACAGCTGGATCTCATGGAAGCATTTCCCCAACTGAAGCTCCTTTCTCTGTGATAACTCCAGCCTGTGTCAAGTTGACACACAAAACTAGACAGTACAATCCCCTTCTAAAATGTGTGTTGTCTTTTATCATTGTTTTATACACACACACACACACACATCTATATATTCTGCTGACTCCAAATAGTGTTTCTCACACGTAAGTGGGTGTGGGGCTGAATATGGGTGTGGGCAGCTGTCTCCCCCTGAAGTTTGGCATAGACTTTCATCCTTTGTTGGACGCTGAGTGCTCTCCCATCTTTTGCGTGAGGACTGAGAGGGTTTTGTAATTCCTCACTTGTCATTAGCTTTTTACACTGATAAGGTGACCCCCTCCCACCTGACACCAGATGACTCCTCTTGGCCTTGGCCGCTTAGCAGGATTCCTTTCTAAAACCGTAAAGACTGTGGTTGCAGCCGGGTCCTTGACACACACTGCAGGTCAGAGCTACTTGGCACAGGAGTTTGCTTTCCAGTGCCTCCTGCAGAGCTTATCTAGAATTCCAGCTCTGAGGGGAACTGAAAAAAGCTGACAAGCAAGAGGCACGGGGACGGGGCCTGAGCTGCTGGGTTCTGAGGAAGATGGCCGTCAGGCTCCTCCAGTGAAAAGATGACAGACCAACAGGCAATGGCCAGATCACACACCAAGACAGAACTTTGACATGATTTACAATCCATCAGGCCAGACAGCCAAATTGTGCCTCTCAGGGTCACTCCAGCATAAAGGATTAGGGTGGTTCCTGGGAACAGTGGGGCACGCTCAGCAGATGGTCATTTGTATTAGCAGAACTGAGGCCAGCTATGAACACGAGAAAGCATTCTCTCAGGAAGGGTTTTTGGAAGGGTGGTATAGTGGGCAGGGCTTCTGCAAACCTGAACATGGTCTGCCTTTGAAGCATCCCTAATGCTGAAAAAGAAGTTGCCTTTAAATTAAAATGTATTCAAAGGAGTTTCATCCTATATCTACCAGGGTCTGTAAGAAAACAAAACAAAACAAAACAACAACAACAAAAAAAAAAACCCGTCATTCTGTGTGACCTGGTAAATGTTTTAGTACTTAAGGAGAATCTAGGAGCATAGAAACAGAAGAACAAGTTTAGTAAAGTAGGAGCCAGAGCAGATCAGGAAGTCTGTCCAGATTGTGCCTTCTAACTAACCAGGGAAGCCACACCCTTCAAATCTCAACAATATGAGTAACTAAAAAAGACCTGGGTAATTCTAACAACGGTTGACATCCCAACACGAATGGGGGAATCTCATGGGTCCTTACCTCTAAATGGACAGCTGTAAGCAATCAACAAGTAATTGAGGAGACATTAGTCTTCCCCAGGGACGAGTCCTTGATTGGTGAGCCAGTACCAAGTGGTCATCCCTAGAAACATACACATGCAGATAACAGCAAAAAGACTCAGCAGGCTACATTGATATGTTTATTTGCTTATGTGTACATGTAACAACAATGGCTAAAGAAGAGAAAGCTATGAGATTGAGAGGGGAAGAAGACTTGGGAAGGAAGAGAAGGTAGGAAAAAAAGATGTAATTATATCTTAATTTGTTGATGTTTTGCTTTATGAGAAATATGAGAAGTAATGGCAGAGATAAAGGAATTTTCCAAGTTGTTGTAGATCACTAACTTGAGTTGATGGGGATAGAAACAAGTTTTTCTCCCAAAGGAAAAGTCTCATTTATCACATATTTATTCTCTCTGCCTTGGTCGTGCCCCCTTAACAAAGACCCTTCCACATATAGTTTTCGATGATCTATGTACTTAGAAGAAGGCAGAACCATCCTGAGTTTCGAGTCTCTGAGGTTTTCCGGTTATTGTCCTATCTCTGTCATCCCTGAAGGTTGTCTGGTTGCAGGAAGAATGGCAGTGGTCACCTCTACTTAACTGCCGGGGGCCACGCAGCTGCAAAGGCATCTCATCCAGGAGGCTCTAATTGAAGACTTCCTAAAAGACTAAGGATTGCTGACATAGACAATGCCAACCAATTGGGAACTGCTGATTAGAAGACATGCTTTCTTGGGACCAATGGGGACCAGGTAGAGGGTATTAAAGGAGCTCAGAGCAGCAGTGAGCTTATTGTACCTGCTTCTGGAGTACAATAGGTACAATACCTTTGGATTCCACACTACCTCACCTCCAACCCCCAGGGCAGGTAGGGTGGAGGCAGCATCTGGTGAATTAGGAACAGCTGAAAACCCCAGGCAAAGTATACAGCAGTGCACCTGGCCTCTGTGCCCCTGTCCTTCTCTCAGCAGTCAGGTGGTGAGCATCTCCACTGGCATTCAGTGGAAAAGGAAACTGTTCTTCTGGTTATTTCTGGACACTGAGATGTTTACATTCACATGAGTTGTGGCCCTTAAGAATAAGACACAGTAGAGGGGGGACTGGGTTTATAGACATAGAGACCAACTTGTGATTCTGGATGAACACCTTCCATTACTGTAGGACCTCTTACCAGGACTTGGTGCAAGCATTTTAGTGAGAATATACACAATACTTTCTGCATGGGATGAGTCAGTGTGCCATGCCTGGATGTGGAGAACACATTGATCTCCTCCTTACTTCATAGCTAAGGGAAGTTCACACTCTCTTTCTTGAGAAATACTAAAGAAGAACATGGGTTGGTTGTTTTTCTGTGTTGTAAACTGATACGATTTCTCCATATTTGAAATGGTAACTTTTCTGAGTTGAGAAAACTAAACCATAGTTTGGGGGCCCTTACCATTTCTATTGTCTACCTAAGTACCATTCCACATGGATGCATCTCAAAACCTTTCCACACACAGGCTTCACACAGACACTGCTAGGTATCCATGGATCTATAACTGGGTGGAGATTTGTAAGAGGATTCTACTGTGTTCCGGGGGATGAGAGTCATAGGAGGACAGTGATTTTCATAACACTGTCTTCTCGTGGCTTGTTTTCATTTTTTAATTTTATTTTATTGTTTTAAGTGTATGGGTGTTTTACCTTCATTCATATCAGCATATGTGCCTGATGACCTTGCAGGGCAGAAGAAGGCATCAGATTCCCCTGCAACTGGACTTACAGACGGTTGTGAGTGCCCTGTGGGTGCTGGGAATCAACTCAGGTCTTCTGGGAGGGCAGCTGCTCACCTTAACCACTGAGCCATCTCTACCCACTCCTCACGACTGGCATACACCAGATGTCCCGCACTACCATCTCGCCAGCAAAACGACGCGGCACACTCAGGATCCTTCTGTAGAGAGCTTTAATGCACTTGAGAGGGAGAGCATAAGCTTACAACAACGGAGACTCCAACGGTCTGAAAAAACGTCCCTTATATAGGCTGGTAAGCCCGCCTAGGATGTGGCACTTCCTAATTGGTTGCAGCTCATCAGCCCATATTACGCCATGAGGTAGGCAGAGACCAAAGGACGTTAAATCACTTCAGGCATGCGCACTGATTTGTTCGCCAGTTAATGATACATTTTAGCTAGATGCGAACGCCATCTTGTAATGGAGTTTGCAGGAGCAACGGGCGGCCCCTCACAACCAGACATCAAATCCCATTTAAGGAACAAGTTGGCAAACATGAAGCCACCACGTCATGTCTTTGTAGACTCCTCTTAGCAGAGCTGAAAGAAGCTTGCGAACATTATTGTTCTTTATCAGATAGATTAATGCACATGAATTAACGAATGGTATTTATCAGAGCAAGGCCCATGGAGAACTTTGAAAAGTACAAATAAATGTTATAGCGAATGTTACTGTATTGCCCCGATAGGCAACTGGAGAAGAAGGGGAGTCTTCAAGAAACAATTTCATGTCTTCTAAGATTTATTTTAAGTTTCTTTGAGGAAAAATGCTGTAAGCACTAACTGGAGTGCTGTATCATATTTGGAAATTGAAAAACATCCAAGAAGTAGAACGCAAGGGAAATCTGGCCTGTCTGATAATTTAGTGGGTGTGTGGCAGATGTGTCTGTAACTCAGTGTAATTACTCTTCCAGAAAAGCCAGTGCTAATCCTTTAGCAGTTTCTTACCACATTGGGCTCAGTCTTTGACTTTCTATCAGTTCCATATGAAGAGCCAATTTTGTCTGTTTAAAAAAAAAGCAAAATGACACCCACCAGATGCGTAAGAAGACATGGGCAGCTCATACTATCACTGTCCCCTGTGCCTAACTTGGTGCGCTATGCTATGTTAGCCACAAACAAAGCCCACAGCAGCCTGGCACTCCCAGCTATGGGTACCTGTATGTGAGGATTTGATGTCTGAAACTGTTGTGTTGTCAGGCACAGAAAACCTGCGCTATGTTGGTCTGAATGAGAGGGCCATTATTCACACTGCAAGTGAATGTGCAGCCACAGTGAGTCAGGCTCTCTCAGTGAGTTTGGTTCCTCTATCATCCCCTTGCCCTGCAATACTTTGAGCATAACTTAATCTTCTGTTGGGATAACTTTAAAAAAAAATTTTTGTAACGAAGTCGTGTTGCTGTATTTTCAATTGTTAATTCTGTATGAACACAGAACTATGTGCTCGCAGGATTTTGGTTATTGTCATTTCTGTGACCCATCACCAGGGTTTTTATTTTGTAAATATTCATCCTTTCCCACCTGCCTAAAGGCAGTCTAGAATTGTATCAGAGGTCGTCGTGCTTCTAATCAGTTGTAATAAAGATCTGGTGGCCATTATGTGTAACCGGAAGTGGATGGCGGAACTTCCGGGTAGAGAGAAGTATGTAGGGGAAGCACGCAGATTCGAGAGCAGTGGGACCAGAGTCACATGGAAGAAAACAGACAAAAGCAGAGGCAAAGAAAGCTATATAGAACTAGCTACATGGTCAGCGAGATAGGCTAAGTTGAACGAGCTAGCTGGGAGACTGCCCTAGCAAAGGGCCTACGCTTCTAATAGCTTTAAACTATTAGAAGTCTGGGTCATTATCTACACCATTGGCAGGCCTGAGAATGTCCCGTTAAATCCTTCAGGCTGGGAATGGATGAAAAGACGCAGCAATCCTAGACGTGTCACGTCTGTGCATGAGCACGTCTTCAGAGAAAGTGTTGATCTTCTCTGATGCTAAAGAATGGTGTTCCTTTACCGAGGAGGAAACAACAGGTGCCTTACAATCCAGATGATATCAAGAGAGTATGCCTAAACCAGTGTGTAGCAAGCGGCATAGGATGGTCGTGGTGGCTTGGTGACCCTTGCAGCTTTTGAAGGAAGTAGATTGTCCTCCACATAAAAATCGTGACAGCAAGACTAACAACTTCAATGCGGGTGACTCAAAGCTGCATCTATGACCCTGAAGGATAGTCAGGGGAGACTTCAAAAGGTAAACATTCAAAACTAGATACTCAGCAACTTAGCTTGTTCTCTCTCTCCTCCCCCTCCCTCTTTCCACCCTCTCCTCTCCTCTTCCCCCTCCCTCTCCCCCTCTCCTCCTCCCTCTCCTTCTCTTCACCCCCATCCCACCCCCGGTTGTGTGTTGTGCATGCGCGCACACACACACAAGGCAGAAAGTTGTCTCTCAAACATCTGGAGTAAAAAGTAACTAGGTAAAATTAAATTAAAACACAGAGGTCACAAGGCTGGCTTTGGCTTTATCTGGGGGCATGCTATCTGGCAGGGAGCAGTAGCTCAGGCCTGGCTGCAACCCATATTTCATAGTTAACACCCAGCACACACCCACAGAAGGACACTTTGGATCTCAGGAGACTCCAGTACGATTAGTGATCAGACATGAGAAGAGCTTACCTGGCGGGAGGTGGGGCACACACCTGTGCCCCCAGCAGCTGGCAGGCAGGAAAGAGGGTTGTGAGACTGAGGCCATTCTCAACTACACAGCACTGCCTAGCAAACTCTTATTTCAGTCAAAAGAAAAAAAAATGAGTTAACCTGTGTGTTCTGTCTCCATCCCCATTGTTAGAACATGTTCTTGGTGATCTGTATTGATTATCCTGTTCCACGTCTGAAGGTAGATGGGTTGAAGGATGGCTGACAGTTTTTACATGGGCATCTAGATTAGCTTAGCTTCTGATTAAGGTGAAGTGGCGTGGAGAGTTAAGCCAGCTAAAATCCTGAGGATTTCGGTGAGTTGTGGGAATTGGTTTCACGCCCTCTCCTCTGAGTTGCTATGAGAGTAACCACCTTTAATGTTGAGGGGAAATCTGGCCTCTCGTATCTTTATAGTTTTAGATTTTTTTTCCCTTTATCGTTTCTTAAATTCAATTATTGGCAGCTTCACACGTGTACGCAATGTGCTGTGAACATCGTCATTCTCTTAGCATCTCTTTCCCTCTCTACAGAGCCTTTCCTGCTTCCCATGAGTCCCTCTCCTTCCTTCACATCTTACCATTTTTTATTGCAGGTCTTGTGCATGTGGTAATAGCCAGTGTGTGTTCACAATCATGTCAGCCATATCACGTCTAGAAGAAAATGTATTATAGGACTAATGCCATTTCTCGGCTCTTAAAATCTTTCTTCCTCCATTTCCCACCATGTTCCCTGGATCTTGGAAGGGGCAATAGCGATGCCCTGATTAGTGCTGAGCACTCGTCAGCCCATTCATTCTTAATATTTTTGCCTAGAGATGTGTCTCTGCATTAGCCATTGCCCACTGCAAAAAAGATCAGATAGCAACAATACTCTAAGGGTGTAAATATAAATATTTTGAAGGCAGTTGGGCTATTGTCTATTCAGCTTAATATCAGTGGAAATTACTTTGTAGGGCCTATGACACCCCAACCCGAGGCTTTCAGCCAGGTATGCAGCCCCAGGAATCTATTTTTCCTTGAAGCAGGCCTAAGTCTGATAAGAAAGTGCTTGGTTACCCTAGACACAATCATGCCACTAATACACCAGTGGGAGCATCTTGCCGGGAAGGTTAGTACTGCAGTGCTCAGGATCCACTAATTGGACCAGTGAGGCCTTTTCTAGTCTGCCAGCCTGCGGGGAGGATGTTTCCATCTCAGTTGTGACTTGATTTACCCGTGCTGTATCCCATGTGTGTCAACCTCAGCAATTGGCTCTTACCGCCTCCCTTTGGTAGATAATTGTGTTCCTACATTTTCAGTATGTTTGGCCAACATGTAATTTGTTTGATTCCATTCTAATTTTTATTTTGTGGATTTTGCACCTTGTTTAATGTGGGAAAACATAGAAATAGAGTCTTCTCAACCTATGGTGAAAAATAATTTTATTAAATATTGCTGTTAGCAGAATCTCTCCCCTTCGGTTTTATCTCCAGAGTAAAGGTTCTGGAAAGACTTTGGTGAAATTCAATTGAATATAAGTCCAAATATAGAGAAATTAGTACTTTCTGATATAGTTTTTTATATTCCACCCTCTTCTAAACAAAAGGAAATTGGCCAAGTTACAAAATGACTGAAGAATAAGCAATATTTTTCCTTCTGCATCTGGCAAAATCTTAATTTCTTTCTTTAGTGTCGGGAGACTTGCCAGTATGAAAAAGTTACATTTGCACTAGGTAGCTAATGTCCTTTGGCATCCTTTGAACCTGGCACAGGCTGCACGAGTTACGGATACTGAGAGGAGCCATTGGTGTAAAGTCAGACTCTCCTGTAAAAGCTCACAAGTTCAAAGCCACCCCCTGCTAGTATTTAGCTTGAGTATCTTCTTTTGCATGTCCTCTATGGAGTCTCAAAGGTGCCAAAAATGGACCCCTGCAAGTGACTCAAATCTGGAAGGAAAATTAGCTGTCCTGGCCAATTCCGATTTGCCTCCGTCATGTTCTGAAGGTTTTCCAGTGATAGCTGCAAACATTCAGATGGCAAATTCCTTTCATCTTTCATCATTGTTCATGGGGAAAGAATCTGGTGTGGGTTTCTTTCATCTTTCGTGGATAAATTGCATCCAGGGGATGGAACTGGAAGCCTCTATGGTGGAGGACATGTTGGAGACTCTACACAGCCAATTCTCCAACAGATGCTTTTTGCTCTTGAGATAGAGATCTGTTCCATGCAAGAGAGAAACATCAGCCTCTGCTCTGGTCCTCCAAGCCAGCACAGGAAAATCATCTCAGAGGCTGGCTTCACTTGAAAGCTGCTTGGGACCACAGACTTGTAAGGAAAGACATGGCCTGAGCCAGTGTTATGACCCTCAATCAGATGAATGGAGAAAGGACTGTCATGTGGCCCATTTCCCAGCCTTTGACATTTATGCCTGCCTATTTTATTATTTTCTCTACAGCGAGGCCTTCTATGTTTCAGTGTAAGGAGCACTTGCATGTGGGTTTGGGGAAGAATAATTATAAAATTTCAATGTCGATTTTCTTGGTAAAGAAGCTTTAGTTGGCTTCTCCTTCTGAGAGGTGTCACTGATGATGTCACTGATGAACCACACAAGCTCATCGCCACTCTTAGCATACAATGTTTCCTTCCCATTTCCTCTGATATATTTGTATGATTACATGTAACCAGCCCATGTAAATTTTACTCATAGCTAGATAATGCAATATTTAATATGTTCTTTTCTTAAAAAAAAAAAAAAAACGTTGTTTCTACTTTACCTAGCATCTAGTATGTGTATGGTGTGTGTGTGTGTGTGTGTGTGTGTGTGTGCATAGGGTATGTGTATGTGTGTCTGTGTTCTAGAAAACATGCTAAAATAGCTTTCATGGATAGTTTTTCTAATTTGTCCCCAAACTTTCTTCCAGATATTTAAATCATCTCTAGAATGTTCTTATCGAGACACTGTCCCATGCCGGTTCTTGGGGAGTCTGTCCTGGACCTTGTGCCTCTCTGTCTTGCTTTCACTGGCATCCCTGGGTTGTTTCCCTTTAGGCCTCATCTGGCTGGACCAAACTTGATGGTGTCTGTCTTCCTCTGCTGACCAGTTCCTCTGTTTTGTTAGGACTTAAGTCTCTGAAAACTTCTCAACCAAAGCCTTGTGGGTGATAGATATTTGGGGAACGGACGTTTCAAACTATCATGGCACATGAATATTAATCAGTGATAGAGTACTTATCCAGTTCACAAAAGACCTGTGGTTCAGTCTCAAGTCATACACACACACACACACACTACTACATACCACATTATTCTTGAATTCACAACTCTTAAACAATTAAACTGTTTGAGGCCTTTCAGTTTAAAACGGCTTTTGCCTCAGAGCTGTTGAAGTTTTTAAAAATATTCCACCAGTTGTGTTTTACCAATAGAAATTAGCTCTGCAGAAATTAAATTGTTATGTAAAACAAGAGAGATGGCCCAGAGGTTAAGAGCAATGCCTGCTATTTTGAAGGTCCTGAGTTCACATCTCAGCATCCACATGGTGGCTCACAACCATCTGTAATAAGATCTGATGCCCTCTTCTGGAGTGTCTAACAATACCCAGTGTACTTAATTACATATAAATAAATAAATAAATCTTAAAAAAACTGTTCAGTGGTTCACTCTTTAAAAATACAAATGTTTCTGAAATACATTTTTTTTTACAAATGGAGATTTTCTCTTGATAAAATAATACATAAAAACACAATATTACAGGCAAATTTCTCTTTCTGAGTCTGAGCAAAAAACCATATTTGATTTTATAATGTTTGTTTTCCCATCCCCAGACATATTTTTGTTTGCTGTCAACTTCTACCTAACAATAAATCTACTCAAGCAGCCCAGAGCTTAGGCTGTAGTGCTAATTTACAAACAGGTCTTTAAAACTAGTTCCTGTAGTATAATTAACAAACATCAAATTAATTAAAATAACAGAACTTCTATTGAAATATTAGCTTAGCTTGTCAGCAGAGCTCCTGAAGGCAAACTAAGAGCTTTGAATGACTGCTTACCTCATTCATGGTGACACAGTGGTTAAGGAACAGCCGTCTTAATGGGAAGCTTGGCTGAGTTGTTGTTTGTTTTTGGTTTTTGAGATGGGTGTAGCCTTGGCTGTCCTGGAACTTGCTCTCTGGACCAGGCTGGCCTTGAACTCAGACTTCTGCCTGCCTCTGCCTCCCAAGTTCCGGGATTAAAGACCTGTGCCACCACTACCCAGCACTTTGGTGTCTTTTAATGTTGTACATTTTATAATCTCCCACCTCTCATTTTCTTTAGTACACAAATTGTCTCTTATTCTCATCCCATTGATGAAAAGTCAGAGTAGAAGTAAGCTAACAATCTCCAATTATCGAATTTTTTTGTTTGGTTGGTTTTTGTGTGTGTGTGGTTCCTGGCTGTCCTGGAACTCACTCTGTAGACCAGGCTGACCTCGAACTCAGAGATCTGCCTGCCTCTGCCTCCCATGTGCTGGGATTAAAGGCTGCTTAGCGTTTGAGTTTCTGGAGACTCACTTGCGCGTGTCAGTAGGAGCAAGGACCCTGAATGAGAGGCATGAGTCTAAAGCCCACATTCAGTACACTGTGAGAGAAAATGGATGGCTTTTCTTTTTCTGCATGTTGGTGTCAGCGGAAGCCAACATTGTTTTAAAGGACATGTTAGTCTTTGCACGTGGAGAAACTTGTATTACTCAGACAGAAAGGCATGGCAGTGCATGGCAATCCATCAGAACACTGTCCCATAAAAACGGTTGGGAAGACCTGGCAGACCTTAAAGCTCAACTCAGCGGAACCCTGGGCAAATCAAATATGGCAACTCAAAGACTTCACTTTCAGGCAAACCCGATGTCTACTGCTGCGCTGAACATTAAGATGTATTCATTGGTCTTTATTTGTAAGAGTTTTGCCTGCATTCATGAGCATCCGTGTTCCACATGTGTGCCTGGTGCTCATGAAAACCAGGAGAGAGCATTGGATCCCTGGGAACTGGAGTTACAATAGTGAGATGCATGAGACTGTTGGAGATCAAACCCAGGGCCTCTGCAAGAGCAGCAGCTGCTCTTACCTCTTGAGCCATCTCTTCAGTTCCACGGCTCATCTCTAGAATGGGTTTTAAGCAGGCCTATTAAGGCATTAAAGCTGTCCATAAAGAAAATGTAAATTTCAATTTTAGTTGATATGGGGATTTTTTTTGTTTTTTGTTTTATTTTCTATATTCTTTGTTTACATTCCAAATGATTTTCTCTTTCCCGGTTCCCCCATCCCCATAAGTCCCATAAGCCCTCTTCCCTCCGTCCATTCCCCAATCAACCCCCTCCCACTTCTCTGTCCTGGTACTCCCCTACAATGCTGCATCAAGCCTTTCCAGGACCAGGGGCCTCTCCTTCCTTCTTCTTGGGAATGATATGATATGTGAATTGTGTCTTGGGTATTCAGAGCTTCTGGGCTAATATCCACTTATCAGTGACTGCATTCCATGTGTGTTTAGTTGATATGTTTTTATTTGATCTCTGTTTTCATGTGTTGTATGTGGACTAAGAACATAGTTCTGAGGAACAGCACATGCCTGGAAAGGCCCTGAGAAAGATTCTTAGTATTTTGAAAATAAAAAAAAAAGAAGAATCACACTTAAAATTCAGCAAATCATATTAATAGTGTTATTTGATTTTCCTCTGTAATATAGTTTAATCAGTATTAATTTTCTAGGAGTAATCACTTTAGGGAAGAGTGTAAAATAAATACAGCAAGTAAGTGTGCTAAATTGAGGTTTTAAAATTATTTGATGGTGCATGCTCTCGATCCATTGGAAGGGAGGCAGAGGCAGGCAGATCTCTGAGTTCCAGGCCAGCCTGAGACTACAGAGTGAGTTCCAGCATAGCTGGGACTACACAGAGAAACCCTGTCTCAAAAAAAAATTTTTTTTGATGACATGATCAAAAGGACCTCTTAAACTTATCCTCTGATGGCCGTTGGTTTTTTTAAAAGCTATCTGATTGTGATCATATATATCATTCTAACATTTCCCCCTATTTTATTTAGCAAACAAGTATTTACATGAGTAAATTCTCTACCCTGAATGGCAATAGTAAGCTGACACATGCTTTATCAAGAACATACAAACAAGGAAGGAGAAACTTAAAATAGTGCTAAGCAATACTACAGTGACGTTACCCTCTTTCAGCTTGCCTTTCCGTATCAGGAGGGAGACACTCCCTGCATGAAAGTCGCATCAGCTAAAAATAAATCTGTCCTTTATACAAACCCATAGTCCTAATCAATAATTAGTTAATTAGACTTGCTGACCTTGAAGGAACTCGATGGGAACAATATTTGCTAAAGGCTCAAGGGAAATCATTATCAATATTCACAATTCTATAAAAAGAAAGTGAGCAACAAACTTACAACACCAGTAAAAACAATAGAAGATGTTGGGGACCCAGGAGTCACCTCACAAACCACACCACCACTGGTCTAGTGGCGATAGTATTAAGTATACACCCCAGGACTGATGGATCCGGGCCATGGTCCAGATTCAGGAACTGAATCGTGACCCTGAATTAAAATCCTACAGGGTTTTTAAGTTCAAAATCCACAAACATCTGTGCCACATAATCCACCAATCAGGATTTAGGGATAGGGAATTTCCTTAGGAACATCCTTGTTGTATACTTACCCTGCTCCCATTGGTTGGGGAATTCAATGGTGTTAGGGGGCTTGCCTTGTCTAATATTCATGTCCTAACTTGTCTACCAGGATGGGACTTGTCTAACATTCATATTTTAACTTGTCTACCAGGATGTCTCTTTCTGCCAAGTACGATGTCAGTTCCCAGGGAGGTCTTGGGAACTTCAACTTCTCAACTCCTAATCAAAATAGAAATCTTGTTCCAATTAGTTGGCAGGTGTCTCTCTTACGTTGAGGTCCATCTCAGGGGCAGCTTATAAAGGCAAATACCATAAAAGCTTATACACAGGCGCAGGAAGTTCTGCAGAATGGTTGGTTTGGGTCCAAGCTTATTGTGGGTAACTCTACAAAGCAGTTCTGACTTCTATCATGATTGGTTTCCAAGGGCACAGAACATAACAGAATATGTAATCAGCTTGAGCATGAGAAAGTCTCCAAGGAACAGGAGAAACAACATATGTGAAGTTTCCTTATAATATCAGTAACAGCACATGATGGCCGGATAGCCGGGTAAAGTTACCTAGGCTTTAATATTCTACCTAAGCCTCAAAGTTCCATCTAGGCCTTAACCTTTTACTGAGGCCTTAACAGTACTGATAATGCTAAAACGTACATTTTAGAATCATAACACATTTAAAGATAAAAGCAAATTTTGGCTCTTGGGCTTCCAGCAGTGTCAAAGTGGATGGACATTATTTCTCCACCAATCTCACTAAAAAATAAATAAAAACACACACAACTGAGTGTAACCAAGGGCTACAGCAATAACCTGTAATGTTTCAGGGCTCTATGGGACACCCCCCCCCCACTGTCATGGTTTCAAAGAGACTGATGCTCCTGTAGGATCACAGGATCATATGTTTGTAAGCTTAGTCCCCAGTGGGTAAGCTGTCAGGGAAGGGTGAGGAGGTGTGGCCTTGTGGTAGGGGGTTTGGCCTTGTGGTAGGGGGGTGGCCTTGTGGCAGAAGGTGTGTCACTGGGGGAGTGGGCTTTGTAGTTTCAAAAGCCTACACCAGGCCCCCCGTATCTGTCCGGGTGTCTCTATCTGCTGCCTGCAGATCAGATTGTAGCTCTCAGCTGTATCTCCAGCACCATGCTTGCCTGCACCTCCATGATGCTGTGGTGACAAAGGACTAACTCTCTGAAACTCTAAGCAAGTCCCCCAATTAAATGCGTTCTTTTATAAGAGTTAGCCTGGTCATGGTATCTCTTCACAGTGACTGACTGACCAACAGCTCTAAAGGAGGTGTCCTTACACACACACACACACACACACACATATACATACATACATATATATATATATATATATATATATATATATATATATATATATATATATACCTGGACTGTGGGGGGATGTGGGAGTGAATCCAGTGGAGGGAAATGGCGTGGAGAGCTAAGAGCACCACACCAGAGGATGGCATCAGATCTCATTACAGATGGTTGTGAGCCACCATGTGGTTGCTGGGATTTGAACTCAGGACTTCTTGAAGAGCAGTTGGTGCTCTTAACCACTGAGCCATCTCTCCAGCCCAGTTTTCAGCTTTCTTGAGTCTTGTTCAATTGCTTTCTTTCCAAACTTTTTCATGCCATCTTTTCTACAACTCTTTGAACCATAAACTTACGCTCAAAGAAGAACGAAAGAATACCTGTCCTTATGGTAAATTTCTGAGATCTGAGTAATATGTTACTCTAGCTGTGTGGATTTACTCTTCCTTTTTCGTCCATTGTGATGACTACTACTGGCTCATGAGGGAGGGGAGGTTATGGGAGGTTGTGGGTAGAATTACAATGTGACTCTCTGAAGGAGGACAGACCAGGAGTCTTTATATTTCAGCACAGTGCTGGGCTCCAGGTGATCACCACTAGCCTGGTGTGCTATCTGAAATGTCTTGTCTAATTAGACATAGCAGCTGAGTGGGAAGGCCAGAGTCAGAGCTGGGTTTGGGGACATTTGATTCCCCAAACCATCAAGCAAGTATAGTGGACGTCCGTGCTGTGTGCCTGCCCCATACCACCCTTCATGGCTTTAATAATAGGCTATATTTTTCCACCAGGAACCATCCCTACTTCTATTTATTACATTTCTAAATGTTTGAGGCAAGACTGATCCACTCCTGGATCCTGCTCTGTGCAATGAACCACAGAAGCCGGGCAGTGGTGGCACACACCTTTAATCCCAGCCCTTGGGAGGCAGAGGCAGGCAGATTTCTGAGTTCGAGGCCAGCTTGGTCTTCAGAGTGAGTTCCAGAACAGCCAGGGCTATATAGAGAAACCCTGTCTCGAAAAAAAGCAAAAGAAGGAGGAGGAGGAAGGAGGAAGAAGAAGGAGAAGAAGGAAGAAGAAGGAAGAAGAAGGAGAAGGAGGAGGAGGAGGAAGAAGAAGGAAGAAGAGCAAATCAAGTATAGTGTAGGCCAGACCGTTCATTGTCATCTACAGAAAAAATGGTCTGTTTCACAGTGGTCCCTAAACAGTCGGCTGTGAGGCCAAAGGTAGTAATGCCCCTACCCTATGTGGACCAGATGCCTCAGTGGTCCATGGAAAGACACAGGGAGAGAGCAGGGAGATTGAAGCTTGGTGTATTTATTGATAGAGGCACTGTCTATCAAGGCCCAAAACCACCCTCTCTTGTACTTTCCTGATATACAAATTTTATTGAATTTTCTTGTTTAAACTAGTTTATGTTGCAATTATAACCACGGAAGTCATAAATATCATAAGAATTACACTCACTCTCTGCACGTGCATGTGTATGCATGAGACACAGGGTAGGGAGGGAAGAATTCCAAAGCAAATGCCATTGTGCTTCTCGGAGTGAGTCAGGCTGGGTTGCTAATGTGGTTTTGTACTCTTCACATCTAAGACTAACAAGCCTGCTGCTGGAGGTTAAGATGATTGATGAAATTCGCTTCAGAGCCACTGAGGGTGATCTCATGTCATGCTAACAGCTCACAGGGGACTTGAAAGGCCAAGAAGAAGATGGGTGTCACATGACTACCAGATGAGAAATGAAGGAACGGTCCTAGGATTCCGACATCTAAACATGCCTCTGGTGTGGCTCCAGCGCATATCTGACGATGTCTAGTGCACTGGAGCACTACCCTTACAGTGCGGCCAACAAGGGGTGACAGTGAACTGTAGTTGAGAGCAGAGTGAAGGATACTGGAATTGAGATGCATGGTGACTCTGAATTCCAACAGAAACGTTCACCCATCTTAAGAACAGGCCTTGTTTTTAAACCGGTCGCGAACAAATCCATAGGAATTTGCTTCAAGGGATAGAAACAGATGGAAAAAATACTAAAATTATATGGAATTTATAATCATTTCATTGTAATAGAGATAATTATGCACCATTAAAAACACCTACAGCAAAACAGTTTGTAGGAAAATGAATTAATTTAGTAATTAAAATTAATGCTGGTTGAGAAGTACAACTGATATGAAATGCTATCAGAACAAGCATTTTCTGTGACATTGTCCCTGTGCTTCTAAATTATCTTTTTTTTTCTTTTTGGTTTTTTGGGGTTTTTTTTTTGGATTTGTTTTTTTCGAGACAGGGTGTCTTTATATAGCCTATAGCCCTTGCTGTCCTGGAGCTCACTCTGTAGACCAGGCTGGCCTCAAACTCAGAAATCCGCCTGCCTCTGCCTCCCAGAGTGCTGGGACTACAGGCGTGCGCCACCACCGCCCAGCTTTCTAAATTATCTTTAACTGTATTTTCTGTAGCCTTTGTATTGGATATCAGAGTAGAATCATGTTCCAAGAAAATTTGAAGTGTTCATGACTTCGTAGATGAGGAATTAAAATCATATAGTCAGAATGACTCCTAGCATAATATCAAGATATGAGAGTCAGTATTTTAATACATTCTAAATATCTAATTATGTATATTTATGTATATTTCACTGAAATATTTTTCACTGTGATTTACAATAATATAAATAGATATAATCTATTATAATATATTTAATAGTTTCAAATGTTTCCAAGATAGAATACCTCTATAACTCTTTATTTTTGTAATAAGAAATATGCCCAAACTACCAAATTAGTATCACTCAAAAAAGAAACTATTGTTAGCTGAGGTTTCAGCAAGAAAGCAATAGAGAATTTAATTTACTCCGTGAAAACAGTCCATTGAGAGACAGAGGCAGAATCTCTGTTTTAGCATGGTCATGTCGGAGGTTCCATAATATATGTCATCCAATGCTTCACACTGTGGCTTTGGCGGCTAACACTAGCACTACCCTCATGAAGAAGTTTGGTATAGGTTTCGCTTTCCGGCTGGATGCATGTCAATTTTTTCAACTTTTGACCCCTGGATCTTTTCTGAGGTGCTATCTGAGATCTCTACACCTGAGCTTCACAATGCATCTTCTTCATAATTGATTTCCCTGAAACAGAATTTGCTCTGATGTTATTAGTTTACATCTGGGATCTGATACAGAGGGGCCCTGGAGGGACCGTGTTGATCATGCACATAAACAGCAGCTAATGTTTCACGACCAATATAATCTGTATTTTTAGCCAGGATGGCCATGTGTGGGGTTCATAACAGAGGTCGTTCAATGGTTAGGCTGTGGTGGGTCAGAATCTGTATTTGGGCAGGGAGCCCTCTCTCTGAACTGATAATGCTTTGTGGTCTGTCATATGAAGCTATAGATAATATGTAGAGAACATGTATGTGACAAGAATTGTTCCAATCACCTCAAGATGCACTAAGGTATTTCATTCTGAGCCTAGTATTTTGTAGCCAGCCCATTTTACAGATGTAACGAAGGTAAAGTTTTTCTCCACTGCCTCCCACAGCTTCCTTGAAGAAGTCCACGAGAGAAGGCTCTCTCAGGTCTTGGCAGCAGAATCCCCTTCCTTTCTTGTTCATGATACAATCCTTGAGATTGTGACATAGGAGCCTTCGAGTAAGAGTGTGGTTCTCCAGAAGTTTCTTTGCTGGGGGCACCATGAAGAAAGACCACACAGAAAGCAAAGCCTCCAGTCTGGTTTTTCCTTAAAGATATTTTGATTTTGTAAAAGAAATCGCCTTTTTGTTGTTGTTGTTGTTGTTGTTGTTGTTTTAGTTGACATCTTTGGAAGTAATGAGTCAATTTGGTGGCCTATTGTTAATAAGGAAAATATAATTTTATGGTTTTTCTTTTTTCTTGAATGAATTTTATTTCTATTTCCTTCATCTTTCTTCTCTTAATGAACAAAGTGACCATAAAATATAAGAGCATAGCTCATATTTTATTGTGTAGTACAGTATAATATACATCTGTCTCTGTGTATCTGCTGTGTATTGTACTGATGTTCTACTCTGTATTTATTGATATCCTAGCTTGTCAGGCATTGATAGATGCTTTTGCAGTAAGGAGTAAACACATAAAATCTAGGTCATCTTTGCATTAGCTACTTAGGAGCAATTCTCAACTTCATATGGAAAAATTAAAAATTAAAAATTAAAAATTTAAAAAAAAACCCACAGGCCAGCCAAAACAAAAAACAAAACAAAACAAAAAGCCCTGAACAATAAAAGAACTTCAGGAGGAATTACCATCCCTGACCTCAAGCTGTACTACAAAGCAATAGTGATAAAACCTCCACATAAAACCTGACACACTGAAACTAATAGAAAAGAAACTGGGGAAGACTCTTGAGGACATGCGCACAGGGGAAAAGTTCCTGAACAGAACACCAATAGCGTACGCTCTAAGATCAAGAATTGACAAATGGGACCTCATAAAATTACAAAGTTTCTGTAAGGCAAAGGACACTGTCAAAAGGACAAAACGGCAACCAACAGATTGGGAAAGGATCTTCACCAACCCTAAATCTGACAGAGGGCTAATATCCAATATATACAAAGAACTCAAGAAGTTAGACCCCAGAGAACCAAATAACCCCATTAAAAAGTGGGGTACTGAGCTAAACAAAGTATTTTCACCTGAAGAACTTCGGATGGCTGAGAAGCACCTTAAGAAATGTTCAACATCATTAATCATTAGGGAAATGCAAATCAAAACAACCCTGAGATTTCACCTCACACCAGTCAGAATGGCTAAGGTTAAAACTCAGGAGACAGCAGGTGTTGGTGAGGATGTGGAGAAAGAGGAACACTCCTTCACTGCTGGTGGGATTGCAAGATGGTACAACCACTTTGGAAATCAGTCTGGCGGTTCCTCAGAAAACTGGACATGACACTTCCGGAGGACCCTGCTATACCTCTCCTGGGCATATACCCAGAGGATTCCCCAGTATGTAATAAGGACACATGCTCCACTATGTTCATAGAAGCCTTATTTATAATAGCCAGAAGCTGGAACGAACCCAGATACCCCTCAATGGAGGAATGGATACAGAAAATGTGGTATATTTACACAATAAAATACTACTCAGCAGTTAAAAACAATGAATTCATGAAATTCTTAGGCAAATGGTTGGAACTGGAAAATATCATCCTAAATGAGGTAACGAAACCACAAAAGAATACACATGTAATGCAATCACTGATAAGTGGATATTAATTAGCCCAGAAGCTCTGAATTCTCAAGACACAGTTAGCTTATCAAATGATTCCCAAGAAGAGGGAAAGAGAGAGCCCTGGTTCTGAAAAGAGTTGATCCAGCATTGTAGGGGAGTACCAGGACAGGGAAATGGGAGGGGGTGCTTGGGAAATGGGCGGAGGGAAGAGGGCTTATGAGACCGATGGGGAGGGGGGGAACCGGGAAAGGGGAAGGCATTCGGAATGTAAACAAAGAATATAGAAAATTTTAAAAAAATTTTAAAAAATAAAAAAAAGAAAGAAAGAAAAAGAAAAGAAAAAATTGCATAGTATTGGTACAGAAAGAGACATGTCGATCAATGGAATCAAATCAAAGACCCAGAAATAAACCTGCATACCTACGAACACCTGTTTTTGATAAAGAATCCAAAACCATTCAATGAATAAAAGAAAGCACCTTTAACAAATGCTACTGGTCTGACTGAATGTCTACATGTAGAAGAAATAAAATAGATCCATACTTACCACCCTGCACAAAACTCAAGTCCAAGTGGATCAAGGACCTCCACATAAAACTGGATACACTAAATCCCATGGAAGAGAAAGTGGGAAATACCCTTGAAGACATTGGTACAAGAGACAATTCCCTGAACAGAATACACCAGTGGCTCAGGCTCTAAGACCAACACTTGATAAATGGACCTCATAAAACTGTCAGGCAAAAGACACTGTCAATAGGACAAAATGGTAGCCTACAGATTGAGAAGGGATCTTCATCTCTGGTTATTTCTAATCGTGTCTTTTTCATATACAGTCACTATATATATAATATATATATATATATATATATATATATGCCAGTATAAAATAAAATGTGGTTCACTAATGCCAGAAGATTCATGTTCTCTATGTGCATTGCAGATAATGCAAAGAGGGATTATAAAAAGCAAATGGCCGGGCAGTGGTGGCACACTCCTGTAATCCCAGCATTTGGGAAGCAGAGGCAGGCAGATTTCTGAGTTCGAGGCTAGCCTGGTCTACAGAGTGAGTTCCAGGACAGCCAGGGCTATTTGTTGGTGGTAACGTTTGCTTTGTATATCTATATCGATGAAAGCAGTTGAACAATCTGGGGAAAGTTGATCATAGCAAAAAGAATGAACATTTTCCCCCTGGGGAAGACATCACAAGCACAGTTAGATAGATTAGATCTGGAAATATCAGACAAGTCTTGTAGTAACTTATAAAGGTGTTTTACGTATTTATCACTGTGTTCATGTACAGGAGGAAAGCAGATCAAAATAAATTAAAAGGGTATGCGATGGTTTGTATATGGCTGGCCCAGGGAAGTGGCACTATTTAGAAGTTGTGGCCTAGTTGGAGTAGGAGTGGCCTAGTTGGAGTAGGTGTGTCACCATGAGTGTGGGCTTAAGACCCTCAACCTAGCTTCCTGAAAGTCAGTATTCTGTTAGCAGCCTTCAGGTGAAGATGTAGAACTCTCAGCTCCTCCTGCACCATGCCTGCCTGGATGCTGCCATGTTCCTGCCTTGATGATAATGGACTGAACCTCTGAACCTGTAAGCCAGCCCCATTAAATATTGTCCTTTATAAAACATGCCTTGGTCATGGTGTCTGTTCACAGCAGTGAAACCCTAACTCTCTTTGCTATCCTGATACCTGGAATACGTCTATTCCAATGTTTTGTGAACACTGAACTCCTTTCCCAGCCTAGCTATAAATAGCTTGAATTCAAATTGCAAAATATCCTTGGGCTAGCTAAGCAGCTTGGCCACCCTGCTGCCACTGCAGCAAACATTTCTCCTCCTTTCCTGTCCTTACACTGTAAAATGACAGTAGTCGTGTGACATCAGCTGTGCTGGCAGGCAGGATCAATTTAACTAACTTAGTGACCACCCCGTGCCAGGCTCTAAGCACTGAGAGTACATGAAAGCCTACTTAAGCCTCACAAAAGCCTAATAAGGCCAATTCTCCATTATCCTCACTTAGCAAACAAAGGACTAAAAAAATAATGCCCAGACTAACATCCTTCAGTTCATGTTCGTCAAATCCAGTTACCGGTATAGAAATTACAGACAAGCAGCCGCCTTCTGAGCCCAGTATGGAGCAGGATCTGTTCGAAACACTTGATGTATATTTAGAAAAGTTACCTCAAACTCAGAAAAAAGAAAAGGGGATGACAGCATGTCTGGATGGAGCAGCATTTAGCAGCTCTCCCCAAGGGCCATCGAATTCTTCATGAATTGTTTCAGGAATTCTTCATGAATATATTTGGTTTCCAGTTATTATTGAATTAGGGTCAGAGCCTATGAAATACGGTGCTAACTTGTAGCAGACAAATATATTTCAAATAATATTTGGATGATAGAGTACAAATGATTTCTAACAAAAAGATCATCGTCACTAACATTATGGCAGAAGGGAAGAAATGTGTGAGGCCAAGAGATAGAAAGAAGATATCAGCACTAAAACACAAGGTACCACTGAGAACAAAAAGCAACAGTGCCAGAAACCATCAACAAATGACTGCAATCAATATATACCTTTCAGCCAGGCAGTGGTGGCACATACCTTTCATCCCAGTACTTGGGAGGGAGAGGCAGGCAGATTTCTGAGTTTGAGGCCAGCCTGGTCTACAAAGTGAGTTCCAGGACATCCAGGGCTACACAGAGAAACCCTGTCTCGAAAAACATATATATATCTTTCAATAATAACTTCAGATATCAATGGTCTCAATTCCCCACTCAAAAACTAGAGGCCAGCAGAGTGGATCAGGAAGCAAATTCCATCTCTGTCAGTTTGTGATAGTTTGTATATTCTTGGCCCAGGGATTGGCATTATTTGAGGTGTGGAATAGGTGTGTCACTGTGGGGGGGGGCAGTTTAATACCCTTGTCCTAGCTGCCCGGAAGTGAATCTTCCACTAGCAGCCTTCAGGTGAAGATGCAGAACTCTCAGCTCCTCCTGCACCATGCCTGCCTGGATTCTGCCATGTTCCCGCCTTGATGATAATGAACTGAACTTCTGAACCTGTAAGCCAGCTCCAATTAAATGTTGTCCTTATAAGAGTTGCCTTGGTCATGGCATCTGTTCACAGCTGTGAAACCCTAACTAAGACACAGTTGCTCACAAGAAACAAAGCTTTAAAGGTAAGCATGACTTCAGCGTGAAAGAATGGCTAGAAGTGTTGAAGTCAAACAGGACCAGGAAGCGAGCGAGTGTTGCTCTCTTAATGTCTGACAGGAATAGTCTGCAGACTAAAACTAGTAAAGAAATAAGAGAGAATACTTATTCTAACCAAGGGAACGATTAATCAAAAAGCCATTACTATCCTAAACATGTGTGGACCCAACTCTGGCGCACCCGATTTAGTAAAAAAAATACACAACTGGAATTACACAAAGAAATAATGTCAACCCATTAACAGTAGATGACTTCAAAACCCCACTTTCCTTTATAGGCAGGTGGGTGTCTTAGTTAGGGTTTCATTTCTGTGAACAGACACCATGGCCAAGGCAAGTCTTACAAAGGACAACATTTAATTGGGGCTGGCTTACAGGTTCAGAGATTTAGTCCATTATCATCATGGTGGGGAGTATGGCAGTATCCAGACAGATGTGGTGCTGGAGGAACTTGAGAGTTCTATATCCTGATCTGCAGTCAGCAGAAGCCATATTGGGTATAGCTTGAGCATAGGAGATCTCAAAGCCTGCTTCCAGAATGACACACTTTCTCCAGCAAAGCCACACCCACTCCAAGGCCACACCCCCTAATAGTGCCACTCCCTATGAACCAAGCAGTCAAACACCTGAGTCGAAGGGGTCATTCCTGTTCAAACCACAGCAGGTCATCTGAACAACAACAAAAAGGCAGAGAAACATGAGAATTAAATGACATCATACATCAAATGAACGTAACAGATTTCTATAAAATATTCTACCCAAACATCAAAAAATATATATTCTACTCAATAACCCGTGGAAGAATCTCTGAAATAGACCACATTCTGGACCACAAAACATATCTTAACAAAATTAGAAAGATTGAAATAACTCCACATATCCTACCCAACTATATTGCAATAAAGCTTAAAATTGGCAGCAGATAAATCTCTAATAAATATAGACACTCATGGATATTAAACAACTTCATTGCTGAAGGAAGAAATAAAATTTCCTGTAACTAAGTGAAAATGAAAATATAACATGGGGCTGGAGAGATGGCTCAGTGGTTAAAAGCACTGACTGTTCTTCCAGAAGTCCTGAGTTCAATTCCCAGCAATCACACGGTGGCTCATAACTAACTATAATGAGATTTGATGCCCTCTTCTGGCATGCAGGTGTACATGCACATAAGAGCACTCATGCATAAAATAATCTTTTAAAAAAGAAAAGAAAATATAACATAAAAAAACCTCTGTGACACCCCAAAAGCAGTCCTGTGATGGAAAATTTATGGCTCTAAGTGCTGACTTTAAAAAGATCAGAAAGAGCACAAATCACTTAGTTGGGAAAAATAAGAGCAAACTGAACTCAAAATTCACTAACTGGCAGGAAATAATAAAAATCAGAGCAGAAACTAATGAAATAGAAAGAAAGAAAACAATACAAAGAGTTACTGAATCTAAGGACAGGTTCTTTGAGAAGACAAACAAAATTGACAGACCCTTGATCCAACTAACCAAAAGAAAGAGAGGATCCATGTATAAAGAAAAAAACATCTGAATTAACAGAATCAGAAATGAGCAGAGTCACCTGTTACATTACAAGAGACACCAAAGAAATTCAGAATATTATAAAGAAATAGTTTAAAAACCTATACTCCATTGGGTTGGCACAGCTAAAAGAAATTAATGAACTTCTCAATTCAGCCAAGCCACAAACATTAACCAACAAGAGATCAAGAACCTAAACAGACTGTCTTAGTCAGGGTTTCTATTCCTGTACAAACATCATGACCAAGAAGCAAGTTGGGGAGAAAAGGTTTTGGTGAGCTTACACTTCCCACATTGCTGTTCATCACAAAAGGAAGTCAGGACTGGAACTCAAGCAGGTCAGGAAGCAGGAGCTGATGCAGAGGCCATGGAGGGATGTTTCTTACTGGCTTGCTTCCCCTGGCTTGCTCAGCCTGCTCTCTTATAGAACCCAAGACTACCAGCCCAGAGATGGCACCACCCACAAGGGGCCCTCCCACCCTTAATCACTAACTGAGAAAATGCCCCACAGTTGGATCTCATGGAGGCATTTCCCCAACTGAAGCTCCTTTCTCTGTGATAACTCCAGCCTGTGTCAAGTTGATTCACAAAATCACCCAGTACACAGACCCATAACAAATGACGAGATTGAAACAGTTGTAAAAAGCCCAGGCCAACAATCCTACCAGACTTTCAAAGGTCGAGAGAGAGAGAGAGAGAGAGAGAGAGAGAGAGAGAGAGAGAGAGAGAGGAAGAGAGAGAGACCCATCGCCAACATCATACTAAATGGAGACAAACTTGAAATAACCCCACTGAAATCAAGAATAAGACAAGTCTTTCCACTATACCTATTCCTTTTCAATATTGTGCTCAAAACACTCAGTGTAACAGAGGAGGAAATTAAAGGGATATAAATGGGAAAAGAGAGAGAGACAGAGACAGAGAGACAGAGACAGCGAGAAACTACAGGCCATGTTATCTCTGATGAACACTGATACTATGTTATCGCTGATGAACATAGATTTAAAAATCCTCAGCAAAATACTTGTAAAACAAAAGCAGATATGCACCAAAAAGATTTTCTACCATGACCAAGTTGGCTTTATCCTGAAAATGTACAGTTTAACATATGCAAGTCACTAATACTTGTGTAATACCAGTCACATAAGCGAACTACAAAATGAAAATTATATGAGCATCTCAATAGATAAAAAAAAATGCCTTTGACAAAATTCAACATACCTTTATGACAAAAGTACTAGAAATGTAGGACTGGAGGGAACATAATCAACACAATAACACCGATATGTGAGAGACCCATCGCCAACATCATACTAAATGGAGACAAACTTGAAGTAACCCCACTGAAATCAGGAATAAGACAAGTCTTTCCACTAGACCTATTCCTTTTCAATATTGTGCTCAAAATGCTAAGTGGAGCAGAGGAGGAAATTAAAGGGACATAAATGGGGGAAAAGAGTCAAACTATCCTTATTTGCAGGTGAAGTACTATACATAAGAGATCCCAGCTCTATCACAGAATTTCTAGAGAAGATGAACGATTCCAACAATGTGGCAGCCTGCAGAATCAACTTGCAAACCCAACGGAGTAGGAAAAGACAGAAAAGACCGACTATTAGATACTGATTTATTGACTTATTTAGTGGTTTATTTCAAGCACTGTACGTCTGATTTGCTAAGCATGACTTCACTTGCTACCTGGAACAGAACAACCTAGAGAAAGAGCTACAATAGGTTGTTGCCTTGGTAACCTGCTGGTCGCCACTCAGGCTTCTACAAAATCTCTCTTGGTTGCCAGCCTCCCACCTTGTGGTTTAGAGTGTAATAAAATGTGGTTTAAAGTATAAAATGCAAACTGGACCCAAAACGGAAGCCTTTTGGGAACTACCCTGGCTTCTGTTTGCTGGTAACATCTCTCTTCCTCTCTCATTGGTATTGGAAGGTTTATTCCAAAAATATCCCCACAATACCCAATAGCTTTTCCCTACTATACCACCAATAAAAATCCAGATAAAGTAATCATGGACACACCCTCATTTACAATAGCACCCCCCAATAAAATATCAAGGAATAAACCTAACTAAGGAATTCAGGACATATAAAATGAAAACTTCCAGCCTCTGAAGAAAGAGATATAGACACTAACAAAAAAATGCAAAGACATCCATGCTCGTAGATAGAATTAATATTGTGAAAATGACAATTTTACCAAAAGCTATTTGCAGATTCCATGAATTCCCAATCAAACTCTCCATCTACAGCGATAATAATTAAAAAAAAAAACTAGACTAAAATGTATATGGAATCACAAAAGACCCTGGATAGCCAAAACATTTCTAAGCAAAAAGGGGGGAAACATGCTGCAGAGATTACCATTCCAGATCTCAAGATGTATATCAGCGCAACAGTGATTCAAAACAAAACAAAACAAAACAAAAAACAATATGGAACTGACAGAAAAACAAACACGTAGCTCAACAGAATAAAATTTAAGGTCCCAACATGGGTAGGTATAACCACAGCCAAAACATTCTTGACCTTATAATAAGGAATTCAAAATAGACGTCAGAGAGGTGTACAGGGCAAGGACCAGAGAGGTCTGGGGCACAGAAACATCTGTCCTCAAGGGACCAGTGGGCACCATGCTTCCAAAACACGAATGTGTTTATTCAACTCATTCGGAATCTCTGTAGTCCGGTGGTTAGTTTTCATTATGCACACAGGATTGACTAACTCAGTGGCGTTGGGGACTGAATACATTCTCTAGCCTCTCTCTTTTCCCTGGAGGTCCCAAGAGGTCACAAAGTATGTTTATTTAGCAGTAACACAGATAACAAACTGAACTTCTCCCCCCCAACCCCCAGCTCCAAGGATTAAGCCAGGGCCTTGTAGCTGATGCATGAGCACTGCTGCATTGAGCGACCTGGCTATATGCCAACCCTTTGCTTCTTTCTTATTCTTGTCTTGAAACAGCTTCTTGCTGTGTAGCCCAGGATGGCCTTAGCTTACGCTGCTCTTTCTAGCACTACCACTCTGGTTTTGTTATTGGTTGGTTGGTTGGTTAGTTGGTTGGTTGGTTGGTTGGTTGGTTGGTTGGTTGGTTGGTTTTAACTGTGTCAAAATCTTTCTGCAACTTGCTAGGTAGATCAAGTTGTTCTCAAACACATAGAGCTTCACTTGCCTCTGGTCACTGGTAGGTTATGTCTCCACCAGTGAAATGTGCCAATTTGAGGCAGATTAAGTTATAGTAAATGCATTTTTATTGGAAAGCTGCTCTTGAGTGAATTCGCTGGCACCAAAAACAGAGGCCAAGGAAGTCACCAGGGGGTGAGAGGCAGGAAGGGGAAGAGAAAGAGAGAAAGGGCAGGCTTTCGGACAGGGGCGGGGCGGGGCGGGGCGAGGCGGGGCGAGGTGAGGTCAAAATGTCTGGAATATATAGGGAGGAGCCTTGGGGGAAGGGCAGCCAAGCCCCTGGACTGGAAAGTTCAGGGTTGGGGCCAGGGTAAGCTAGGTAGGAACTGAGGGATGCTGGGAGAACCTGGAGGCCAGGTCTGCTTTGGTATGGAAAATATTCACCTCAGTCCCTTGTCCTGGTCCAGAAACCAGTCACTTTTATTTTTAATAAGTAAATGGAGTTTTTACTTGTTAAGACTATACATATCACTTAAATTTATTCTATAAATTAGCTCTGTCCCTGAGTTTTGGAGACTTGGATGATAAGCAAATTTTGTTGATTCATTTATAACTTGGAAGAAATGTTCATACTGAAACAGTTTAAGGTCTAATTCGGTTAAATCTAAAGTGAATTTTGGAGAAAGCCAAATGAAGCATACTTCTGTCAGAATGTAGAAAACTAGAATACACATAGGAAACCGCATATCGTCACAACCATTTCATTCTAATGCGACTTTAGCCTTCCACAGGATGAATCGCACTCTTGCAAAGCTGGCTGCAGCGGCTTTCAAAAATCATTCTCATTAGAAGCACTAGTCTCATTCTGGTGGAGTGTCAAAGCAAGTGTTGCTCTTGATGGAATGAATGCACAGCAGACAATATTTAGAGGCAACCTTGGTTAGAAATAAGTATTTAAATGAATTAACAATCAATTTCCAAATAATTATTCTGGTGTTAATCCCCACCCCCACCCCCACCCTCCCACCCCCATCTCAGCTGTTGCTGGAGATGGAGGGGTTTCTTCTTAGCAGCAGCCGAAAAGCATTCAACATCACTTTAAGGCTCCCTGAGGAAATTTTATCTGATAAACCTCTCTCATATCTACTAGGAGAGATCACTATTAAAAATTAATGTTGGCACTGAGAACATTCTATACCAATGGTCCTCTCCACCAAACCTAGGATCAGTCATGTCCTTTCTTGTTTTATTTCTCATTTTCATTCAAATATCACATTATACAGATTTCATCTTTAAAAGTTAAAAAAAAAAAAAAGCTGTAGGCAACCGCGTAAAGCGTTTTTCGTAATTAGTGATTGATGTGGGAGGGCCCAGCCCATTGTGGATGGGGCCGTTCCTGGGCTGGTGGTCCTGGGTGTTATAAAAAAGAAGCCACTTGGAAGCTGTAGTGTCTATTGCTGGTTGTCAACTTGACTATATCTGGAATAAACTACAATCTAGAATTGGAAGGCTCACCTGTGATCCTAATCTGGAGAATGAGCAATACAAGTTTCTGTCCAGGATCTTGGCATGGAGATCTTGAGGCACAGTAGCTATGAATTCCAGAAGATTAAAAACAGGGAATCAAGGTCATCTGGGCTTAAAGGGGTGGTGCCGCACACCTTCTGCTGGAGACCTACATAAGGACATTGGAAGAAGGAAGACTTACTCTCTCTTTGCCTGCTTGTCTTGCAGGACTGAGCAACTGCTGGATCCTTGGACTTCCATCCACAGCTGCTGCTGACCATTGTTGGAGAGTTGGACTACAGACTGTAAGTCATCAACAAATTCCCTTACTATATAGAGACTGCCCATACGTTCTGTGACTCTAGAGAACCCTGACTAATACAGAAGCCACTGAGCAAGCCACTTGGAGCAAACCAACACAAAGCACCCCTTCGTGACCCCTGCATCAGGTTCCTGCCCTGCTTGAGTTCCAGCCCTGACTCTTTTGATGATGAACTGTGATGTAGAAACCAAATACATGGTTTTCTCCCATCTTTCTTTGGTCATGGTGTTTCATGACAGCAATAATAATCCTAATTGGGGCATGACAATTGCCATTACAGTTTTTTAGAGAAGGAAGAACTCTGAGTTACAGCTGCACAGAATGTACTCGATCACGTAGGTGGGAGGTACTATTTAGGCAGGAAGTACGTCTGGATGTGTGCTTGCCCTCGACTGGACGAAGTGCGAAGCCTGCTGGGTTTTGCTTTTATAAGCACCTGACTAACATAATTCACAGCCATTCTCTGAGAATCCCGGGTGTGATCTAGCCAGTGTCCACCGTCCTGGCCAGTATTTAATAAAGCTTGCTTCAAATTTGACTCAAAAACTGTAGTAGGAGGTTTTCTTCTCGCCTGGTGGAACTAACAGTGTGTCTCCTAGAGAACTGTTAGCAATGTTGCTGAGAAGACGAATAGTCTTCTGGGATCTTAGTCTCATTAATTTAAAAAAGAAAAGTAAGCAGATTTCAAAGAAAGTAGGGGAACAGTTTTATTGAGAGCTTAAGAGAACAGGGGAAGCAAGTTAAAGTGGGCATCTACCTGGAGGAGGAAGATGTTGACCAGGAAGTAAGCCACGCCCTTTGTACCCGTGATTGGTAAGCAGCTTCAGGAGGGGCTTCACAGAAAGTGAAAGAGTTGAGTTCAAAGTAGGAGAAAGCATGCTTGGAATTTTGAGCCAGTATCTGGGGGGAAAAAAGACAGGAAAGCAAAGAGAAAAGAAGTTAGACTTTTCTTGAGTAACTCAGACAAGCGAGCAGGCTCTACAGTGCTGCCTGATGAGAGCCTTGAGCGTCTGCCTGACGGGGGCGGGGAGGGGGGCTTCATTAAAGGGTATTAGCCCTCACTCCTCATTAGTATGTCTACAGGTGAACCAGCCTTCCAGGAACTGGACTCCTAACCAGGTGATTGACAGGCCCAACTAAAAGGGAAGAGACAATACAGAATGCCTGGGGTGGCTTAGATTGTCACATCCCCAAGAAGAGCCAGAGGTGAGACCCAGATTCTATTCTTTTGATGGGAAGGAAATAGCTTCTTTGAATGGGCCTCCACAAAGCCCAAATATCTCCTCCTTGCCATATGGTAGCTCAAATAAACAGCCAAACTGATATTTACCTTTCTAGTGTTACCAGGGAAGCAGCAGGAGGCAGACTCCACAGTCAAGCCTCCTCTGTAGCACCCCTGTAACAGATGTGCTCTTCCCGGCTGCCAAGCACTATTCAGAAAGGAAATTGCCTTGTAACAGTGTCATCTATTTCTGTCTAGCACCTGTTGTTTGTAGACTAGATTGTATCACCCAAGGCAATTAGAAAGACCCTGAATCTTGGGCACTGACTCCTGGTGCAGAAGCAGGGACGAAAACACAATGGACTCCTTTAATCAGAATAATGAAGAACAGCAGCCCTCATGGGGGAGTGGAGACCACACCAGAGCTGCAACTGTTAGGAAATACACAGAGTACTTTTGGCAGCCCATGCGAAGGTGTAGCCCTGAGAAATTGCACCATGCAAGGGATCTGGTGCAAAAGAAGTTTATCAATGGAGGGAAGAGGAGTGGGAGAAAGAGAGGACACCAGGGAGAGGTTGTCTCTTAGAACAGTGGTCCTCGACCTTCCTAATGCTGAGACCCTTTAATACAGTTCCTCATGTAATGGCCGTCCCAAACCATAGATTATTTTTGTTGCTACTTCATAACTGTGATCTTGCTACTATTATGAATCATAATGTAAATGTTTGTGTTTTCCAATGGTCTGAGGTGACCCCTGTGAAAGGGTTATTCAACTCCCAAAGGGGTGGGGACCCACAGGTTGAGAAGCATTGTCTTAGACGGTCACATTAGAACACTACCATACCATGGTTGGTTGGATAAAAAGGGCCCCCATGGGTTCATGTTGGAATACTTACTTTCCAGATGGTGGAACCTTTTGGAAAGGATTAGGAGGTGTGGTCTTGTTAAAGAAGGTGTGTCTCTGGGGGTGGACTTTGAGGTTTTGGAATTCCATACTATTTCTAGTTAGAATTCCTCCCTCCTTCCCTGTCCCTGACTTCTCTGTCTCTCTGTCTGTCTCTGTCTCTGTCTCTCTCTGAATCTGTTAAATCCTTTAAACATTTTCTTTTGTAAATTGTCCCATCACAGTAATAGAAAAGTAATTAAGACACTTATATTACTGCCTCCTAGAATCCCTGTCTCCAAACACGATGGTGTAGGGGATTAGCATTCTGGAGTATGTGATTGTGACTTTTCCTTTGTCAGCTTGATGACATTTAGAATCAAATCTGTGGTCGTGCCTAGGTTAGCCTGACTGAGGTGGGATGATCCACTCTATCATTCCGTGGGATGGGGACCTGGACTGAAGCAAAAGGAAGACAGTGAAGTGAACATAAGCTTTTCCGTCTCTTCCTGATTCTGGACACAGCATCACCAGCTGCTTCCTTCCACAGCCCCTCTTCAACCCTCCCTTCCGTGACGGACTCTATCCCTGCTGTTATAATCCAATTGAGAAAGCTACAGACCACCGCGCGTATAAAGCCAAATTAGAGTCTTTTATTAGCAGGTGACTGAGAGCAGGCTCTTGCCCCCAAAGAACTCTTGGCACCAAGCTCAGGAGTACATCATTTATAAAGGCAAGAAATGAAATGATGTCATTGTCAGGTGTTGGTCAGGGGAACCTGGTGACATTTGTTTTGGCTAAGCATTCAGCAGATATTTTGGTTGTTCCTCTGGGCATGGTCAGGGTCATGGAAAGTACTTCGTGTTTGAGAGGCAGAGGTAGAAAACTCCCTGAGCAGACATAAAATGGAATCAGAGTAAGATCAGAACAAGATAGCAGCTACCTTGGCCACTTTACTGTAAGCTGAAATAAACCGGTCTTTCTTAATATCTTTTGCCAGATGTGTTGCTGCTGCACTGAGACAAAGAACTAATACAGAATGGGGGAGGGGGTCATAATTTAATCTATACCAGACAGAGAGACAAGGTGATGAGAAGAGAGAAGAATTTATTTCTCCACTCACTCCAGCCTATAAGCACTGCCTTTTGGGATCTCTCTAAGAACAACAGATCTATCTGACATTTCAGATATGATCATTGGACTATAGAGATAATGCAAAAATTAAAAAAAAAACCTTCTTGTATCACATAAAGACAAGCATTAGGGATATTGGGGGGCTGGAGCGAAGGCTCTGTGCTTTAGAGCTCCTGTTGCCCTTGCCGAGGCCCAGGTTTGAGTCCTAGCACCCACATGGCAGCTCACCACCAGTTCCAGGGGTCCTAATACTTTCTTCTGCCTTCTGTCACTGCCAGGCATACATGTAGTATGCATACATACATGCAGGCAAACATTCATACATACAAAACAAAGTAAATATTTATTTGTTTTTCTTTTTATTATTAATTTTTTATTAATCGTTCTATTTGTTTACATCCCAAATGATGTCCCCCTTCCTGGTTACCCCTCCATAACCTCCCCATCCCATTCTCTCTCCCCTCCCCTTTGTGTCTATCAGAGTGCTCCCTCAGCCACTCGCCCACTCCTGCCTCACCCCTCCAGCATCCCCCCTGTGCTGGGGCCTCCACAGGACCAAGGGTCTCCCCTCCCACTAATGTCAGACAAGGCCCTCCTCTGCTACATAGAGCCATGCATCCTTCCTATACTCTCCTTGGTTGGTGGTCTGGTCCCTGGGAGCACTGGGGGGTCCAACCAGCTGGTGTTGTTCTTCCTATGGGGTTGCAACCCCCCTCTGCTCCTCCAGTCCTTCTGCCAGTGCTCCCACTGGAGTGCCCTGGGTCCCCGAGTTCAGTCAGATGGTTGGCTGCGAGCGGCTGCATCTGCATTGCTCAGGTGCTGGCAGAACCTCCCAGGGAACAGCCACACCAGGCTCTTGTCAGCAAGAGTCCCTTGGTAACAGCAACAGTGTCGGGTTTGCTTTCTGCAGACAGGATGGATCCCCAGGTGGGGCAGTCCCCCGATGGCCCTTCCAATATATATATATATATTAATGTAGTTTCAGAGTGCTTGAACTCATGCAAGGGAGAATTACTCACAGGACTCTGAAAGGTCAACAAAATATCACTGTACACACCATGCACAATACGGCTCCCCGGTCCTGGCAATGCTAACCGCTTACTGCCCCAGGAGTGGTAAATCGAGTGCTTGTCAGATTGGATGCTTTTATAACTCGTCTCTTCCACAGTGTGCTGTTTGCGTCATCAGACGTGATTTGCATGTAGGTCACAGATTCGTATCTACTGCTGAAGTCAAATAGCTGTCACCGAGGACCCTGGGCCAGAGGAGCCTTTGTCTGGTGCCATTGTGTGAAGCTGTTGCTGTCAGGATTTAGAAACCAGCCACCCGAGATTTGACAACCTGAGACACTGAAATGTGGTTTCCAATTTGGAAGCTGCTTTTCTGGGGGGTGGGGACAGGATTTCTCTGCATAGCCCTGGATGTCCCGCAACCTGCTTTGTAGACCAGGCTGGCATCAAGCTCCCAAAGATCCACCTGCCTCTGCCTCCCGAGTGCTGGGATTGAAGGTGTGTGTCACCACCTCAGGTGGAAGCTGCTTTGTAAAATATACAACTTCAACCCTTTTAAAAATATAGCTGTAGATGATTTCATCTAAGAATTGCCCAAAATACCGCTCATTTTAGCTAAAGAAAGGTTCTTGCTCTTCTGGGGACAGCCCTGGCCAAGTTGGATTAAGGAGAGCTTTGTTGTGGTTGCCAAACGTGACTTGAGTAGCTTACGTGACACCAAAAATGTAACTAACGGTAACCAAGGGCTCCCAGCGTGTCTCTGTAACTCAGGCCAGGGCCTTGCACCATCCCCAGATAAATATTTCAAGAATGAAGTGAAAACCTCTTCCCTGGCAGTCTGACTGTGTCTCCTTGGAGTAATGGCCATTTGGTTACTCCATCCCTCCTCACCGCGTGGATTCTATTTGAGCAGAAGGCTTGTGAGCTTGTGTCTGCTCGGGGTGGGAGGGGCAGAGGGCACAGAGCAGATGGCAGGTAACACCTGGATTCAGGTGTTTATTCCTGTCACCCGTTTTAGCTAACTTTTAACTTTATACCTGATCCCCTTTTGATTAAATCACACAAAGATGTGATGTAAGTAAATATAACCGTAAAACTGACCTTATAAATTATGCTCAGTTTTATGGTTCTATGGGTACGTGCACGTGGGGTGTGGGGGAGCGGGGAATGGGGTGGGGATCAATTATTGCGCTTCAGGCACATACGCAATTAGTTTCTCATGACCCATGTGATGTTCACAACATCTTTGTTAACCCATCAATATATAGTATTGTTTTGTGTATTTATGTTTAGAAACATCTTGTTTAACCTAATGACATCAACAGCACTAAACTCACAGCTAAACAAAGCCAAACTAACACAGATTTTTTTTTTCTCAATAAGGTCCACTGTAGTCTTTCTGCTTCTAGGAATATTAAATAATGTGCCAGCCAACAAATAGCTTAGCAGCTGTTCAGACAGGGAAATGACCAGTTTTTAAAAAGTGCAATATATGAAATATTTGCCACCAACCAAACCATGAAAAGTTTTAGAACATTCTGTTGTAGAGGTGGAAAGGAAATTGGTATGGTATCATATAATAAACCAAATGTGCTTTGTGCCCAGCCACTCTGAGTACAGTTGTCCTATCTATAGATGGCCACGTTAAATAGCATGCACACAAGGCTTCTCGTTGTAGCATTGTTTGAACAGGAAAACATCTTGAAAAGAGCCTAAATGTTTTCTATTTTGTTCAATTTTGCTTTTTTGTTTTCCTGTTTTGTTTGTTATGTTTTCTGAGACAAGGACTTATTATGTAGACCAGGTAACTTTTCCGCTTGCCGCAGGTGTTTATTCCTCAGGTGTGTTAGCTCAGACTGAACTCAAACCCACACTCCTCCGGCCTTCACTCTCCCGTAGCAATACAGGTGTTGACGACCAATCCCTAAACCAAGAGCTCTCTGTTTTAAGGGGGAAATGATGTAGCAAGACCATAGAATTTATGACACCATAAAAGAATGAGAAATCTCATTAAAATATATTGAAAATATATGGAAATGTTTAAAAAGTATATAGGGCTGGGGCCATAGAGTGGCAAAGCACAGGTCTGGCACACCCAAGGCCCTGGGTTCGACCTTCAGCATGGCAGCAACAGAGCCACGCCCAGTCTAGGAAGCTAGCTCAGACCCGAAAAGCTTCTGTGAGATGTTGGGTTTAATCTTTAGTAATTAAGTGGTGTGTCTGTCTGTGTGTGTGTGTGCAGTATACTGTTACTCTATGTGTGTTTACAATGTAATGACACACCATTTCATTCTTCTTCGACTTCCAGTTTGTTTTGTATGAGTCACAGTCCACCAAATGTCACGTCATCACATCTGTGTACTCGACATCATTGTGGTTTCTTCCTACCACCTGCTCCTCTCAACTGACAGTTCGTTAACTTGCATGAATACACGTTTGTTTTGGGCAGGCACAAGGGAGGGAGAAGGTACACATTGCCTTCCCCTGGTCGGGTTATGTGTCTTCATCTGTCACTTAGTTGTTAAAGTCCTTTTGCTTGCTTGGGTTTTGGTTTTTTGAGACATGGTTTCTCTGTATAGCCCTGGCTGCCCTGAAACTTGTTCTGTAGAATAAGCTGGCCTCAAACTCAGAAATCGGCCTGCCTGTGCCTCCCAAGTGCTGGGATTAAAGGCGTGTGCCACCACCTCAACACCTCTGTGCTTGATTCTTCAATTATACAAGCTCTGCCTTTATCTTTTCTCCTCTGTCACTGTCAACCCCTCATGACTCACATCCGGTTTCATCCCCTCATAAAAGTCCCTGCTTATTAACTTTTTCAGAAAAGTAAGGTGGTAAAATGTCTTAACTTGGTCCTCACGTCTTCAAGAGCCATTTGCATGTTCGTGTAGCCTAGCCCTACAGATTAAGGATATGATCCTGTCTGCACAAATCTAACCTGCTTGGGTCCTCTTGTCCTATTTACCAGAAACTGTTCCTCTCTGAAAAATTACCCCTCGGAAATGCAGAGTCTCTCACATTTGTCGCATTTAAAAATCCTCCCTTGACGGAGAACTCTTTCAAGCCTGGCACTTGGGAAGTGAAGAAAGGAAGATTGGGAGTTCAAGGCCAGCCTGGGTTACAGGTATCCCTGTCTCAAAAACTAAAATGAAAAAGTCCTCTGCCCTTCTGCTCCTCTGGTTCTTCCTTGGTCTTTTCTTCCTTGGTCTTTCCCTACCACCTGACTGGCTGCACGCCTCCTCACCTGCCTTCGTAACCTCTTCACCTTCACTGTGGAATTCCCACAACTCAACTCCCTGGAAACTGCTCTGGCTAAGGATATGTCTCCTCAAGTGCGGTAGCAAATGGCTAAATTTTGATCTTTATCTTACGAGACCTGTTCTTGGATTCTCACCCATAACCAGGAAGTGCATTTGTTCTTCCTCCTCCCTCCCTCCCTCCTTCTTTCCTCTCACCTTCCCTCCATCTCCCCCTTCCTCTCTCCCTCCCTTCCTTCCTCTCTTGTTTCCCTTTGGCAGTGGTGGTGGCAGGATTTTGTGAATAAGATGAAGTCACCCTGTGTAGCACAGGCTAGCCTCACACTTGCAGTTCTCCCTCTTCTGCATTCAATGGTAGACGACTTGGTGACACGTGGTGAGTGATCCTAAGCCTCCATCTCTAAGATGAATCTTCCTCCCTGAGCATAAATGTAACATCTTTATGGGGGTGCAGCATGGGGCATATCTGAACACAGAAAAATGTGTGTCTGTCCTCACTTCCGTTCCACTGTCTGTCTCCCTGCCTTCGAACTTGCCCTTTGTCTCTTTCTGGGTCTATCCAAGCCAGTTGTGATCACTTAGTACGTTATTCAGAGAACATCATGATTCTGCCTGTGTCATGGTCCCAGCAAGAACTTGACGGTATGCTCACATGACGTGAATAGGAAATAAGAAACCACAGCGTTTGGGCTGGAGACATGGCTCAACCATTAAGGGCACATATTGCTTTTAGAGAGGACCTGGGTTCCTACATGGTACAACCATTCCTAACTCCAGCTCCAGGAGTTGGAAAAATCACATGGTGCTCTTACATGCATGCAGGAAAGCCATTCATACACATACAACAAAATAACATTTTTAAATAGAAATTAAAAAACCCCTCCACCGTGTAAAGGCACTAATTATAAACTGTGGGTGGGGGTTAGAAACCAGGAAGTCATGGAAGCAATTACTGCTAGGAGAGTGAAGAGCACGGAGAAAAAGAATTCTGTCAATGGCAGCCATCAGCTAAGGGAGGGAAGCAAAGATGTTACGTCTCCGGCTCACTCCCCTCCTACCATTTAGCCTCTACTGCTGTCTTTGGTTGGCTGACCCCACGAGCCGTGAGGTGGTGATTGATGGATGCTATCCGTGCCATTGGAGAGCTGGATCTAGAAGGATGGAGAGCAGACCTGTGGAACCAAACGGGAGCTGTCCATGTGTGATGGCTGTTCTTGGTTGTCAACTTGACTACATCTGGAATTCACAAACTCCCAAGCAACTGAGCACAGCTGTGAGGGATTTTTTTTAGACCTTCTTCTTCTTCTTCTTCTTCTTTTTTAATAAAGATTTATTTATTATATGAGTACACTGTAGCTATTTTCAGACACCCCAGAAGAGGGCATCAGATCCCATTACAGATGGTTGTGAGCCACCAAGTGGTTGCTGAGATTTGAACTCAGGACCTTCAGAAGAGCAGCCGGTGCTCTTAACCGCTGAGCGGTCTCTCCAGCCCTAGACCTGCTTCTAATCCAGATTTTTGAGGTGGGAAATTCTACCTTTAACTTGGGTCATCTCTCTCTCTCTCTCTCTCTCTCTCTCTCTCTCTCTCTCTCTCATGATTTCTTTCTTTCTATGAGCACTGGTGTTTTGACTGCATCTCCATCTGGCATTACAAACAGTTGTGAGCTACTTTGTAGGTGCTGGGAATTGAACCCAGGTCCTCTGGAAGAGCAGCCAGTGCTCTTAACTGCTGAGCCATCTCCATCTGCTGGCCCTGAGCCACACCTTTCTGTAAAGGACATGGAAAGAAGGAAGCTTGCTCTCTCTCTCTCTCTCTCTTTTTGCCTGCTTGTTCTTCCCTTGCTAGCAAGTCCCTCCTTCTCAGGCATCAGAGCCTACTTCCTTGGGATCCCAGTGTACACTAAAGACCAACTGAGACATCCAGCCCTGTGCACTGAGCAACTACTGGACTCTTAGACCTTCTGTTTAGACATAGTAACACTTGGACTGCTGGACCAGAGCCTGTAAGCCAGTCTAATAAATCCCCTAATAAATCTGTCTACCTATTATCTGTCTGTCCGTCTGTCTGCCTTTCTAGCTCTCATCTATCTACACCTATATTATTATATTTATATTGTACAGATTATTATATAGATATTATATTATCTATATAATATAATCAGTATATATTATATTACATTATATTACATAGATTATAGTACTTATTATAGTACTTATTATAGTACTTCACTGCTGTGAACAGACACCAGCTGGCTTACAGGTTCAGTCTATTATCATCAAGGTGGGAGTATGGCAGCATCCAGGCAGGCTTGGTGCATGAGGAGCTCAGAGTGCCACACCTTCATCAGAAAGCCACTAGGAGAAGACTGGGTTCCAGGCAGCTAGGACCAGAGTATGAAAGCCCACATCCACAGTGAAGGGGCTTAAAAAGAGAGGATGGGGGTTAAGGGAGTGTGGCACCGCGGTGTGGGAGAAGGCGGTACCCAGGCAGGCCCTTGTCCAGGCACCTCTTCTCCCTGAAGGACCACACACACACAGACATGGTATAGAATAGAGTTTATTCAGAGTAGAGGATGGGAGTTAGTGGTAGAGAAAGGCAGAGAGAAAGAGAGAGAGAGAGAGAGAGAGAGAGAGAGAGAGAGAGAGAGAGAGAGAGAAGTGGAGGCCGGCCATGACCACGTGGAGAGAAGGGGGGAGGAGAGCCCAAGGGGCAGAGAGGTGAGAGTATGTGGGAGAGAGTAAAGAGATAGCAAAAAGGGAGAGGAGGGGCAAGTAGCCCCTTTTATAGTGGGCCAGATCTATGGGGCGGGGCATACCTGGCTATTGCCAGGTAGGTGTGGGGTGAAGTTTAGACAGAATACCAACACACAGTGACACACCTACTCCAACAAGGCAACACCTCCTAATAGTGCCAGTCCCTGGGCCATGTAATTCAAACCAATACACATAGATAATTTATAATATTATTTATATATATAAAATATATAATAATATGTTATTATAATGTAATATATAATATATGGTAGATAATATATTATTATAATGTATTATATATTGTATAATATATAATATATTTTATATGTTACAAATACATGTTTATATATTTATAATATATAATATTTAATTATATGATATCTAATATATTATATATTAGATATTTATATTATTATATCTACTTCTCTCCATGCCTTCTATTCATCACAGGTCATTGCTTGCTTGCTTTAAGGCCTTATGTTTTATTTGGGACTAGAAGATCAGATTCGCTCTTTCAAGCCTTTGTAGTTTGGTCTTTATGAATTTAAAAGAAATGATAAATAGGACAATTTTATATGGAATGAAAGTGGTCTGTTGGAGACTTGATTCAATGGATACACAAATCACATGGGATTTCCCACGTTTGCTTGTGAGACGCTGCAGGTCTCTGCGCCCAATTGTTTTTGGTTTTTCTTTCTTTTAATTTTCATTCTAATTTTTTTTAAAGATGTATATATATATTTATGTATATGAGTACATTAGCTCTCTACAGACACAACAGAAGAGGGCATCAGTTCCTATTACAGATGGTTGTGAGCCACCACGTGGTTGCTGCGAATTGAACTCAGGACCTGGAAAAGAAGTCAGTACATTTAACTGCTGGGCCATCTTTCTAGCCACTCGCTTCGCCATTGATTTGGATTGGGAAATAAAAATGCCAACAGCCAATGGCTGGGCAGGTAGACTGAGGCAGGACCTTTAGATTTGCATAGGCCAGGAACGGAGAGAGGAAGAAGGCAGAGATCACCAGGAGGAGGAAGACTAGACCTAAAGGCCCGCCATGACACGTGAGAATCAGGGAAAGTGGCCACAAGGGCCACTCCCCTCCCCCCCCCCCCGCCTCCATTGTATTTGGGGTAGCAGAGAAGAAATATAGATTTTTAAAAGACATTAACTCAGGAGTAACAGAGGGGAGTGTCTGCTAGCAGGGGAAGGTTTAAGAGTGCCCAGGTATTAAGCTAGTCACAGCATATCAAAATTAACTGGTGTGGTGTGGTGTGGTGTGGTGGGTGCGTGCGTGTGTGTGTGTGTGTGTGTGTGTGTGTGTGCCTGTGTGTTTCATCCAGAGAGCACCTGGGCAGGTCCCTGGAGCGCATGCGCGACCCCGACCTGTGGGAACAAAGTGGTCGTCGTCATCGTCGTGCACCCCTGCTGTTCTGGGGTGCTCTACACTTCCGTTCCTTAAAAGGGTCCCTAAAATTGTCTTTTAAAAGCAAAACTGCCATTAGTCCCAGAAAGGGACTTTTCACACAGGTTGGACTGAAAAGAAAGCTTATTCCTTCAGTGACAACATTGGGATCGAAGGGAGCACGCACTCAGCACGCAACGACTCAAAAAAAATAAATAAATAGACCCACAATTCCTGCTAAGAGAATTTTGAGTTCAGTGCCAGCTGAGACAACGGAGCAAGACCCCCTCCCTCGAAACAAACATATAACCAAAGCAAAAGGAACTAAATCAGACCCAAACCATCTTTGCTTGGATTCTGGACTGGCAGGCACATTGGAAATGCTTCCGGTAACGGAGTTGTGTGAATCTAGGCAGCTGCTTGCATTTCGGTAGAACGGACATGATCAAAGGGGTATTTAGCAGCATGTGGAATCCCTAGGGTAGCTGCCACTGCTGCCCCAGGACTGTGAGATCCCCAGGCCAGGTCAGAGGGTCTGCTCTTGTGTCAGTTACAGCCTGCTTGACATCTCAGACAGTTGATGTCCTGCTTCTATCCTGAGAGGGCATGTGTTCACACTTAGGAGGGGACATTTTTCCAGAGTGCAGAGAGGCATTCCAGATGCCACAGAACAGAAGAGGCCACGACCCTTACAAAGGCCACTGCCGTGGTACGTGGGAGGACTGGCCCCGCAGTGCCAAACCTACGCAGAAAAACAAAAAGCAAAATGTAGACCACGTTATAGGGCCTCTAAATCGGCATGTTCCGGGGACTTCCTCTTTGAACTCTGCCTCGTTTACATAAGCTGATATGGTTTTTTTGTTGTTGTTTGTGGGTTTTTAGGGCTCCTAGTCTACACTCCTCTTTTGAGCTGGCCACCTGTCACTTGTCAACAAGAGAGTCCTGCCTTATTTAGAGCTGTTTTCTCATTCCTGTGGAAACTTTCTTGCTACCTTCTTTGGGGGGAATTTTTCCAAAGGTTTCTCTGCAATACTCTTCATGCAGTGGTGCCCACACAAGCCTGGGTATGGAGTGAGGGAAACTGCCTTGCCCATCTGCCAGGCTCACAGGTCTACAGCTGCTGCCTTGGCCTGTGTAGATGCCCAGTTTCTCTCCACTGTCGGCCACTTGGCTGGCATTTCAAAGACCATCATTGTCAGCTGACAGGGCATCCTCTGTGCCAGCTACAATGCCAAGACTCCCACTTCATCTCTGAAATGTGTGGCCTTGTACAGAGAACCGCAGGTCAGCATATGATTTAAGGAGTTGGTCATATGAGGTCAGATTAGCTTTCTGCTATAGAATGCATTCCGATAATTTATTAGTTTCAGGAGTAAATGGTTTGGAGCTGACCCCCTCATTTCAAACTCAGAGTAGAGAGTGGTTTATCTCACTCCACCCAGACACCTCTGTCCTCCCCATTTCTTAGGGCCATCCAGCTCTGTGGACTGGGAGCTAGGCATGGGTGCTAGGTACTCCGGCCCACCTGCCTCCCATTCTGAGATGGGCCAGGGAACTGCAGCCCTTAGAGGTTTCACTCAGGTAAGTAAACGAGACTCGGGGACCTACACAAGGGATGAATGAGAAGTCCGATCTCTTCTTAGAATCCAAAACTTATTTCTCAACAATGGCAGGGGACCTCCTGGAGACAACGATTATCTCTTTAGACGTCATTGAGAACTGCAGTCTGAAAGTCTCTGCTGCTTCTTGGGCTTCTGCAAACCCCTTCGCCTTTCCTCACCTTTCCTAGGGAACAGTAATAACTTCCAGGTTGCTTGGAGCTGTCAAGGGGCACAAAAGGGAAGACCTGGGGCATCCAGGGGGGAACCCCGTTTGGAGTTTGACCTTTGCTCAACTGGACGCCCCCAAGGTGAGCTGGGTACCAACATGTCTAGAGCTATCCGTGAACTGGTGGTGACACAGTGGCCTTCAGGTTACTGGGGTGCAAGGATGGACTGTGCTGTGGTCGCTGGTCCTCAGACAATGGAGGCTGAGCTACTTAGAAGCCATCGGTGTGAGATTGCCAATTTCCCTAGGTCCTTCTGCATCCGGGTGTGGAGAGAAGCCCCCGAGGAAACAGCAGACGCCTCAGAAGAGGGCACCACCTGTGCTTTAACTTTTCAAACTGTGTGGCTGGCAGTGTTTCTCCTGGGTCATCTCCCTGACGGCTGGGATTTCCCTCCGAGCCGAGAGACACAAGAGGCAGGTGGGTCAGCGCTGATGAGGCTGCGGTATGGGAAGCAAAAGCGGCCTCCAGCATGACCCCTCAATTCCCCAAGGCCTCTCCTTTCCCCATCAACAGATGATAATGCATTAGCTTGATTAGGAATATGTAAATAAGCCGCTTCCTTCCTCTTATTTTAATACAACTCTTGCCTTGCAAAATCCATTTTTTCCCTTCCCTCCGATGGTGGAAGGAACTGATGTCATTGTTCTGTGTGGAAGACAATGAAGAGGTTTTCGGTCCTTGCCAAGTGTGTTTCTTGCCAGGACCCGTTCTCTCTACTCGGTTTAATTATGAGTAACTGTTTGGGTTGTGATGGAAGAAATATTAGAGAATGGAAAGAGAGAACGGAGTTCAGAATATTATGCTGCAACTGATTCATGTCTTGGCAAGAACCCTTAACTAGATTTTATGCCTTGGTCTTGTGACAGTAAACAGGGTAGCTTTGCCATATAAGCACATAAAGCTCAGCTCAAGGACCTATTTTTGAAAAAGCAGAAGGATTTGAAAGAATGCAGAACCAGCAAGCACTAGCCGTTGGGTAAATTCCACATCGGTCCTGGGCAGCAGCCTCCGCTGAGGACCAAAGTTATTCTAAACTGGATGCTAGCGCCACTCATAGTTAACTGGTTTGTCAAACCTTTATAGCTTGCTTTTCATAGATTAGATAAATCTTGAGTTTTACAGAAAGACTCGATTACTCTCTTCTATATAGGCTCAGAGAAGACCGGAAGGCCAAGAGCATGTGACCCGTTTGAGAGAGCTGGGGAGACAGACAGGATTTCAGAGAGAGGCCCGAACTGTGTCAGCCAGGAGGCTGTGTCCCCAAGTGACCGTTTCTGGAAAACTGAGCAAAAGCAAGGGATTCAGAAAACTACTCCACATGCAGAGCGTTGAGTTGGGGATTCACTTTGCTCCTTTTTATTTCGTTATTTATTCGTTATTTACTTATTTGGCCAAGGCATCCAGCAGAGGATCCCTTGAAAATGGCAAGTGAGAATGATACCCTTTTGCTTTGTTTTTCAAAAGGCCTCACTGAGCTGCCACAGCTGGCCTTTCTCAGCCTCTGGAGTAGCAGGCAAAATATGCCTGCACCATAGGGCCTGACTCTGCTTCTGTTTTCTAATTAATAAAATGAGAGATAATTTTTTTTAAAAAAAGCATTTTAAAAAGAAAGGAAGGAAGGAAGGAAGGAAGGAAGGAAGGAAGGAAGGAAGAAAGAAAGAAAGAAAGAAAGAAAGAAAGAAAGAAAGAAAGAAAGAAAGAAAGAAAGAAAGAAAGAAAAACAAAGAAAGCACGAGCAACCTTAATGGGGCTGGGTAGAGGGCCCAGGCTCAATATCCAGAACCCATGAGGCATCTTACATGTGTCTGTAACTCCAGTTCTAAAGGATCCAGCACCCTCTTTTGGCCTCTATGGGACCAGGCATGCAAGTGTTACACAAACACATGCAAGCAAAACACTCATACACATAAAATTTTAAACCCTTAGAATCACCTACTATGTCACTCCCTCCTCCGCCCCCCCCCAAGTAAAATAAACAATTTTCCACTCGTGGAATGGTGGATACCATTATCTGGAAGAAAACTACCTCTGTCCTTTTAAGAGGTGTTAGCATCGAGTTCTGAGGAATTGTCAAGCTGAAGGCAGATAATTCGGAAACAAAGGCAAGTGTAGGTGAATTGTAATGGCGTCAGGAGAAGGAAACGTGGGGGGAGCCTTGGTTTCCTAACTGCTGAAATTTTCCAATTACCTTGTCAGTTTTTGATCCTGACATATCAGAAATTGAAAATAAGCATTATTTTAACGCATTTGCTGCTTTTTTATAAAAACCACCTTGATTATGTATTGTTTAATTGGACTGAAGCACCCGTTGACTTTCACTAACAAAGAGGCCAATACAGTTGTTCCTTGATGGCTTCCCGTGATAGGTGGACTGGATTCAGACCTGATACTTACTGGTGTTGAAAACTGACCGATTCTCACTCAGCCTAGCTCTTTCCCAAGATGGAAGAAAAGATTCTGTTACCCATTCTACAAACAGTGTTATCAGCAAGCACATAGGATTTATCCAGAAGTGACAGTGACCCGTCTCCACCAAGATATTTGAAAACCATTCGGGACAATTAAAACATGAGCAGCCATCCAGAATCTCTTGCTCAGTGCGGCTGGGAACAGGAACAGGAAATGCCCCCCGAGTAGCAAGCCTGCTAACAGGAAACTAATGGCAGGAAGTGACCCTGAAGTTTAACCCCCCAAGTAAAATAAACAACTTTCCCTTGCAGCTGAAGGCAGATAATTCTGAAACAAAGGCAAGTCTAAATGAATTGTAATGGAGTCAGGAGAAGAAAATGTAGAGGGGGTGGGGAGAGACCTGATTTCCAATCATATGAATTGGGATCTTAATCAAATAGCAAAGTATTTACTGCCCTGCATATCCAGAACTCCTGTCCTAACCAGTTTTCTTATAGCTATAGGTGAGTCAAATCAGTTAGAATTTACTTCTTTTACTTTCAGCAGTGAATATATAGATATTTCATCATCCATTTAAAACCATTTTTAAAAATATTATTCTAATCCTTCATTTCTCTGCATCCAATTTTGATGTGCAAATATATGTAGATATTTAGGTTTAAATTTATGTTCAGTTCACGAATCATATAGTATAAACCAACAAATGAAGGAATGACCCAAAAGAATGGTTCTTCTAGGAAAATGGTTCTTCTAGGAATGGTTCTTCTAGATAAAAAAGAATTTATCTTAAATTTTGGACTCATTTGTAAAGTATACAATACCACCTCTCCCTCTCCCTCTCCCTCTCCCTCTCCCTCTCCCTCTCCCTCTCCCTCTCCCTCTCCCTCTCCCTCTCCCTCTCCCTCTCCCTCTCCCTCTCCCTCTCCCTCTCCCTCTCCCTCTCCCTCTCCCTCTCCCTCTCCCTCTCCCTCTCCCTCTCCCTCTCCCTCTCCCTCTCCCTCTCCCTCTCCCTCTCTCTCCCCGCCTCTCTCTCATTGGGTCAAAGAAGAGATTGTTGAGCACTTCCTGATTGAAGTGCTGAGCCTAACATGATTCAGGCATGTTTCATTGCATAGTTATTTAATGAAAGCAATGGTGCCCTAAATATCTGTGGGTATTTATGATAAACTCTTAAGAAGACCTCACTTTTAAGTCACAGTAAACTGTTGATATCTGCTGTCTTTGTTGTTTATCGTATGGTTCAGAAGTGATGCCCAGCATATGAATTTGTTGGCTAGATCAGGAACTTCCTCAGGGGCCATATTCTGAGAGTCTTGGGAAAGACTGGTCAAGGTCATCACTGTCTCAAAGAATCCTTGGAAGGCAGGCACACTGCAGAAGACAGACACGTCTCTGTCTCTGTACTGACATGGCTACTTCATGGAATGCCAAGGTTTAGTTGTAGATACGAGAGAACAGCCAGAAGCATCTGGAAGAGAAGTAAGCGAACAAGGCAAGCGACTGGACGCGGCCAGGGACCTCTGTAAGAGAAGTAGGAACGGCAGGGGCAGAGGATAGAGCAGGCACAGTGAAAATAAAAAGGCCCAGAGCCATGAAGAGCGAGGATAAGGTAGCCAGGTTATAAGAGGGGTGAGCAGCTGTCGGGAGGAACCCAGGAGCTGGAGGGCTGAGGGACTGAGAAAGGCCAGGATGCTAACTGCAGAGTCACATGCTCCTTTTGCTGGAGCTAAGGAAGATTACTTTGGTCATTAGAAACCAGCTTCACAAGTTCCTGAGGAACACTGGCTTTTCTCTGACTGCCAGAAATCCTCCAAGAGTCCAGCCTGGGCTCATTGCTGGGTATTTATTTGGACTGCCTTTTATGAAAATTGGAACTTCTTTGGATCTGACAATCTCTCCCATGGTTGAGAAGATGGGAGGACACCCATAAGACTTCCTCTCTGTTTCACTGGCCTGATCTGAACCATAAGTCCTAAACCGATTGATGATCAAGGTCATAAAACAACTGGGGCCCATTTCAATGAATCCGGGCTCATGTTTGGAGCCACAGGGGAAGGTATGCGGAAGTTCTACTAGCAATTCAGAAAAAGATGTAACAGTATATGCCTGTGCCCTAGCTTCAGGGCGCTTCGAGAGGAGGATCCCAGGAGGAGGGGCCTCAAGGCTAGCCTGGGAAACAGGAGACAACTTTGTCTTGTGGGTACATGACTTTAATCCTACTGCTTGGAAGGCAGAAGCAGGAAGATCTCTGAATTTGAGGCCAGCCTGGTCTACATAGTGTTCCAGGGATACTATGTAGATACTATGGTGAGATTCTGTCTAAAAAAAACAAAAGGGGAGAGGGAATAGGGCATGGAGGGGAGCCAATACAATTACATGCTTACCTTGAAGAGTTTGTGTTTCCTTTTTAAGCAAATCAAGCTAAAGTTTATACTTGTTGTGGGGTATTTATCAGAGAAGACCACTTGGATGTGGGTTTAAACCAATGGAAAGTCTTGATTAGCTGGCCAGTGACTATACAAGGTGTTTGGAATCCCAGAATAGCACGGAGCTTTTCTTAGGATGAGACTTATTTATTTATTATATGTAGGTATGCTGTAGCTGTCTTCAGACACCCCAGAATAGGGTATCAGGTCTCATTACAGATGGTTGTGAGCCACCATGTTGTTGCTGGGATTTGAACTCAGGACCTTCAGAAGAGCAGTCAGTGCTTTTAACTGCTGAGCCATCTCTCCAGCCCTTAGGATGAGACTTTAAGCACAAAAACTATGTTCTGGGTTGACAAACTTCAGTTAACAAGAACAGTTAGCCAGAAGTGGAACTAGAGAAGCTAAAAAGCAAGGTTAGTACATTTTGAGACTTTCCCAGAACTATGGACTTAAATTAGGTCTTTCAGTTTTGGCAGGTGGCTCTGTCTACGTGCTGAGTTTTACAGCCTGAATGGTCCTCTCATCACTGAGTCAGTTTTGCCAAGGTCTAAGGACCTACTAAGGGCTGGGGCACAGTTACAATACACCTGTATCTTGAGTATTGAAAAGAACAACACAAACCCTTCAAAATATTATTCTTTTACAGTTGGTGTGTTCTCTAAGCACACAAACTGGTCCACTGGGACCGAATCCATCTTAGAAGCTCTTGCTTCCAAAGTTGCTAGAAGTACTTCTCTTTTTTTCTTAGCACAAAACAATTTTCCACTCATGGAATGGTGGATACCATTATCTGGAAGAAAACTACCTCTGTCCTTGTAAGAGGTGTTAGCATGGAGTTCTGAGGAACGGCCATCAATAGCATTGGTCCTGCCACATGGTCAAGAGTAGAAAATACTTCCTTTGTTTTCAATCTGGTGTGGGGGTGGGGATCCCCAAGAAAAGAGAAATGTGAATGTATATGCCATGTGCCTTCTGCCTACTGTTGGGAAGTTTCCGTAATCTTGTTTCTTATTCTTACATTCTGAGAACTGACATGATCTCAGCCAGACACTGGTCAGATTTTCCTGGGGTAGGATTTGGCCATCCAAGCTAACAGTCCGCTCACTATCGTAGATTCTATGGCCTCTGCGCTGACCGAGTTGGGAGTCATAGAGGAATATGAACACCACACAGGCTGTGTCTTGGCAATCCCCGGGTTTGTGTGTTGAGTCAGATTATCTCACCGTCTGTTCTTTTCCACCCTCCCTCCTGCTGGGTTTTTTCCTCTCTGTCTCTCCATCTCTTCCTTGTCAAAGGAAGCCCAGAAGAGGAATCCAACAAGATCATCAACAGATGTAAATGTTTTGTGTATGTGTGTGTGTGTGACACACACACAAGTTCAAACATATGCTTATGTGTATTAATCCTTCCTTTGAATTTCTAAATTAAACACATCTCTAATTCAAAGGGTATGTATCTAGCTGTGATGTTTAACAGATGCCAATATGGTTTGCTATTGTTGGATTTAGGACTTTTATTTGTTTTTGGTTTTTTGTTGTTTTTTTCCTTTTGTTGGGGATTAGAATTCTTCCTTTTTTTTTTTTTTTTTTTTTTTTTTTTTGAGACAGGGTTTCTCTGTGTAGCCCTGGCTGTCCTAGAACTCACTCTGTAGACCAGGCTGGCCTTGAACTTAGAAATCTGCCTGCCTCTGTCTCCCAAGTGCCGGGATTAAAGGCGTGCACCACCACCCGGCTCTTCCTTCTTTAATATCTTTCTTTCTGGCTTTCTGCCCTAAGAGAGGAGACTACCAAAAGATAAAAATGGTGTTAGAAGAAGTGACTCGTTAATCCCAAAGATGGGAGGAGAAAGAGTACTGACCCAAATCATCATGGCTAAAGTAAGGCAATTAATTCATGCCGGCTCTTTCAAAATTCGCCCTAAGGCAATATTTGAGAGGTCGGCATTGAACATGGGCAAGATTTTCATAGCAACGGGGTAGGGAGTTTCCAAGGGGGGATTTGGCAGGCAAACTAAGGTTACAGAAGCAGAATACAACAAGGGCATAACCACAGGCAGTCATAACGATCTTTTGAAACAAAGGTAGGGTTTCACAATGGTCATAACAACTTTTTGAAACAGACATGGTTGCCATTTCCTGGAACAGGCCGTACAGATCTATTTGTAGTTAAAGTTATGGGTGGGGCATATCTTTCAGAAATAGATATTTAATAATAAACATCCATGACCCTACTTTGTCCTTACTGGAAGATGGCTTTTAAGTCCAAAGTGGAGGTTTGCTGGTTCATCAGTGACAATTACAGATGGTATAAAAGAGGGTTAGAAGATGGTGCAGTGGCTAAGATTACTTGTTGCTCATTGCAGAAGATCTGGGCTTCCCAACCATCTGCAACTTTCAAGGCACCTGACACCCTTCTGACCTCTGTGGACACCAAGCCACATACATACATGCAGGCAGAACATAAGACACAACATATACATCTGAAAAGTACACAAAATAAAATATATAAATCTATAAAATGCTTTAAAAACAAGATAAACAAGCAACAATTAAAAAAACTAGATGATGCAAAGGTTAAGAGTCAAATTCAAACGGAGCAGAGGTGGCGCACGCCTTTAATCCCAGCACTTGGAAGGCAGAGGCAAGTGGATTTCTGAGTTGGAGGCCAGTCTGATCTACAGAGTGAGTTCCAGGACAGCCAGGGCTATACAGAGAAACCCTGTCTCAAAAAACAAAAATAAAACAAAACAAAATAGTCAAATGCAATAGCCTATTGAATTATGGGAAGAATCTGGAACCCACAGCCTTACATCTTACAGTCTTCTGGTTTAGAAAGCAAGACTATTAGGAATACATTTGAGATTAAGACTGTGTGAGAGGCAGGAGGATGGCAAGTTGGCCAGCCTGGGCCAAGGAGATCCTAGCTCTTGAAAACAACAACAACAACAACAACAACACACACACACACACACACACACACACACACACACGGGTGTCCATGAGTGCGCACAGATAACCAAGAAACAAGAAATTCATGAGTAAGTTTGCACCAGAAAACAAATTGTGCTATTCTTTGGAGAATAAACTTACTGCTGACTTAAAACCAAGGATTTATTAGAGGAGAAAACAAAACAAAACCCTGACTCACCTGAGGGCTCTAGCATGTAAGTTTTTATATGAGGAAATGTAATGGCGCAAAAGGAAAGGCTCTTATGAGTCATCTGGGCCCAGACAGCTCTCGAGGACTGAGACTTGAGGACCCTAGGGAGAGATGGGTAGGAGCAGTAATTGCTTTTTCCCTGGTTACTTCAAAATGAAAAAAAAAGAAATAGGGCTGGAGAGATGGCTCAGCGGTTAAGAACACTGACTGACTGCTCTTCCAGAGGTCCTGAGTTCAATTCCCAGCAACCATCTGTAATGAGATCTGATGCCCTCTTCTGGTGTATGTGAAGGTAGCTACAGTATGCTCATATACATAAAATAAATAAATAATTCTTAAAAAAAAAAAAAAGAAAGAAAAGAAGAGCATGACTCTAAGTGTGGAGGAGGAGACAGTTTACTGTAGATAAAAGGAAGAGTGTAGGGCTGGTGAGATGGCTCAGTGGTTAAGAGTACCAACTGCTCTTCTGAAGGTCCTAAGTTCAAATCCCAGCAACCACATGGTGGCTCACAACCATCTGTAACAAGATCTGACACCCTCTTCTAGTGTGTCTGAAAACAGCTACAGTGTACTTACATATAATAAATAAACCTTAAAAAAAAAAAAAGGAAGAGTGTAGCCAGAGGCAGAGGAAGTGGGCCTGACTAGGCTGAGCTGGGCCATGGACACAGAAGTAGAGAGCAAGGAAGAAGGAAGAGAGGGGAAGCAGCCAGAAAGGGGGAAAGGAGCAGGTAACCAAAATGTCTGGATTATATAGGGAAGAGCGGTTAAGACAGCCTGGCCCCTGGGCTGGAGAGTGCGGGGTAGAGCGCAGGGTGTGTCAGCTGTACTCTATAGCAGGTATGGATGCTGAGAACCAGGCAGCCAGGTCTGCTCTGATATGTTAAATAGGCACCTCAGCCATTGGTTTGAAACGTAACAATTTTAATGTCTGATAATTCGGGATTCGTAGGCGGCAGCTGCCTTGATTTTAGACACTTTGACAATGTGAGGCTCAGTTCTGGGGAGGTTGTGAGCATTTCAGTGTCCTCGACTGGAAAAAGGACTTTACATACCTCCACGGAGTTCCTACAGAGTTCAGTTCACCAGAGCTCCAGGGACAAAAGTGGGGAGCGGAGCAGGTTCCAGAAACTTCTAGAATCCCACTTTATAATCCCATAATAGAGACTACATACTCTGTGTAAGAGAAAAGATCTCCTCAGGGTCTGGATATTTTCTTTCTGGGTTCTTTAGAGAAAGATTACAGCTAACAAGCCAGGTAGGATCTAAACTTGCCTTGCTATGCTGTCCTTACTCAGAGAAAAGCAAACTGCAGGTGGAAGGCAGCAGGGAGAAGGTGGGGGTACCAGACTCAGGCTGGGAGACCCAGCAGGCACTTGTAATGGGGAAGCAGCTGCCTAAAGCCCTGTTCACTAGTGCCCTGGGCACTCGCTCACTGGGCTGACTAAGGATGGAGGTAAGTAGGATTTATGGGATGGGTCTCCCCAAAAGGTCAGCACACAGTCCTCTTTCTAGCCGAACAGAGAGACTCCATTTATCTGCAAACAACATCCAGGAGAAAATGGCCCTTGGAAACGCTCTCTGTGAAACGTCACTGTGTGCTAGGAACAGAAGCTGTTTGTTTCCACAGAGCTGAAGGGGCCGCCTCAGCTGCCTGTGCTCGGGAGTTCTCATTTACAGCACCTGATACCGCCTCATCTGCCAGGACACATTAGTTCCGTATCGATGGCTGCCTCTGCCAATTAGAAAGAATTTAGCTTTAATGAGGGTCTGGACAACTAAACTGCTCCCCCATCACCAACTCCAGAGACAACTGAAGCACACTCCTTCCAAGATGTAGAAATTTGTTTTTCCACTCTAGCATAAATACACAATGCTTGTTATGTTGATAATGTGTTTATCTTGGCAGCCAACCTATTTATTGTGGCTGATTACGTCAGTCCTCAGATCCGCTGCCCAGTAAGAGTCTGAGCCAGGCCAGGCCAGTTCAAACTATGCTCCCGGCCCCGGTAGTTACCTTCCAGCTGTCTAGCTGTTTTGAGTTGTCACCTGTTAGCAACACAGTTTTGTTTTCAAATCAGACTTGCTCAGGGTCCCGAAATGATTGTTCCAGGATGCAATAGATTAGTAAGGGGCAGGAGACATTTATGAAAGCGTGCTGGGTTGTCTTAACTGGACTTTTAATAATAGGCAAGAATCAGGCATTCTAAGCTCCCAGAAACACATTTGGATGGACCTGTCCCGTAACCATTGTCACACCCAAACTGTCCTAAGGGAGTCCAAGCTGAGAAGTGTCTAACTCACAGGCCTGGTTGGCCCCTCAGAGGAATCCCACATATTCCCATGTGAGCACACACCTTCTAAGACCTTCGGTCAGCTGGTAATGCCACAGAGTAAAGAACCAGCTCCCACAATAAGTTATGGTTCAAGAGGAAGGATAAAGAACCCACGAAAATGGCCACTACGTGGGAGAGAATTTTATTGTGGATAGGAGAGAGATTGAGAGGGGGACAGGGAGGGCAGGATAGCAGAGGCATCTGGAAGAGTCTGGAGCAGACAGAAAGAGAAACAGACTAGACATGGCCGGGGTTAGTGAAGCACAAAAGAGGAAGGCTGGGGATAGCAAGAGATATCGAGAGACTACAAGAGGATTCCAGGCTCTAAGGAGGATGAACAGCTACAGGCAGGGAAACCCATGAGCTGCAGCACAGAGTTTGGGATGGAGGTAGACCCAGGGCGAGAGGGGCCAGGACGATAGTGGAGGGGCTTTGAAATACATCACAGGTACTTGTGAGGAGGGACAGGGAGGCTGGAGACAGGCATGGGTATTGATATGCAGCCACAGGTATATGTCAGCAGATCCATATGCCCTTCTGTCAGAGGCAAGGAAAATGATTCCTTTTGGTAGACAGAAAAGCAGATCCACACCCTTTGGACTTTGAGGAACTAGAGTTTCTTTAAACCTGGCATTACCTGCCTGAGTTTAAAAAAACAAACAAATAAAAATCTGGATTGATATTTTATTTTGTTTTTTGAGACAGTCTCTCTATGTAGCTCTCGGCTGTCCTGGAACTCACAATGCATATCTGGCTGTCCTTGAACTTACACAGATCCACCTGCCTCTGCCTACTTGGTGCCAGGATTAGAGACATGTGCCATCACTACTGGCTAGCCTGGTCTACAGAGTGAGTTCCAAAGGAAAACCTTTAATTGGAAAAGGTTGAGATCATCATCAGCACAGTTCATTATGCCTCGGAGAGCCGAGAGTTCTACACCCAGATCAGGTAGGCAGCAGGAAAAGAGAGAATTCCATTGGGCCTGGCTCGGGCTGCTGAACCCTCCAACCCCACTCCCCATCCCCCAGTGACATACTTCTTCCAGCAGGGCCACACCCACTCCAACAAGGACATACCTCCTAATAATGACACCCCCCCAGTGACCAAGCATTCAAATCTGGGAGCTTATGAGGCCTGTTTTTAGTCAAACCCCATGGGCAGAAAGCCTAGCTCTTTCTGTCAATGGTTGTGTGATTCTGTCATCCCACTTACAAGAGGCAGATACTCTTCACCCAGTGCAAGGACAGCCTGTGCTCCATAGCAAGACCCTTTCTCAAGAAACTAAAACCAAAGCAGCCTAAGTCTTACAGCAGGGCTGCTTGGGGAGTTGTGTAACCAGATCGCTTTGCAAAGAAGAAAGCACTGCCCACACAAAACCTAACAGGGCAGAGTGGCCTGCGGCCCCTGCCAGAGTATCAGGGATACTCTGGGAAGGGAAGAGGCCAAAAATTCAGTGTCCAGAGAGTGAATGAGTTGCACCTTACTCTTTAAATCACACAAATGGAGCTGTTGGTTTAGAGCTGATACTTGTCTCTTACTCCATGGCCACGGAACAGGGCGGGAAAGCAAGAACATTAAGATGAGCGTATGAAAGAAGCCACTCTTCAGAGGAAGAACATATGTCCTTCATTGCTGGGGCTTCATTTAAAGTGATTCTCAACCTGGGAGTCCCATGGGTGAAACAACTCTTTCACAGGGGTTGCCCTAAGACCATCGGAAAGCACAGATGTTTACATTACAATTCACAACAGCAGCAAATTGACAACATGAGGAGCTGTATTAAAGGACTGCAGCATTAGGAAGGTTGAAAGCCGCAGATAAGGAACAGAACATGTGTAAAAACAAGCCCAAGAGACAAAACCCAAAAGTGGGACTGTGACGTTCTCCTAGGGGAGCCCACGAGGCCCAGCTGTTTTGTTGGTCTCTGTCCCCTGCCCCAAAGCCAGGCCCCATTCTCAAGGGTGCTTTTTCTCTTTTTATAAACTGCCCCGATTTCTGTTTCTAAATATGAGTCCCTGGCACAATCGTTTGCTTTGGGACACAAGAATCTACCCTCTGGGTTCGTATAGCCCTATGAATTCAACAGCGCTATGCATGCCTGGCAGGGCATTCTGAGATTTCTGTTTTACTGACCTCTCCGCTTAACCTCAAAGGCACGAATTTATCTCCAGCTCCCCTTCCCTGGGGGTGGCTGACTGCTGGGACTCTACTTGCCTCTTCTATTTCTTTTCTCTCAAGCTTTAATAAAATTGAGCTTCCCTCTGAGCCTATTATGAAGTGATTATAAACTGTTTTATTGATAAATTAAAGAACCCAAAAGGGGACCCCCAGTTTCCTTGGTAGGAACAGTAGGACACATGTTTTCGTGGCTGTGTATAAGAAAAGTCAAGCTTTCATTTTTCCAGAATGACATTCAGAAGTAGTCTTTCTTCTTTTTTTGGGGGGGAGGGGGAGGAGGGGCTTTTTGTTGTGCTGGATTCTAGACAGAAAACTTTTTGGTTTTTTTTTTTTTTTTTTTTTTTTGAGACAGGGTTTCTCTGTGTAGCCCTGGCTGTCCTGGAACTCACTCTGTAGACCAGGCTGGCCTCGAACTCAGAAATCTGCCTGCCTCTGCCTCCCAAGTGCTGGGATTAAAGGCGTGCGCCACCACCGCTGACAGAAAACTTTTGTTTGTGTTTATTTTGTTTGTTTTTTGTTGTTTTGGTACAAAGTTTCTCTTTGTAGACCTGGCTGTCCTAGAACCCACTCACTGTATAGACCAGGCTGGCCTCAGACTCACAGAGATCTGCCTGCTGCAGCCACCCCACTGCAGGGATTAAAGGCATGCACCTCCACCGGCTCAGCTAGACAGAGGGCTTTTACAGAAGTCGGGAGAAACATCTAACTTGCTCTGCCCTGGGGACAGCAGGGACCACATGGGACAGGATGTTTTCAGTGGTCCACTCTCACCGAAGACAATCACAGAGCCTGTGAGCGTGCTGGTATTTGCTCAACCTCACAGTTAACTAGGGACTCGCACGCTCTGTAGACTAAGATCCCGAGCGCTGCGCAGCTTCCTTGCTGGGAGGGATGTCCAGAGAGTGGCCTGTGGGTAAGAGGAGCCTGATTCCTAACAGTCTGAGCATAAAACTCAGCAGAAATGCGAGTGGCTATGTCCCGCATAGAAAGCAGAACTGGAGAGAGCTGTCCCAGGTGGGATGGAGTGGGTAGACTGGTTTCTACTAAATATTGGACAGAGTCATTTTATTTTAATAAATTTAGAAAACTATATTTAGGGGCTGGAGAGATGGCTCAGCGGTTAAGAGCACTGACTGCTCTTCCAGAGGTCTTGAGTTCAATTCCCAGCAACCACATGGTGGCCCACAACCATCTGTAATTGGATCTGAAGCCCTCTTCTGGTGTGTCTGAAGAGAGCAATGGTGGTGTACTCGTATGCATAAAATAAATAAATCTTAAAAGCGGATATTCTTTTAAAAAAAAAGAAAGAAAACTGTAAACGAATAGAATCCAAGTCTAGGTAGTTTAACACATTCATTCTCTTAGCTATAGTAGTGTATTTACAAATAAAAGATCTTAATGTGTTGGCTGACTAAATTCATAAGTTAACAAATTTTATTTAAAATTATAAGACAAAGGAAAGTTTTTGTAGAAAATCTAAAATACAGATAAGCAAAAGGAAGCACATTTCATAGTTCTACCACATAGAGAAAAGAATCATGATTAACACTTTGAGAAGTTGCCTTCAAACACGCCTACCGTTCTTATTTTACACTTAAGGAATACTAAGTGAGAGGTGGGGATGGTAATTGATTTCTGGAACCTCAACATTCCACAGGCTGGAACAGGAAAACTGCCTTGAGTTCAGGTCTAGCCTTGGCAAGAGCGTGAGACTCTCAAAAGCAAAGATAATAAGGTTAAAGTAAGTGAGAACGTTTTATTTATTTATTTTTTTGTATTTCTCTATCATTTCATGTATTAACTAATTATGCTATTGGGGGTCTCCACAGCTGGGCTGAGCCCGCCATCTGTTGGCTCATCAGGGACTTCTGAGGTGGTAGATGGGCAGAGCTCAGGAGCAAGTGCCTTTTGTGTTCTCTTGACCTGCAGACCCGCTTCATATCCGCTGTGGCCAGGAAGGTGGGGCTCTCCGTGGAAGGACAAACCGCTGGAGAGACTAAGGAAAGGGTCATATCTCTTAGAAAACAATGCTCAGCACTCTCGAGGAAGGGAAATGGAGATGTGCTTCCTCATGGTCTTCAGAAGGCTCAGGGCAGAGACACCGCTCTCATCTCAGAGGGGAAAGAGAGTTGATTCTGGAGCCAAATATGAGTGACTGTGGCCAAGGAACATGGGTGTGGGGCACCAAATTCCATGTCCCAAGATGATAACAGTTTGATGAAGTTTATTTTTGTTTTTGTGAGGTGGAATAATAATTGTCTTTTAAAAATATTTTAATTAAAATTATATCATTTCCCCATTCCCTGACTTCCCTCCAATAACACCTATTCCATTCCCCCCTTCAAATGGCAGACACACACGCGCGCGCACACACACACACACACACGTATGTATATATAAAAATACATGTGTTTAGTGTGTGTGTATATACACACGTATAGATATAAAACCTACTGAGTCCATTTAGTGTGGCTTATGTGCATATGATTTCAGGCTGACTGCTTTGTATTAAATAACCAATTGGGGGCTCATCCTTGGAATGATTAGTGTGACAAAGACAGACAGCCCTAAAGCTGCAGTAATGACATCATGTCTTGGCAGTAACCAACAGCTATCTAATTAGATTAAAGCCCACTTAATAAGAGGGAAAAATGGCTGATACTAGAAACATAGCTAATTCCCCAGGGCTCCTAGGTCATGGATCTTAGAAGAGAACCCACCAGCATCACTTTAAACTTTAAATGGGTACATAGACATGCGTGGCTCTCACTCTGTCATTAAAGAAGCCTTTACAGAGAATGGAGATCATCACAGAAAACTACAACTGGCCACAACTTAGAGACCAGCTGGTAGTGGGGTGCCCAGCCCCAGTGGATACATCTACAACACAACTCCTGCACCTAAGTCTCAGGGAACGCCTCAAAAGAGGCACAGGAAGATTGTTAGAGCCAGAGGACCAGACAGTCTGCTCTGAGATTTTTGTCTCCTAAAAATGACAGGGAAGCTACATCCATGATACATCAACAATATGGCTGCCTGAAGGAGACCAGGTTTGCCTGGAACTCACAGAGATCTGCTTGAATCTGCCTCTAGGATGCTGGGATCAAAGGTATGGTCCACCATACCTAGGTGAAATCATTATTTTTTCTAAAGATCATTTATTTTATGTGAGTATACTGTTGCTATCTTCAGACACACCAGAAGAGGGCATTAGATCTCATTACAGATGGTTGTGAGCCACCATGTGGGTGCTGGGAATTGAACTCAAGACCTCTGGAAGAGCAGTCAGTGAGTGCTCTTAACCACTGAGCCATCTCTCCAGCCCGAAATCACTATTTCTTAAAGAAAAGTATTGGCACTCTGTTTGGTGTTTTCTCCTTCCTACTGCACACAGAGCCTAAGGCCCTGGATAATTTACATCACTTCACGTGGATACCAGAGAGCCACTGGCCGCATCAGGATAACGAGAACAAATTCCTTCTCACTGAGTATTTTGTGTTCCCAGCTTTAGGATTGTTTCACATGATATTGCTTATATTAAAAGCAAAAGTTGAGCACAAGGCAGTCACAAAGAACAGGATCAAGAATTCAAGACCAGCACATCTGAGGCTGTCTCAAAAATAAAATAAAACGAAGCAAATAATTGTGGGACTTGGTTATCCGGCTCTGATGGCGGACATGAGCTGTAACTCAGGACACAGACATAAGACACAGGCACAAGACACAGGCAGGCTAGGTGTGAAGGATGTAGTTAGCTTTTACCATCTTATTTTACCCTAGAGAAAACCTAGGGTCAACAAAGCTGAATTGCCCCTCCAGTAGTCTTATGACTCAGCATCAAATGTTAGCGGTCTGTCTAAGCTCCACCCCACAGTTACCTGGCAACAGCCAGGGAGGCCTGACCCGCGATAAAAGGGGCTGCTTGCCTCCTCATCTCTCTCTTAGTCTCTCTCTCTCTCTCTCTCTCTCTCTCTCTCTCTCTCTCTCTCTCGCCTCAGGCCCCCTTGCTCCCCCACTCTCCCCATCCCTTTTCCCCCTCTCTCCACGTGGTCATGGCCAGCCTCTAGTTCTCTCCTCACTCCTGCCTTTCTCTGTCTCTGCTACCCCCTTAACTCCCCTATGCCCTGAATAAACTCTATTCTATACTATACCGTATTGTGTCTGGTCCCTCCCGGGGAAGGGATGCCTGCTGAGGCACCTCCCTCACACCTCTTTATCTTTTTATAAACACATCATCTGATTCCGTGACTCGGATCATATCATATAACAAGCAAATAATTAAAACCAGGGGCCTCCCTCTTACTTCCGGTCTTGTGCCTTTACCTGGCTTATATGTGAGTCTGATTCTTATATCAAAATATGTAGACAGAGCTGGGGATGTAACCTACAATAGAGCACGTGCCTGGCTTGTGCAAAGCCTTGACTGAGTTCAGTGCCCAGAACAACAAACGAAGAGAATATTAAAAATATAAATAAGGGGAAAAAAGATGGGAGCTGTTGTTGCTGACTCAATAATTCCTTCTGATGCTAATAGATTATTATTATTATTATTATTATTATTATTATTCAAAGGCACTCTGCCTTCTTGCTGTCTTCAGCCTTACACGGTTTTTATTTTATTAAATTCACTCTGCCAACTTTTTGCCAGGACATTAACAGTTGCTGTTGCGTTCTCCCACTTCCTGCAACTTTACTTTTAATTCCTATGAACTCATGCCGCCATATCATCCGTATGACTTCTTGTGTGTGCAAATTTCGTTGTGATAGCGATTGTGTTTGCACTTAGCAAAAGGCTTGCTCCTGTTTGCTGTCGGGATGGCAGTAACCTCGGTCTGGTAAGCTCTCCGGATCTGTAGCATTGGCTTTCATGGTCCAGTACTAATTTCCACTCTTGTAACCTTCCAACTGGTCCACATCACCACACCAGTATCAAATCGATACAGAGGCTGTGATACAATTAAAGTGTTTTTTTTTTTTTTCTTTTCGTGCAGAGCAGTGGTGGCGCACGCCTGTAATCCCAGCACTCTGGCAGGCAAAGGCAGGCAGATTTCTGAGTTCAAGGTCAGCCTGGTCTACAGAGTGAGTTCCAGGACAGCCAGGGCTATACAGAGAAACCCTGTCTCGAAAAAAACAAATCCAAAAAAAAAAAAGGTTTTTTTTTCAAGTTTTGAAGGTTTTTTTCCCTTTGGTGTGAATGTGTGCTCAAACTATTATGTGATAAACATAACATTCTGTTATCATTTTGGCATTTACATTAGCTTCTGCTGTATGTACTCTCGTCTTTGTATCTATACGGACTTTCAGTTCTAGGAAAATTAATTAAAAATTGGGAAAGAACTAGAGCTGCCACAACACCACGCCCCCTGCTACAACACCACGCCCCCAGCACAACACCACGCCCCCCACCCACCCCACCCGCTACAACACCACCCCTAAAGTCATTCTTTTAGGGAGTCAACAAACATTCTCTCTCTCTCTCTCTCTCTCTCTCTCTCTCTCTCTCTCTCTCTCTCTCTTTTAAGTATAGAATAGTTTATTCATGGCATGGGGAAGGGAGCTGAGAGGGTGAGAAAGGCAGAGAGAGAGAGAGGGAGGGAGGGAGGGAGGGAGAGGGCGGGGGAGAGGGAGAGAGGGAGAGAGCTAGAGCAATAAGCATCCTCTTATATGCGATTATTTGCTATGCAAATAAAAGGGTCATTTAATGTTCTGGTCATATCCTCCTCACTGCGATGACTCCACACTGAAACAGATCATAAATCAGACTAATAAACAGCCCCTACTTGCTTTCATTAGGATTTCAAAGGCTATCTCATCTCTGCCTTTTGACTAAGATCAAGTGTAGGATTTCAAAGGCTGTTTCCCGGGCCCTACTAATGAAGCATCAATCTTGCAAAGGGCTCCGGTGCCCAAACCGGTTAATTTAATAGGCTATCTGATTAAAATTGAAAGTCTTTTATCTTCCATCCTCTGTAAATATACCAGTCCCACACATGACTAACAAATGAGAACATTAGCTCACAGATATCTGCTGCAGCGACAGCTGCTTTGTGCTTGGGGCCGTAAATGGCATAACTTCATTATGCAATATGCACAAGATGTAAACACAAGACCAACCCCAGGACGCGGACTATAATTTCAGTGAGCCTAGCTGGAGGAAAAAGTGCTGTGGGGCTTTTCTGCCCTCTGGTGGTTGGCATCTCAACCACGGACTGAGCCTCGTGACTCAGTCTTTAAAATGGGTTTTGGAGAACTGAGGCAGGAGCTTCATACTGAACCAGATCCTGTTCTAGACTCCCGGGGTTTGGTCGGAGTACTAGGGAACTGTAGCACACAGAGGACTCGTTTCAAGCATTCTTGATAGTGCTACTGAGTGAGTATATATTCATATATTGGAAGTCATTTTGGCAAAATATGAGAATTCTCCTATAGAGTACTTTTGGTATAAAGCAATTGATGTGTTCTACAATAGCTTTTAGGGCAAATGTTATATTTTAGAAATGAATTAATGATTTAAGGATTACCCCTCCGACTCACATGAAGGACAGAGCTGACTCCTGCAAATTGTCCTTTGACATCCACACAGGTACTGTGGCATGCACACACACACACACACACACACACACACACACAGAGAAATGCAGTTTAAAAAAACTTTAACTGTAGCCAAGCATGGTGGTCACACTTCCTCTTTTCCATTGTTATTAATAACCCCCTGAGATCAGTTACAGTTACTGCTTCCTGTATGTGTGGGTGTGGGGGTATGGGTCCATCCACTGGGGCGTGGTAATTGGCCACGCCCATTCATGAGCTGAATACCTCACAAAAACTTCCTCCTGTCTTGTGGGCTGCCCCGTCACTCAACTGATAGTCTCCTTTTCTTGTATTTGTTTTAGTCTCCTGAGGTGTCATTTGTGAATACTGAGGTCTTATTTCCTGGGCCCCTGAAGTCCTATCTATATGTTGAGGTGTATTCTCTACTTTTCTAAGTGGTTTCATATTATCAGGTTGTATTGAGGTCCTTGGTCCATTTAGAGTTGGGTTTTGAGCAGGGTGAGAGATAAAGACCTTGCCTTGTTCTTCTACATGCTGATATGCATGTTCCCACCATTTGTTAAAGATGCTGCCTTTTCTCCAGTGTGTGTGTGTGTGTGTGTGTGTGTGTTTAGCATCTTTGTCAAAAATCAAGTGGCTGTAGAATTAAATGGATTTTTCCTGGGTCCTCACTTTTTTTTTAAAGATTTATTTATTTATTATATGTAAGTACACTGTAGCTGTCTTCAGACACACCAGAAGAGGGTGTCTCTCCAGGCCTGGGTCCTCATTTCTATCCCATCTATTTCCGTGCAAGCACCATGCCATGATAGGTATAATAATTTGAAATCATGTATGATAACACCTCCTGCAGTAACACCTCCTGCTTTTTACTCGGAGTTGGCCTTTTGTTCTTTTACTTCTTAATTTTAAATGTTTTTCTATATTTGTGAAGAAGGGTTATGGGGCTGGAGAGATGGCTTAGCGGTTAAGACCACTGACTGCTCTTCTGAAGGTCCTGAGTTCAAATCCCAGCAACCACATGGTGGTTCACAACCATCTGTAATGAGATCTGATGCTGTCTTCTGGTGTGTCTGAAGACAGCTACTTACACACACACACACACACACACACACACACACACACACATATATATATGAAAGAATGGTTTGGTTTGGTTTTGGTTTGGTTGTATTTTCTTTGTACCCTAGCTGTCCTGGGACTCACTCTGTAGACCAGCCTGGCTTCGAACTCACAGAGATCCACCTGCCTCTGCCTCCTGAGTGCCAGGATTAAAGATGTATGCCACCACTGCCCGACTTACATGTTTTATTTTCCTTTATTTTTCTTAATGTGTGTTAGTGCTTTGCCTGCATGTGTGAGGGTGTCAGGTCCCCCGGGTCTGAGGTTAGAGATGCCTGAGAGAAGCCATGTGTGTGCTGAGAATTCTCCGAAAGAGAAGCCAGCGCTCATAGCTGCTAAACCGTCTCTCCAGCCCCTGAAAAACAGAAATTTTTTTTGAGACTCAATTTGTAGATTTCTTTTGGTAGTGTGCTGTTTTGGTTTTGTGTGTACGTGCGCATGTTTGGCTGTCGCTTTGTTAACATGACACAGGCTGCTGGAAAGAGGACACTTCAGTGGAGAAAATGCTTCTGTCACGCTGGCCTGTAGTCAAGGTCGTGGGACTTGCAGTGCTCCTCTCCGGCTTCTACTGCAGTCCCTGCCAGAGTTCCCTCCACAATGGACCATGGTTGGGCCTTGGGAGCCAGATGAACCCTTCCTCTCCCAGTTGCTTTTGGTCACCGTGTCAATCACAGCAGTAGGAAGCAAACCCAGTACAGGCAGAATGGCCATTTTCTCAATATTAATTTTTCCAGTCCATGAGCATGGACATTTTTTCGCCTCCTAGTGTCTCCTTTGGCTCCTTTTTTAGTGTCTTGAGTTTTCATTGTAGAGACCTTTTGTTTCCTTGCTTTCGGCCCAGGAATTTACCTTTTGGTAGCTTTTTTTTTTTTTTGTATTTGAGTACACCGGAATGCCAGAAGAGAGCATCAGACCCCAGATAGTTGTGAGTCACCATGTGATGTGGTTGGTTGGAACTGAACTTAAGATGTCTGGCTGAGGGCTAGAGAGATGGCTCAGCAATTAAGAGCACTGACTGCTCTTCCAAAGGTCCTGAGTTCAAATCCCAGCAACCACATGGTGGTTCACAACCATCAGGTAATGAGACCTGACTCCCTCTTCTGGAGTGTCTGAAGACAACTACAGTATATTTACATATAATAAATAAATCCTTTTAAAAAAAAATCTCTGGAAGAGCGGGCAGTACTCTTACCAGCTGAACAGCTAAGCCATCTCTCCATCCCGAGCCATAGCTGTTATTAATGGAATCATTTTCCTGATGACTTTTTCAGGATTTACCATCGGTATATGGGAATGCTGATTTTTATGTGTTAATTTTGCATCTTGGCATTTTGCTAAAGACAAAGCCTATATTGGAGTATGTGGACAGAGAAGAGACCCTTATGTTCCTGACTTCATAGGAATGCTTTGGATTTTTCTGTTTAGCATGATATGACTACAGGTTTCCTTAATATGACCTTTATTATGTTGAGATATTCTGCCCAATTTCTCCATGACTATCCTGGATGTAAGCCAAGCTGGCCTTTCACAGAGGTCTGGCCTGTAGATCTGGAGCCCTGGGATTAAAGATATGCACCATCATGCCTGGCAGACTATTTTTGAAACAAGGTTTGGATCTGCTATTTTTAGACTAATCTTGAGCTATACCCCCTCCCCCATCTCAAGAGATCGCCCTCTTTACACCCACCTGAGTCCTGGACACTGTTAGCCTTTCTCTTTAATTTGAAATTAACATTAAAATATTCAGAAGTGGTTGAATGCCCTTCCTTCAACCACACCTACCCCCCAAAGAAAGTCCCCAATAAATGGAAATCAGGCTGTCCTGGAACTCACAGAGATTCACCTACCTCTGCCTCCCAGTGCTGAGATTAGAGGTGTGTGTCTCCATATTTGCCTAAAAATAGCTAAAAGGTTTTATTGTATGTTCAGGAGTTGGCAACTGACTTCATCATCCAACTGAACCACAGACACGAGCTCTCTGACTGTCGTCGTGAAGGGATGTTGAACTTTGAGAAAGGCCCTTTCTGTTGACATGTCTACTGAAATGATCATGTGTTTCCTGTCTTTGACTAACATACATGTATGAATTACACTTATTGATCCAAGTACGTTGAATCATCCCAGCATGTTTGAAATGAATCCAATTGGATTGTGATAATCTGTTTGCTGTGATTTGAATTAGGTTTCTAAAGGTTTTTGTTTTGTTTGAGATTTTATATCCATATTCATCAGGAAAATCAGTATGTAATTATATTTAATTTTGCTCTTATTTGGTTTTGGTACCAGAGTAATAGTGGCTTCCCAAAAGAGACTGGGAGAATTTCTTCCTTTTCTGTTTTATAGAATAATTTAAGCAATATCATTGGTAATTCCTTGAAGGAATGCCTCTGGTCCAGTTCTTTTTGTTGTTGTTGTTTGTTTGTTTTAGGTGACATTTAACAAAAGTGTTACTTAAAATACATTGTTATAACCTATATATATGTATATAGGTTCAGACATACCAGAAGAGGGCATCCTATCCCATTACAGATGGTTGTGAGCCATCACGTGGTTGCTGGGAATTGAATTCAGGACCTCTGGAATAGCAGTCAGTGCTCTTAACTACTGAGCCATCTCTCCAACCCCGACTATTCTCTTAATATAAATGAAAATGTGTCCATGTTTGAAATGAGGGTAACCTACAATAAATAACTTCACTGGGCGTCACAAGAAAACACAGCCCTAATCACCTGAGGGTCTCCCTTCGTTGAGGCTCCACAAAAACTTCTCACACCCAGTAAATACTGCAGTAAGGATCCCTACCAGGGCTGGAGGGATGGCTCAGTGGTTAAAAGCATGGACTGTCCTTGCAGAGGATCTGTGTTTGTTTTCCAGTACTCCCGTGAATTCCTGCTCTGGGGAATGTGGCCTCTAAGGTCACCTGCACATATGTGGCACACACACGTACGTACACATCAATAAAATGAAAATCAATATTAAATCTCTGTGTGGGGAGTGGAAGAGATGACATCAGAGGTGATAGCACCTCACATGAGGACCAGACTTCCAGTCCCTCATACCCACAGAGATGCTAGGCCATCATGGCGTAGTCCCACTGAAGTTCTGCGTTTGACAGGTGAAGGCAGGAGTTCCCCAGAGCAGACTGGCAAGTTTAGCTGAGTGGGCCGCTCACCTGCTTAAGAGGCCTCTGGTGAGGCCTGTTGATTTTGATAGCCAAGTACAGCAAAGGCAGCTTTGTGTGTCCACGAAGGCCCCGGAGTGCTCTGGGGCTTTGGATTTGACCTGACAGGACAGATGAGGGAAAGACAAAAGGACAGACTCACAGACATAAAGACACACAAACAAAAGAGCTGGGTTAGCTAGGATCTGCTGAGCCGTGAACTCTGTCTGATGGAGACAAGTTACCAGAAACTCAGCATGTTTACTGGATTGCCAAGAATTAGGTTTAGGGATGGAGCTGAGAGTGAGAGAAAGGGAGTGCCTGTGACTCCAGTAGATCAAGTTACACTAGTATTTATTCATAACTCACAATGAACAAAAAGAAGGCGAAAGGGATCACATTCTCTCTCTCTCTCTCTCTCTCTCTCTCTCTCTCTCTCTCTCTCACACACACACACACACACACACACACACACACCTCTGGTCTGGGAAGTGCAGGCAAGCTTTGGATTCCCACTGGGGCCTCAGTCCAGAGTTGGGGGGTCTGGAATCGGTGGGATGGCTCCAGGAATGAGTCAGTCTCAACTTGAAGAGTCTTTGTTGGAGTTCTTGGGAATGAGCCCAAACCTTAGCTGTCACACCAGGGCTTTTAAGTCTCTTCAGCTCGGGCCTGCAACACTACCTTATCTAACACTAGGCTTATGAGTCTCCACACACACTCTCTCCAGACTTGATCTTCATGGTATCTTTTTAGTCAATTAAAATTGAGGCGTTCACTGAGTCAGGGTGTTTCCTTCCCACGTTTCACACTCACACTCTGGGCTGGGTTACACTTGTAATTTCTTTTATATTGCTTACATTTATTCCTTACATCCCATCCCCTGGAGCCTCGGGGAAACCAGAGCTCTCAGGTCTAAGTATTCCAGTGGGGATCATATACATTGCGTAACCCATTTCTGAGGTAGTTTTCCCATGCACGGTATGCATTCCATTGGAATCACCTTGGGTAATACTCAGAGTGAAGTACATAACTTGGTTGGCCTATTAGAAGCCAACACTGTAATCAATAAAAATTGGAACAAAGAAATAATTAAATGTGGCCTGTGGGGCACCACCGGCAGACTAGCTTGCCTAGACTTTGTCATCACCCCAGTGTGCTCATTGTGGCACTGGGTTAAAGCAGAATTTTGTTTCCTCATATTTCTGATTACCTTCTTTATGCTATTGAAAGTGTTTTTGATATGTTTTAGAAGCAACTGTAGGAAATATGCCAAAAGAAGGCCCTTGCTCAGGAGGTCAAGAGACAAGGACTCTGGATGGAAATACGACCTCAGCAGCGTGGCAAGAGTCAATATATTTTTCAGAAAAATATTCTTGATAGTGCTTCATCATTTAGAATTGTGTTTGATAGATTAACTAGATATAAGCTATCTGAATAAGAAAATTGCATGTTTTGCTTAAGACCCTATGCTATCTGCTATTTGTGGCCCACAATGGATGATAAATTGCTTCCTTTGTTTCATCATTGTTGCTATCATAACCATGCATCCAGGAAGATGAACTCAGACCCCATCAGGGCAGTCCAAAGCTTATTGATCAGCATTATGGCCTGCTATATATTAGCAAAGGAAGCCACTTTTTGTACCATACATGTTACAACATGTTGGAGCATGCGCCCAACTCCACATATAAAATGTTTGAGGGAGATTGGTATGGGAATGACCCTACACAATCACACAATCCAGAACTCCTACAAGCTATAACTTTAGGTCTATAGGTAGGCCATGGTATCTGTGGTTTGAGGGTGATGGTTGAAGGCAGAATTGTACTCATAGTGCTGTTGCCAATGACGCTGGACGCCACGTATTCCAATTCCGGGGTGTTTAACACTGATAATGATAATGTAACATAGAACAGCGCAAGCATAGCCAATGGGTGATATGGTTAATACCATGCATAGCGCTATGCCTGTAATCGATCCAGAAGGCGAATAGCCAGTAACCCACTAATAAATATAGGGTTAGTAATAACAGAAGCATTTCCAATGTTTTCTTGTCACAGTATTCAGCCAGCCGTAGGTCCTGTCTGTTCACCTCAGAAATGTGCCTTAAGTTTTATTGTCATGCTTGCTAACCTATCTGCTTCATTATTATATTTGGTTTGTAGGTCATCTTTGTTTTGGTGGGCACATACATGATATACCTTAATCCTTATTTCTTTACTGACTTCAGCTATCTCCATCCAAGCTTCCTTAGACCATAAATCTTTTCCATTGATTTTCCATTCTGTTAATTTCCATTTTTTCCTGGCCAAATTGCTATTCAGTGGGCCACTCACCAAGGGTCAGTAAAAAAATTGTCTTTTCTTTTTCCATCCTTATGGGACTGTCTGTCAATAGGGCTACCTATTTGTACTACCTCCACACGTTGTGCTGATTTGCTCTTTCCTTCCTCTATTAGGACCATTCCATCTTCCGGCCTGAAAGCTACTGCTTTCCAGCACACCACGTTGCTTTTAGTGGTGGCTGAGCTGTCAGTAAACCAAGCGTTAACCAGTGAGGGGGAGTATTGACCTGACCCCCATGTTCCTACAGGTACCTGTTTCTGGGGAGGGGAGGTGTCAAGTGTGATTGGTACCTGGCTTTCATTAATCGATGCCAATATATGCTCTGACACCATTGATACCGTCCCCTGTGCAGTCAGGTTTGCTCCTTGAAGAACTCTGAAAGGTTCCATTTCCATTGCAGTACCTTTCCTTCCATGGGCAACCCTGCCCATGCCTCTTCTGGTGCCTTTACCCATTCAAGAATTGGCACAGTGGGTCGGAGTACCACTGGGTTCTGTCTTAGGATGCTGCAGCATGTGCAGAGCGCTTCATAGGCAGTCCATATTGTTTTCTCAAAGAGTGGATACTTGGTGTCTGACCAAGGGAAGCCTTTGCAATAAAAGCCAATTGGTTTAACAAGTGGTTGTTTAACAAATACAATCCAATTGCCATATCCCTTTATAAAGAGGATATCTATTATCACTATTATCTGTGTTGATATAAATTACTCAATTGCTCTATATATTCTAATATAGTTTTCACTGCTTCTTCCTGGCATGGTCCCCAGGTGAAGTCAGATGCTTTCTTCACTATACTGTATAATGGTTAGAGCAGCAGTTGCAGGTATGGTATATGTTGACTCCAATACCCAAATAAACCTATTAAATTCTGGGTTTCTGCCTTATTCTGAAGTCTTGTTAAGTTTCTTAATTTGTTAATTACTTCTGGGGGAATGGATGGTCCTCTAGTCGACCAGTGTAACCCGAGGAATTTAACTTCCTCTGCTGGTCCCTTTATGTTGTCTTTATTAATGGTCCATCCTTCATTTGTTAGATGTACAATTAAGTCTGCTACTGTTTTATGAAGTATGCGTTTATCATTTGCTATCAAAAGGTCATCTACATATGAAAAGATTGTTTCTTCTTCTGCTGTGTGGAATGACTCTAAAGCCCATCTCAATGCATCATGTGCTATAATTGGGCTGGTTTTATATCCTTGTGGAACTCCAGTAAATTGATATTGTTTTCCTTCCCATGAGAATGTAGTGATTTCTCTAGAGTTGGGATGTAAGGGAATGCCAAAGAACATATCTGTTAGGTCTATCGTGGCTAATCATATGGGTGCCACCTGCCTGATTCTCAGGAATATGTCTTCTACATCTGGGCAACTGCCCAGGCATCTGCTCTGATAGTTTGTTTATATTCCTGTAGTCTATTGTGAATCTCCATTTGCCGTTCAGTTTCTATACTGGCCAAACGGGGCTGTTATAGTCAAAGCCTTGTGTTGGTTCTATAATATCTTCTGTTAGTAAGGTTTGTATGGTATGATTCACTTTCTCTATTCCACCTTTTATGGGTGGGATGTTGTCGTGTCAAAGAGGGTGGTATTTTGGGTACTTCTACCTGTGGGATTTTGCTGTAGCCAATAGTACCTTTGGTAGTTGTTTGTAATTCAAAAATTTTGGAAATAATTTGTGTATTGTGGGTAGTCCTGTAACATTTTCTTGGGCGCTGCACAGAGTGAAATCTAGCTCATAATTTTTATCATATACTTGCAATATTAGTCCAGTCATAGGGGTTCTAACTCTTCCTCAAATTCCCTCCGCTTCTGTGTAGCCTCTAATCTTGTCTGTATTCAGGACCTGTCCTTCATCCAGGGCATATACATTAATTTCACTACCCATGTCCAACAGCCATTTGACCACTTTGGTAGTGCTGTCGGGTAGTATGACGGGTAGTGCCATTCTGGGTTTTAGAAATCGTGCCCCTGAGGTTGAAAGGAACGTCCTTGTCCTCTCTGGTTGTTCCTGAATGGCAGCCTGTTTAAAAGTCTTGCTCCTACACTCAGCCCTTGATTGTTGAATCCTAGGTTGGGGGTGGGGTGGGAGCTTGGACATCTGGTCCCTTCCTCACTCCGCCCTAAAAAGGTCTTCGAGGAGCTTGCCCAAGCAAGTGTCTGATGGGAGTCCATGGCTGGCTTGGTTCTGATCTAACTGGGAAGTTGGTATTCTGTCTTCCATATTTTAAACCATCTCCTCACTCCATTGTATTTCTTACCTTTAATAGTAGGGATACTACCTTTTCTGAGTCTAACTCTGTGATTTTAAGAAATCTATGGCATCTGCCACAGTTTGTCATCCTTGCAATGGTCCAGCTAGGGTCACCCTGAGATGTCATAGAGCTCCTTTCAGCAGGACTTCCCTAAACTGGGCCAACATTGGTGCAGCCTGTGGGGTGGGGACCTGGTTGTAGATGAAGTAGATACTCTTAATTTTCTTGCTAACTGAATTGCTTCCTGTAAACTATTCCATTTTGCTGAGGCCTCAAACTGAGTTAAATATAAGGAGAGGAAGGCATGTCTCCAAGCTGCAGTCATCCAATCAAGCAGTGGGTGCGCATCTCCTCGGGAGCTGTCTAACACATACTCTAGAGCATCAAATACGGTGGGGCTCTCCACCACATTCCTAATTTTGCACATCTCTTGGTCTGATAACCTTATTGTATCTGCTCCCTTCTCCCACAGTTTTACTATATAGATGCATCCTTCCTGCCGTCCTGGGCATAGTCTTTTCTACTTTCATATAGTTCCTGTGGGGTATACACTCTGGCTTCCATTATCACCTTCGTGGGGCCCGGCACATCCCTTATCGGGCATCTGAAGCCGGGAGGCAGTCCCTGGCAATGATAGAACCAGTTCATTTTTTAGAGATTCATTTTTTAAGAGATTCATGGCTAGCCTTTGCCCATTAGTCTATCTTTATCCAAATCGACTATAGTTTATGAGTGTACCAGGTATTTCTTTTTGAGATGCTTTTTCTAAAACATGTTCCACCTGCTGTGGTGCTGTTAATGGGGTGTCAATTTTAACTTCCTTGCATTTGTTCTTATTTTTAACTATGCAGTTAGATCCTGCCAAGCTATTTCCACCAAGTCAGAGGTCCCTTCATCTTCTAATTTTACTTTTTTCATACCCTTAGTCTTTTTGGTCCATTCATTGTTATTTTGCAGTACAAAATACAAAAATATTTTTGTGGTACAGTGCTTTTATTGTTTTCTTTTAAAAGTACCAGGCAAGCCGGGCGGTGGTGGCGCACGCCTGTAATCCCAGCAACTCTTGGAAGCAAGATGCAGACAGCCCATGTCAATAGGCTTAGGAGCACTGGAGCTTGAATGGGGTCCCTTGGTCTTGGGTGACACACCATTGTGGGGAGACATCCTCTGGGTCTGGATGTGGGTCTGCAAGACAGGTGTGTGTGATATATCCAGGTAGCAATCCAGTCAACCTTGAGGGCAGTGGGTGTTGTTAGGACCAAGACATAGAGCCTTTTCCAGCGGGGTTCTAGGGTGTAGTGGGAAATTGCTAAAATATAGTGCGCCCCCACCAGACCTCTGCTCCAAGTCCCAGCAGGTCTCTCTCTCCTGCCCAGCACCCACTCCTTCCAAGGATCTAGCAAAGCATGACTCTTAAACTTGAATAGTTAACCAAATATATTTATGTATATGAAACTCCCAATTACATAATACAATGCACAACGATACAATTTACAATGATCAAGTTTTATCCCAATATTTCTAACCTCTCAGCACACAAGAAACACATCTGAAGCCGTCTGGATCTGCGTCTCCTCCTCTGCTCCCTCAGGCAGCTCCCAGGCTCCCTCTCTCTCCACCCCTCCTTCTTAGCTCCTCCTCCTCCTCTCTCCCCTCCAATCACTGGCCTCTCACTGCCTCGATGTGAATGATAGGAAATATCTTGTATCATTTCACCCTTTCTGTTTAATTAAAAAAAACTTTCTCTCCAAATATAAATTGAGCACAACTATTACCATTTTGTAAATTATAAAGTGATAGACCTAACACCCAGTCCATCAATTTTTACAATCAAACAGAACCTCTGTCATTTACACTATTCTTTTTTTGGGTTTTTTTTTTTTTTTTTTTTTTTTTTTCTGAGACAGGGTTTCTCTGTGTAGCCCTGGCTGTCCTGGAACTCACTCTGTAGACCAGGCTGGCCTCGAACTCAGAAATCCGCCTGTCTCTGCCTCCCAAGTGCCGGGATTAAAGGCGTGCACCACTACCACCTGGCTCATCTGTACTATCTTAAAAGACTATAATAAACACCTGGTTCATGTTTTAGCTATAAATTGTATGTCATCTGAAAACTATTTAAATCTATGTCAGCTTTTTCAAAGATAACCAGGTTGGGCTGACTATGAGACTAACAGTCTTCAACCTCATCAGAAATCTGAGAGTGACCAATAATAATTGGAAATATATAGGAAGCCTAACACAGCTTCCAACACTCAGCCAAATGATAGAGACCACTGAAAACCTGGACAGCCCTTTTAAAACGTTGGAGCATCTGTCTTCAGCCTCCTGGCCCAGGGTCATCTGACAGACTTAGAGAACAGGAATTACCAAGGACTCGCTCCCTCTGTCTCGGCAGAAATCAAGCTGTCCCAACCTGTAAAGGTGTCCTTTTTCTGGACAGAGTTTGTCTGTAGATGAAGAGAGGCAATTTTTGCCTTGTGGCTGTCTCACCACAACAGAAGCAGCTCTATAGATGCTCAGTTTCTTCTTTGAATCCAAGAAAGGGAAGCTGTCAGGAGCAGACTAGTCTCTACAACAAGTGAAATATATAACATTAAACGTCACATTCTGTAGATTTCTGATGTTTTTGAAAACCAACTATCTTAGGTAAAGCAGTATGGGCTCTTGTCTGTAAACTACTTTCAGCTGTTTCTGATTAAATTCTAGAAAACACCCTATCAATAAACACAGAACCATTTATTTTTATTTGTCCCTAAATTCACAGATCTGTTATAATAACAGCAAAGAAAGACTGGGTCTAAGCTCTGTACTTTTAAATATTCCATATCAATAGAAGAAACCTATACCAATGAAAACCTTGATTATGAATCAAATGAATTCTGTACCAAATAAGAACTTATAACTTTAACTTATGTCTTAGTCAGGGTTTCTATTCCTGCACAAACATCATGACCAAGAAGCAAGTTGGGGAGGAAAGGGTTTCTTCAGTTTACAGTTCCAAATTGCTGTTCATCACCAAAGGAAGTCAGGACTGGAACTCAAGCAGGTCAGGAAGCAGGAGCTGATGCAGAGGCCATGGAGGGATGTTACTCACTGGCTCACTCCCACTGGCTTGCTCAGCCTGCTCTCTTATAGAACCCAAGAACACCAGCCCTGGGATGGCACCACCCACAAGGGGCCCCTCCCTCTTGATCACTAATTGAGTAAATGCCCCACAGCTGGATCTCATGGAGGCACTTCCCCAACTGAAGCTCCTTTCTCTGTGATAACTCCAGCCTGTGTCAACACACAAAACCAGCCAGTACAATTGACCCCTTGTCAACTTGACACACAAACACATCACTATTAAGTCTCAACCCTTACTTTCTTATTCATCCCCAAAATCTAAATTACTTTAAAAGTCCCACAGTCTTTACATATTAAAAGTTCAATCCCTTTAAAATGTCCATTATCTTTTAAAATTCAAAATCTTTTAAAAATTTAAAGTCTCTTAACTATGGGCTCCACTAAAATACCTTCTTCCTTCAAAAGGGAAACATATCAGGGCACAGTCACAGCCAAAAGCAAAACTCAAACTCCAATGGTTCAATGTCTGGAATCCAACTCACAATCTTCCGGGCTCCTCCAAGGGCTTGGGTCACTTCTCCAGCTCTGCCCTTTGTAGCACACAGCTTGTCTTTTAGGCTCCAGCTGCCTGTACTCCACTGCTGCTGCTGTTCTTGGTGGTCATCGCATGGTACTGGCATCTCCAAAACACTGCTGACTTCTACTGTAATTAGGCTTCACCTATAGCCTCTCATAGGCTCTCTTCATGATGACAAGCCTCTGCTTCTATGCATGACCCCTTCAAGTCCTGGGCCATCAATTGCAACTAAGGCTGCACCTTCACCAATGGCCTTCCACGGCCTCTCACAGTGCCAAGAGCCTCAGCTGCTCTTCATGACCCCTTCATGCCAGTACCATCTGGATGACTCTTGGGATCAAGTCCTGCTACAGCACAAGGTACAACCTTAACTATCTCTGGAACACAGCCTCTGTGCTCTCAGAAAACACTTCCAGAAGATTTCACCTCAGTGATGCTGGTTTCTTCTTAATCACCGCTAATTTCTTAGCTCCAGCTAACCAGCATCAATAGTCCCAGAAATACAAAGGTTTGCTTTAGTGGTTCTGGTATCTTGTTAATCACAGCTGATTCTTCAGCCCCAGCTAACCAAAATCACACAATCTTCACAATCAAAACAGCAATGGTCCTGATAAGAGTCTTAAATTTTCCATCTGAAATTTCACAAGCCAGGCCTCCATCTTAGGCACTGTTCTCAACATTATCTTCCAAGCTCCTACACAATATCCCACAGAGGTCTCAATACCGAATGTTTCATCTATCCCAAAGTTCCAAAGTTCTTCCACAGTCCTCCCCAAAACATGGTCAGGTTGTCACAGGAATACCCCACTATGCTGGTACCAATTTGTCTTAGTCAGGGTTTCTATTCCTGTACAAACATCATGACCAAGAAGCAAGTTGGGGAGGAAAGGGTTTATTCACCTTACACTTCTGCATTGCTGTTCATCACCAAAGGAAGTCAGGACTGGAACTCAAGCAGGTCAGGAAGCAGGAGCTGATGCAGAGGCCATGGAGGGATGTTTCTTACTGGCTTGCTTCCTCTGACTTGCTCAGCCTGCTCTCTTATAGAACCCAAGAATACCAGCCCAGGGATGGCACCACCCACAAGGGGCCCCTCCTCCTTGATCACTAATTGAGTAAATGCCTCACAGTTGGATCTCATGGAGGCACTTCCCCAACTGAAGCTCCTTTCTCTGTGATAACTCCAGCCTGTGTCAAGTTGACACACAAAACCAGCCAGTACAACTTAGTAACAATTAAAAAGATTTTTACCAAATGAAATTATGGCTATATAATCAATCCTATTTCTTCCCTGTTTCAGATCTGACCATTTCTACCTTCCCTGGAAAGACAACTTAAAAATAATAACAACCCTCTCCAGCCCCGAATCCCAAGAACTGGGACGATGACTCTTCATAACTTCTTCAAGCTGAATATGGGCGTTGAGCTATTGATGAGGGGTTGGGGGAAGGGTAGGGAAAATGAGGGAGTTAGTTGGTCTCTGATTTCTGTGTCTTGAATGGATCTAGCTGAAGTCTAGGACCTCAGGAGTTCAAGCAGGTCAGTTCAGCATGTTTGACAAGGAGACTCACCCTGGCTGTATTTTCTGTAATATATAAATCTCAAAAAAAAAAAAAATTGTAGTATCACAAAGATAGATTTTCTGTTTGATATTCTGGAATTTAGTCTTCTAGAGGTCTCCCTCTACCTCTGATCCAAATAGCTCTGGAAGATGTGCAGAGCCTAATCACCCTTTCTAAAAACACAAAGACAAAACCTTTTTCCCAAATCAGCATGTCCTTGAGCCAGTAACCAGATATTTTGATCTCTCTCCCAGAAGAATAATATAACCACAAAACTCAACATCACACCCATTATGAAATCAAAACAATCTAAAACAAATGAAATAAACTGGCCGGGCGGTGGTGGCGCACACCTGTAATCCCAGCACTCTGGGAGGCAGAGGCAGGCAGATTTTTGAGTTTGAGGCCAGCCTGAGTTTGAGGCCAGAGTGAGTTCCAGGACAGCCAGGGCTATACAGAGAAACCCTATCTCGGAAAAAAAACAAATCCAAAAAAACAAACAAACAAAAAACAAAACAAAACTAAAAACTAAAAAAAATTTTAAAAAAAATGAAATAAGCTAAGATATTGTATGAGCCTCTACTTAGGCATTTACTATATTGCCAAGCAGGAAAAAAAAAAGGAAAATTCCACATGTGAGCCACCTTAAAAGGAATATGAGCTTCCTCTGGCTAGGTAAACAAGCTATATCATCTGTTATACCTTTATACCATCTATCTGTTGAGCTCTCTACCTAAGCCAAAGTTTTAATAATTAATACCTGTGCTAAGCAGGCAATTGTCACTATACTCTTGAGAGTTAGTGACTACTTCCCTATCCTAGTTCAACTTAAAACAACCTAAAACCAGTGAAATAAACTATCTTTGTTCTACCTTAACACAATCAATTCACCCTTCCATCTGTATCTGCTTATAAGCAGTGAGTAAAAGCAAGATTTAAACCCAGAATTCCCGTGGCACCCACATGAGAATTTGAGTATCCTGTTAAGACCTATCTTCCCCACTAGGGGTCCTCAGTATTCTCAGTCTTTCCTTTGTTTCAACTTGGCATGCTTGAGTCATGTGACCCGATTTTGGTGCTCTAGTTACTTAATAACAACAACAAAAACCTCTTAATTTTTAGACTAATAATCTCAAGTTTCTAATGGAAATATGCCCCATGTTGGTTCACCAAATGTAGTGGGAAATGGTTAAAATACAGTACTGCCCCACCAGGCCTCCAAGTATCTGGCAAAGCATGACTCTGAAACTTCAATAGTTAACCAAATATATTCATGTATATGAAACTCCCAATTACATAATGCCAATTTATGGTAAGATCTTTCCCCAATATTTCTAACCTCTCAGCACACCAGAAACACAGCTGATGCCATCTGGATCTATGCTGGGCGCCTCCTCCTCCTCCGCCCCTCCTGCAGCTCCCAGGCCCCCTCTCTCTCCGCCCCTCCTTCTTTATAGCACTGCCTCAGTGTGAATGAATAGGAAATATCTTGCTTCATAGGGTTTCCTTCTGGTGCCTTCACAGGAAGACTCAGTCTCCAAAGCAATAGTGGTGGGAGTATGAGGAGGTGCAGCCTCAAAAATAGCCTTCAGGCGAGGCCAGAGCTCCTTTTGGGTGTGGGGTAGATGTTCAAGAGAGTCAAGTAAGTAGCAATTTATCAATTTTAGCTAACACTTCAGATTTTAGATTAGGTAAAGTGTGTGTGTGTGTGTGTGTGTGTGTGTGTGCCAGGGGTGTCTTCCAAACCTGATTTCATAAAGGGGTTAAACACAATGTACAGGCTGAGTGGCAAACCCTACAGAGGGTGAAAGGGAGGGGAGCCACCCAGTTCCCACCAGTCTCCAAATTTAATTTAGTAAGGGTCTCTTAAAGTTCTATCCACCTTCTCTACCTGTCCTGAGCTTTGGGGCCTGTAAGCACAATGTAGTTTCCAATCCACCCTAATGGCTTTTGCCATTGCCCCTGTGTTACCTGAGTGACGAAGGCAGGTCCCTTGTCAGAACGTAGGGCTAGCTAGCATTCCATACCTGCGATCACTATTTGTGCTGTTTTGTGCCTGGCAGGCTCTACAAGCACAGGTCGGTACCTGTAACCGGCTCACCTCTCAGTGAAGTCCATATCCCAGCGAGCACCGGGTTGGGCATCCTTCATCCTCTGTTTCTCTGCATTAGTGAGTTTCCGGCTCAAGCATCTGGAGGTTGAAGATCTTTAGGTCTGCCTTTATTACCAGATCCTCAGTTTCCCTGGTGCCCTTGTGGGCTGTCCGGTGTACACACTGGAGCAGACTAGCTGCCAGATTGCTGGGGAGGGTCATTTTACAGTCTCCGGTGAGCCGCCAGCCCTCAGGCTTAGGGGTCATAGGCAGTGTGTGAATAGAGATAGCATCCTCTTTGGAGTAGTCAGGCTTGTCTGGTAGGATTGGAGCTCCTGGGTCAGGCAATTGGAAAGTCAAATCTTCTATAGGACTGAGAGCTGCTGTCCTGGCAGGCAAATCTGCTCTGCTGACTGCCTTTTGCTTCAGGCACAGTTGCCTTTTGGTAGCCTCGGTAGTGTATAATAGCCAGTTCCTTTGGAAGCCAGAGGGTCTCCAAAAGGTTTAGGATCTCGTTTGTAGTCTTTCGTTTAGCCATCAGGAGTCCTCTCTCCTGATAAATGGCCCCATGGACATGGGCTGTAGCAAAGGCATATGTGCTATCAGTATAAATGTTGAGTCTTTTGCCTTTTCGTGCAGAAGTGCCAGGTGGCAGGACGGATGCCCATATGGTTTCTGAGTCTGATAACACTGCCACCCCTGCATACCTTTGTCCATCAAGCACAAAGCTGTTACCATCAGTGAGCCAATGGCTTCTGCATTCAGCAGAGGCTGGGTCCGTTAGGTCCTTCACAAGTCTGTGCACCTAGCTTGCTTAGCGTGCCCACACAATCATGTAACAGGGTCTCCATATCTGGGTCTGGTAGCAGAGAGGCCGGGTTCAGCGCAGCTCTTGGTAGGAAACGGATACGCGGGGGGTTTAGTAGCAGGCTTTGGTAGCGAGTCATGCGTGCTTTGCCCACCCATCGATCTGGGGGGTGTTTGAGAATCCTTTCAATGGCATGGGGAGTGGTGATGCAAAATTCTTCCCCTTGAGTCAGTTTGTCTGCATCCGTGACCAGCAAGGCTGTGGCAGCGATAATTCTCAAACACGAAGGCCACCCAGAGGCCACGGGGTCTAATTTCTTTGATAGGTATGCCACTGGGTGATTCTGGGGGCCTAACATTTGAGTGAGGACACCTTTAGCTATGCCCTCGCTCTCATCTACATAGAGATGAAAAGGCTTGGTGATGTCAGGTAGCACCAACGTGGGGGCCTCTAATAAGGCCCATTTGAGTCTATCGAAAGAGTCTTCCTGGGCCTCAGTCCATTGGAAGGGCCCCCCTTTTTTGGCAGCCTCATGGAGGGGCTTTACCAATTCTGCAAAATTAGGGACCCAAAGGCGACAGAATTCTACTGACCCCAAGAATTTTCTGACCTCCTGTCTTGTGGTAGGTGTGGGGGTATTGAAAATGGTATCTTTTCGGGCCTCTGACAGACATCGTCGGCCCCCTTTTAGAATGTGTCCCAAGTACTTTACCTCTTGTTGGCAGATTTGAGCCTTCTCAGCTGATGCCCTATAGCCTAATTTCCCCAGTGTCATCAGCAGGTCCTCAGTACTCTGCTGACATTCTTCCATGGTCTCTGCTGCCACCAAGAGGTCATCTATATATTGCAAGAGGGTGGTATTGGGATGGTTCTGTCTGTACTCACCCAGATCTTCATGTAGAGCCTCGTTAAAGATGGCTGTTGAATTCTTGAAGCCTTGTGGCAGTCTGGTCCATGTTAGTTGTTCACTGAATTCTTTTTCCGGGTCATGCCATTCAAAGGCAAACAGAGGCTGGCTCTGGAGGGCTAAAGGAAGGCTTAAGACAGCATCTTTGAGGTCCAATACCGTATACCAAGTCTTGGAAGGTTTTAAAATACTCAGGAGGGTATAGGGGTTTGGTACTGTGGAATCTATGTCCATAACTCTTTTGTTTACCTCTCTGAGGTCCTGGACTAGTCTATAGTCATTGGAGTTGCACTTCTTGATGGGGGGGAGTAGGGGTGTACTCCATGGGGATTGGCAAGGTACTAGTATGTCCAACTTCCTGAACTTTCTGATGAGGGCTGTGATAACCACTTTGGCTTCTTGGGATATTCGGTACTGTCTTCTTCGAACCGGAGTTGCATCTGGTTTCAATTCAACGCAAATGGGGTCCCTATGCTTTGCGAACCCAATTCCTTTCTTTTCTGCCCAAGCTGAGGGGAATTTGGTTAACCAAATATCATTTGGGAGAGAGCTCGGTCTCTGGTACAATTTATATTCATCTTCCAGAGGCAGGGTGATTTTCTGACTAGGGCATCCTCTATGATCTGTGACAGAGTTCCCTTTTTGATCAAAAGAGATCTGAGACACTTTAAGGTTTGCTCTGGGCTCAGGGAGGGGGTCCGAACCCTGTCCCCTCCGGTTCTTGGGGCAGTCCTTGACCCAGTGCCCGACCTTCTTACAGTATGCACATTGGTTCTTTTGGAGCTTTGGCTTCCCCATTTGTTGGGGACGCTTACCTTTTCCATCCACGAGTTGGCGCTGTTTCTCTTCCGGAGAATCTACTAACAGGGCTACACTGATCAAGGCCACGCTTTCATTTTGTAGCCCGTTGTAGGCTTGCATTTCTCGGCTGTCAATCACTTTCTCAGCTGCCAACAACAACTCCTGCAAACTCTTCTCCCCTAGCTTATCTATTCCCTGCAACTCGTTTTTGATGTCAGGAAAGGCCTGATTTACAAAGGTCATAATGACCGCTGACTTATTCTCAGGTGCCTCTGGGTCTAGGGACGTGTAGGTGCGATAGGCCTCCATAATCCTTTCTAAAAAGGCTGCAGGTTTTTCTGTCATTTCCTGATGCACCCAACGTACCTTGGCCAAATGAGTGGGTCCCTGTGCAGCCGCCTTGAGACCTCTCATCAGAGTCTGGTGGTAGACCCGGAGATTCTCCTTACCTTCTGCCGAATTAAGATTCCAGTCTGGTCTGGTCCCATAAAAACCTGCATCAGTAAGTGCTTGTTTAGTAGCAGGGCTCCCATTTGTTCCTGGAACCAATTTCATGGCCTCAAGTAAAATCCTCTCTCGCTCCTCGGTATTGAAGAAGATCGTTAAGAGCAGTTGACAGTCATCCCAGGTGGGCTGGTGGGTCGAAAAGATGGATTCTAATAAGCTAATTAACGCAGTCGGTTTCTCTGAGAACAGAGGGTTCTTGGTTTTCCAGTTATATAGCTCTCTAATGGGTAAGGGACATTTCGTCAGTTGGTTCCACTCATCAAGTTGGGGATATATTGCCCTCCCGGGGAGAACCGTGGACTCAGCCGCTGGAGGTTGGACCAGGTCTTGCTGGGTTTTCTCTTGGGTGTGAGGTGGGTTCACCACCGCAGGCCCTTGAGCCAATCCTGGGGCCTCGGGTTGAGGGCCTGGGTGACCCCCTGGTGGGGGTCGGTAAGGCGGGTGGGGGAAGAGGAGGCCTTCCTCAGTGCCACCCTGCAAGACAGGATAAAGAGGGGCCATAGGGTTAGTCTCAGTTTTTCGTTTCTCACGGTTTTCCAGGACGAGTATGGTGGCGCTTGGTTGTTGTCTCGGCAGCCAAGGTTTGAGCCATTTTGGCGGGTCCTGGACCAGATCCAGCCAGGTGATGATGTAGGAGACTTGGTCTTGGCGTTCCGGTCGTCCAGAAATGATCTCCTTGGTCTTAAAAATCACGGATAGGTAATAAGTCCCCTCCGGCGGCCAGCCAACGTTGAAGGTTGGCCATTCCTTTCTGCAAAAACCAGTTAGTCTCTTCTTCTTAACAGCTAAGCCTCGACTCCTAGCCCTCATTTTATAGTCCTTGAAATGGTCTAAGAACAGAGATAAAGGAGTGGTCTGAGCCTGCCCCATGGTGTGTGGGTCACAAAGTAGTAAGTACAGCCGGAGAGCAAACAGAAGGGCGAAAGACAAAAAGTCACTCGGTCCTCCCGGCAGCGAGCGATCGCGATCCAGGCAAAAAAACGGAAGTGAGAGAACCGCCTCTTACCGCCGCAGGAGTGACCTGCAAGTCTCTGCAAGTCTACGAGGGGATCCAATCCCCTACACGCGGGTCCGCGGCACAGAGTGTGCGGCGCGTCCGCCCAGGCTACTCGTTTTAAGGGTGGAGTAACACGGAGACAGAGCACAAACTTACCGGCCGGGTTCTGACTCAACGGTTCGGGGGTCCTGGGAGTCTTGGGGGGGGGGGGGGGGGAAATCCCGGCTGAGCCCCTCCCCCAAATGTTATGCCCAGATCCTAGGGCCCCCAAAGACCACCAGGAGTCGAACTCGTATGCAAAAGCTAAGAGTCTTTATCCAAGCCCTAGCTCGGACCTTCAGGATGTTCCGACGCAGCGGGGTAGCACAGAGGGCCCAGGACTCCGGAAATTCAGCTTTTTTTTTTTCTGTTAAATGGCGGCTCCAGCAGGGTGAGGGGCTAATCAACTTGGCAGGCTCGTGATTGGCTAACAATGATTTCCGTTGACTTAAGCAATCTACAGGCTCTGGAACTTTAGGCGTTTTCCTGCTGGTGGTCCGAGTCTAGGGTGGTTTCTTCCGGAACTTTGTAGTTTCTTCAGTCTTTGGAGTTTACCTTGTACTTTGAGGACAGAGTCTGCCTTGTCAAATTGGGGCCCCTTCATTGAAAGTGAGGAAGGGGGTTAAAGGATACGAGAAAACTGCCGAGGAAAATCAGGCGACACAGAGAGCTCAGTTCAAAACTAGGGAGCCAAACAGCTGGAGAGGGGAGGGGCGAGATGGGGAGCAAAAAAAGCAAGAAAAAAAAAAAGGCCGACCAGTTAGGTGAGAGACGGGTTGTGCTGCCATCCCCCCACCCCCCACCCGAGACAAGCTCACAGTTTGAACAAGCCTCAAGTCTAGTTTGCAGACTTTGGTGAAACATTGCTTGGGACTGTGGCAAAGTTCCACTGTATGACTTGACCGGCAATGAGCGGGTACCATCTGGAAAATCTATTGTTAAGAAAAGTGTTACATTGGGAGCCCAAGAAGAGGGGGGAGCAGGGTACAGTAACAACCCGGGGAGTTCCAGTGTCGCCTGCTACAGTCTGTGGCGGAAGGCTGAGGCGGTACTCACACTTGCAAGTGCGGAGGGGAAGAGGCTGCTCTACCTTCGGTAATCGGGAGCAGACCACCTCAGTCCTGCATTCAACCTCGGATTAATAAAGGAAAATGCATAGGAGACTGGGGAAGTCACTCTGATTTAGCGTTTGTACGTTTGGTCCTCCGAGCACGTGTAGACTCTGAGCAGTGATGCACACCTGTAGTCAGGATTCAAGACAGAAGGTCCTAAGTTTAAAAGGCCGGCCTAAGAGATACAGGGACCCATCTCAAAAACAAAAACCGTTTGGAGTCAGTTCCATACTGGAGAGAGGAATCATGCCAGGCACATTCAGGTGAGAAGGTAAGTAAAACGACCAGCACAGACAAAACTCAAACACACACACACACACACACACACCCGCTAGCTTGCAGTAGCAGCTTACTGCCCTACGCGGCGAGCACTTCCTGCGAGAGGACCCTGCATCTGCTCCCTTCCCCTCCCTGCTTTTCTTCCCGGTCCCCACTTCTCGGCTTTGCTCCTTCCGCTCCACGTTTTCGTTTTACTCCAGGCCAAGAATCTGGGAAGGGGCGGTCAGTAGAAACCTGCGTATCGGCAACTCACAATGTTATTTCGAAATTTTAAATATTAGTTTTAACTTCAATATCTATAGTATTGCATGTATAATGTAGATGATAGTTGATATAAATAGCTGAAATAAGTTACTGCTGGGCAAAATAACTAGTTAGTATGGTGATGAAGAAAGCTAAAGTCTATTTGCAGATCGATGAGCGTTATGGCCCCAGATTTCCGAGACTACGCCACTATTTTGATGTGATGAGCGGCTAGAAGCCACGAACGCCAACAAATTGTTTACAACAAAAAAGAAAAAGCTGTTCCCATACCGGGAGTCGAACCCGGGCCGCCTGGGTGAAAACCAGGAATCCTAACCGCTAGACCATATGGGAGCTGCCGGCAGGTGTCTCTCCTTTGCTCTTATGTTACCTACGTCATTAGGGCCGCATGTGTAAACTCCACCCTCCAAAATCTTCAGCATCATCACTTCCTAGGAACTAGGGAAGGACGGCTGCAACCGGCGGCTGCCCGAGCCAGTGACCCGGAGGATAGAACCTTTTCCGTGCGTGGGAGTGTGGCTGAAGTCGGCAGCCAGCAGCGGAGGGCACTGTCTTCACCCTATCCCAGCAGCCGCCGCGACGCGCTTTCCCGAAGCCCAGCCGCGAAGTAAAAATGCCTTTGTGTCAGGACCTGGATTTAATCCAGTGGACTCTGGTGTGATCAGAGTTCCAGGAGAGGTGGTCCCCCAGGAAGAATTTACGGTCAAAACGACGGTGTTCTCGGCCTTCTCTTCCATGTAGAGATGTCACTTTACTGACAGAAGAACGGTAAGAAGCTCGGCGGATGCCTTTAATGCTTCCAAAACTGGAGAAGCAAAGACTAGTGGGTTTTTGTGAAGTCTTAATGTTAGGATTCTCTCTAAGCTCCACCCCACAGTTACCTGGCAACAGCCAAGTAGGTCGGGCCCACAATAAAAGGGGCTGCTCGCCCCTCCTCTCTCTTCTCTCATCCTCTTGTTCTTTTTCTCTCTTGCCCTCTAGGACCCTTCCCTTCCCCCTTCTCTTCCCCTCTCTCCACGCGGTGATGGCCGGCCTCTACTTCTTTACTCTCTCTTTACCTTTCTCTGCCTCTGCTACCCTCTTAACTCCCCTCCCATACCCTGAATAAACTATTCTATGCTATACCGTCGTGGGTGTGGTCCCTGGGGAAGGGATGCCTCTGCATGGACCCGCTGAGGCACCCCCTTCCCCAAACCTTCCACGGAACATACCTCCCTCACACTCATTTCTCTTTTTATGATCACAACACATAGCCCTCCTGGTTTACAACTGTGCCCATCTCAAAAACAAAACGAAGGAGGAGGGTCGTTTTCTTTCTAGTCACAGTAGCGCGCCATGAGTACAGGCACCAGAGAACTAGAAGGGGAGGAGAAGGGGAAGAGAAAGTGCTCTCTCTCTCTCTCTCTCTCTCTCTCTCTCTCTCTCTCTCCCTCTCCCTCTCTCTCTCTCTCTCTTGCTCTCTCGCTCTCTCTTTCTCTCTCTCAGGTTTGTAATCTGCTGTTTATCATTAAAAATTGGTAGCTTTGTGAGATAATTTTCGGAGATACACAGAAATAAGCACAGTGGTAGAAAGGCTGCGTGCTGCTTACTTAACACCCAGCTGAAACCACACAACTTCATTACAATTACTGTATTAATACAATCCCAAAGCCAAAAGTCACAGAAACTCGACTTTCTTTTAAAAACTGATTTAAGAGGGTCTGAAGTGATGGCTCAGTGATCAAGAACACTCCCCTGCCGGGGTGGGTGTAGAGGATGAAAGCCCCCCACCTTTAATTCCAGCACTAGTGACCCAGGCTTTCCCAGCACCCACAGGAGACGTAGCACCTCTTCTGAAAGGATAGAAAATACAGCCTCTCTAATGACCCCAAGAAGTCAGAGGTTTAAAATGCTATCTCACTCCAAAGAAGCTCTAACTCCAGCCTTCTAAGGAGCCCCAAACACTTCACATTCCAGAACCCACTCTTTGTGCTCTTTGTTAGAAACTAGGTAAAAGGTCGCATTCTAGAGCCAGCCCTTTGTTAAGAGCTACTCAAAAAGGCCTTGAATAGGTGATCCTGGCCCCATAAGATAACTGGAAATGAGCTAATTATCTGCTTATCTTGCTTGCTTACGCCATTACCCCCATTCTGGAGTTTACGCAGATATAGACAGTCAAGAAGATAGGAAACTAATTGGTCCACGGAGTGAGGGCTCCAATAATTTAAACTGATTGGCCTAAAAACTATGGAGTGGTACAAACTGGCTCACACCTTGCAGGCTCTCGATGCTAAGGAATAGTTGGTTTGTGATTCGCCGGCTTTGTTGTAAACTTATAAAAGCTGTCCCAATTCTGTACAGGGGGTCCCACAGTCCTCTACTCCTGTGCGGTGTAAGGCTGTGTACCCCAGAGTTCTGGAATAAAAGAAATCCTCTTGCTAATTGAATCAAGACTGTTGTTTCTTGCGACTTTCGGCTCTTACACTTCTAGCCATAGGGTAGAGGGCGTCACGGGGTGCAGATATACTCGCTGGAAAAGCATACACTGAAAATGAAATGAAAAGCCCCGTGACAGTTACTGTAGCTTTCATTTTATTCAAATTTTCTGTACAAGTTTGTGTTTTTACAATTTGTAAGTAGAAAAACCAATATAAGCAAAATAAACAAATTTGGAAGAAACATTTACACCCCACAAACTATTACATTCCCCTTCCCAACTGGGAAAGGCTCCGGGAAAAAAGTGAAGCGAGACACAGCTCCCAGATGAGAGAGCACACCTTCAGCCAAGCGGCTGGGTCTCACCTCAGTAAAGGAAATGCAGTCAGGAAGGTCTCCGCAATTCATTCCCCCAAGAATGCCAGTCGTTTTTACCTTTATAACAGAAGTAATCTTTCCTGCTAGGTATTCTGGTAAACCCCAGAGTATGTGTGTATGTGCTGTCCTGTCTATCGACTTTAAAGGTCTGTTGCCCAGGTTAGTCTGTCATTCCAAGGCTTAAGTGATCCTCCTGCCTCAGCCTCTAGAGTTGCAGGAACTACAGGGGTGTGCTGCCATGCCCAGAGGTATTTTTATTGACTGGAATTGTCCTGATCTCCCTTAAGTTTCCACACTCCCTTTCTTCCCAGTCACCGTTCCTGCAGGGTGTCATTGTCCCAGCTGGCTGATGCAAGGTAATCCACTAGTCCCTGTCTAGCCCCAGGGAGGAAGGCCCTGAGACCGCTGACCTAGAACAAGTTGCTCTCAACACTGCTCAGCTTGCTTCATCAAACTTCACAACTCAACTTCATGCCTCAAAAAGCTGGAAACTATGCAGACTAAGGACATTTGTAGGAGGGGCATCAGCTGAGCCAGGGGCTGTTTATAAAAGAAAAAGGCCTGAGGTAAGGTGGTAGCATCCATGATGGCTATGCTCAGTGCCTCGCAAAGTAGATGCAGGTCAGGCAGGCCCAGGGTCCAACTCCTTCAGTTTTTTCTGGAGGCCTCGGAGCTGACTTCGACCCCAGTTGATGCGAGTCTGGAGACTGGCTATGTCTGCAGCCAGCTGCAGGCCTGGGGAGAGAGGAGGAATGAATGACATTATGGTTGCATACATGGACACACACCACCTCAGGTCCTGCAGGGGTGTTCGGCCTCCCTAGCCTGTACAATAGCCCTAAAATGCTCCAAGTATGTCATTACCTGACCCTCTCCTGTGCTAAACCATCATCTCCTCCAAACAAAAACCCCCTCGACTCACTGCTCGCCAGGAGTGAGCGCCTCACAGACCACCCAAACCCCTTTGCCTAACTCCGTCACTAACTAAGGCCTTCCACCCTTTCCTGCACCTGAGCAGGAATCAGCTCCTCCTCCCCTCTAGGTGGTGTCCTGTTCTCCACAGATCTCCCTGCCCAGTGGGCAGGGCAGGCCTGTCTTTACCCTCCACCAGGGAGCATGGCCGATGACTCTAACCCTCTTGGGGATGTTTTCTCAAAACTCTTGGAGCCTAGGATACCCCACGATGGGGCCCTATGCCTCTATCTCTTCTTGGTACTCCCTGACCCCTCATCTCATCTCCATCTCAATTTTTATGTGCAACAGTGTCAACAGCTCTGGATCTCCAAATCTCTCTCCAGTCCAGGTCTCCCACAGTCCCACCACAGAAACCCATCCAGTCACCACTCGCCTTTTCCCTGGCTGCTGCCTGTTGCCTGCCCACAGGGCCAACAGCTCAGTCCTCTACTCCTGCATCTGCTGGCAGACACAGGCTTCATGTTTGCAGGCTCGCCTCGACCTACATCCCAAGCAGGGATCCTGGCACTGCTTCCTCTCTCTGATCTTGTCTGTCCTCACTCAGCATCCAAAGGATTCTTGTTACTCTGTTGGTTCTACTGATTCATCCTGCTGACTCTGGGCCTGCCCATGGCTCAAGAGGTCCTATGGAAGCCTCAGGAGGGCCTGGCTCCCTGGACCCAGCTCCGGGTACACCAGTTCTGACCTCCTCTTGCTTTTCCTTCAGCCTAAATACCTCAGGGCTCTTTCCGTAGTAGCCAGACCAACTAGGGCTTAGTTGGTCTCCTTAGACACAGTTCACCCAGATCTCTTACAAACCTCCCCCTTTGTCTTGGGGAGCCCATCTTCATAAAACAACCCTAGTCCACTCCACTCCCTCCCATGTTACTTTTTCATGACTTTTGGAGCCTGAAACTACAATAAAGGTCTATTGGTTTGCTTATCTATGTATACATTGTTTTTCTCTTCTATACAGAATAAACATTCCATTCTATCCCAGGTGCTATTATATCCTTTATCAATTAACAAACATGAACCTAGAATGCAAAGAACAGCCAGTGAATGCTTTTTTTTTTTTTTGCGTGTGTGTGTGTGTGTGTGTGTGTGTGTGTGTGTGTGTGTACCCAGCAGATTTCAACACAGTTTGCAAAGTCCTCACGTGGTGCTAGTGTTCAGGTGCTTCTTGTAGAAACAGGGCTGGAATTGAGTACGTAGCTACAGAGCCAGCAGGGTCCACTCACCGTCCCGGAAGCTGGCCTGGGCCTGCCGCAGACTATGAGGAACCAAGATTCCAAACCAGTTCAAGGGATCTTGAGGAACTACAGAAGAGCCTGCCTCCTTGGTCTTGGTAGGGCCCTTGCGCCTGCGCAGAGCTGGAGAAAGAAAGGGGAATGGCCATAGCGGACTTAATAAAGTCCAGGATTCTGTGAGACACTGAAGGTCAGATACTCCCCAGCCTTCTCGTGTGTCTGGAAATAGTAACGCCCTTCCCCTTGGAATCCAGTTAACTCTGCCTACTCTGACTTCCAGGACAGACAGTTCTGTTTGCCTAGAACAAGATCACATACTGACTTTGCCCATTTTACCTAAATATGATGAAAGACCCTGAAATGTCCCCAATCTGTTTTCAGGAATGAATAACTGGGATTAGAGGTTTATTTTCAAGGAACACCTAGATCTAGGGATGCACACTTCCTGTTCAGCTGAGCTCCTTTGTCTGAAGAACTGATCCCACTATAAAACATCCCACCTATAACTTCCTGTTTAGGGATTAAAGTACAAACTCCATTTTGTTTTCAGACTCCATTTTAAGCTAATTTGCCCTCGGAGTGACTTGGCCCTCACCCTTGAGTTCTGAAACGAAAAACAAAAACAAAACAAACAAACAAACAACCCCCACCCCCGAGATATTCTGGGCAGTTGCAAAATACACTTAAGAGCTGTGGCCAGTCAATAATAATGGGGTGGGCTAGGCAAACATGAATCAAGATAACTTGTTAGATATGTGTTCCTTCCTTGTGGTTTGACCAGATGCTGTGAACCCATCAGCTTGAATGCCAACATTCCTTTAACCCTCTTACCCAATCATGTAATGTCAAGGCTTGGGCTAAACCCCATTCCCTTAGACCTCCTCGGGCCGCTCTCCTATCCTGTTACTTGAACCCTACCTATCAAAGTATAAGGAAAACCCGCCCCCCTTCGACGAATTCAACTCTCCGGCTCATGCGCTCTCCATTAATCAGATTCCGAACGAAGTCATTTCCTTAAACGTTCAATGAGTTTTGTCTTCAGCACTGAGTAAAGGCTGACAGGAAGAAAGGAAACTCACATGCTTCGCTAGGGCCCACTTCCTCGGGAGTCTGGGCGTCAGCCTTGATCACCCTGAAGGTCTGGGGTCCATCCTGGGCCTCACTGGGAAAAAAAAAGGGAAGTTGGGTGTCTGACCGCGCAGGCCTGGGTCCTGCCCACCCATTCTCCAAAGGGGAGCCTCACCTGGCACGCACACAGACCTGGGGCTCCATACGCGAGGCATACTGCAGGGGTCCTACCGACTTGGCTCCCATGGCATAGCGAGCCTTAGCAAGCGAGAGCCAACCCTAGGGAGACGGGAGAGACTTGAGACTGTTTCCCTCCATGTGCCCGCTTCTATCCCTCCCTCCATTCCCCGTGGCCCACCTCCTCCACCCGGGCGTTCAGCGCCGCCCGCTTCGCCTCCAGCTCCTCCAGGTCACTGAGCAGCTGTAAGCACTTGGAGTCCAACTCCTCCCGCAGGGCCTGGACCGCCATGGCCCAGCCAGTCTTGGGACGCGGATGGGCGGAGCCACTTTCTTCTAAGCCGTCTATGACAGCTAATTAGCGCTCGAGATCCGCCCTTAGGGGGCAGTCCTAATCGTGGCCCGGAAGTCAAAGACTTCAACCTCCGGGTGACCCATGTTAACGGCCAGGACACGGATTAGCGCCTGGAGCGGAACACGTCTCGAATCAGATGGCTACGAAAAGTCGGATCTTAACTTGAATCTAGGAAGCCATGCACACAGCTCTTGCTCTTACTCTTTGCTAGCCCGCTGCCTGACCGCCTCAAGCCCTGGTGAAGCCGCGGACGAACTTATTTATCAGGAGGTCTTAGACCACGTGACATCGCAAATCCAGGTAATTGATTGGTTGCCCATCTGACCAATCACCTTGCGACGCCCTCTGCCGTTCGCCATCTTAAGATGGGGCACTCTGCACCGCACTGGAATCGAGTGAAGCCTCCAGAAGGCCTTTTTGGTTGAGGGCGGAAGTGATCGCTGCGTGGTGCCGGCAGCACCAGAAGTGCCTGGGCACGCGAGGGAGCCACGCTCATCATGGTAGGATGTTGTGATTTCTAGTTCTGGCTTAGGGGGAGAGAAGAGGGCTTCGGGAGGTCTGAGTTGTGGTCCTCTGTGCTCCGAAGTGGATGGTGACCCTGTGTGTTCTCTAGCTTCGTCGGGAGGCTCGCCTGCGCCGCGAGTACTTGTACCGCAAGGCCCGGGAGGAGGCGCAGCGATCCGTTCAGGAGAAGAAGGAGCGAGTCAAGCGTGCTCTAGAAGGTAAGACCTCCTGTCCTGGTGGGTTACACGTCCTCCCTAGAGCATACTGCACAGAGGTGTAAACGCGTTTGAACTTCATGTAGTTGTATCAGTGTGCCTGTTAGGACCTCTCACTGGCTTCTGAATGCATTTCTGCATTTATGATGCAGTCGCCCATGTTTACAGGTTGATTGCTAGTTTTGCTTACAGCATATCTAGTTTTCCTTCAGTTTTAAAACATTTGCCTCAGACGGTGGCGGCGGCACACGCCTTCAATCCCAGCCCTGGAGAGGGGGTGGGGCGGGCAGAGACAGGCTGATCTCTGAGTTCGAAGCCAGCCTGTTCTACAGAATGAGTTCCAGGACAGCCAGAGTTAAAACAGAGAATCCCTTCTAGAAAAACTAAAAAACAAAACAAGCAACAAACAAACAAAAAAGCCTTTGCCTCATCTTGATTCCCATTCCTAGGGATGGGTCTGCAAGAATCCTTGGTATTTTTTCTTGCTGTCTTCTTCAGAACAAAGTTAGAAAAATCTGTTATTGATTGTTATAATTGTCTGCATTTTAAAACCTCTTTTTACATTTAGAATTTGTCCTTTGCTTTACAAGTTAATTTTAAAAAACTTTGCCTTCCGTTAATCCACATTTTCATTTGCCCTATTAAGTGAAGATCCTGTATCACAGAGCTTAATTGGAAATAATCTATTTATCCCTATTTTGGTTTTGTTTCCAAGGAGCTTTATGTCTCCCGTTTGTACTGATGATTAAACTCTGTTCCTATATTTTAGGATATTATATATAGAAATAAATTAGGATAAATTAGGTTATATATAAATTATTTATATGTTTTATTTATACTATAAAGTATATTGTTTTATGTAAAGTTTGTTTGAGTTAAGAAGCATGGACTAGCATTGTACCTCATGTTAGAGTGCTTGCCTATCGTAAAGGAGATTCTGGATTCTGTCCCTAGCCTGACTAAACTGGACCTAGGAGCCTATGCCTATAATCCCAACACTGGTAAGGTAGAGGTTAAGGATCAGGAGTTCCAGGGTTGCTTTGGCCGCATGACTTCCAGATCAGCCTGGGCTATATAAGCATATAAGTATCTGTGACCCATCATCATAACTTCAAAAAAGTTTTTAAAAGAAAATGGAGGTGACGGTGAAAAAAATGGCTTACAGTTAAGAGTCCTTACTGCTCTCTGAGGTGACCCATGTTCATTTCCCACTACCCATACAGAGTGACTCACAACTGTCTGTAACTCCTATTCCAAGGGATCCAGTGTCCTCTGGCCTCTGCGGCTACCTGAACACCTGTGTGTGTGTGTGAACTCGAGCAGGAAAATGATTGCTTTGTTAACATTTACAACTATCACTGTATTAATTGCTGCATTAAAAAAACCCTTTTAGACTATTATTTGTGTTGACATTATGCCTACTTAGATCCCAAAGTTATTAGAGCATGTGTTTGGCTGCCATATTTGTTTGGGTTGGGGGCTCAGTATTGTTTCTAGGATGGAGAAGGAATGGATGGACTTTACTTCTTGTGTGTATCCCTGGGGAGAGATGAGAGCTTATGTTCAATTGGTAGCTGGAAGGGGAGCTGCCGCTGTGACCCCCCTTCCCTCACATGCTAGAGAGGCAGAACAGGGCCTTGGCCCTCGCTGCCCCCCCCCCCCCACCTTAGTCCACAGAAAGACTCTGACCCTCAGCCAGCTGAGGCCATGCACCTTGAGATGATCTGTGCAGCCAATTGGCAGTGTTCTTTTCACATACTGTTTTGTTGTTGCTGGTTTTTGAGGCGGGTCTCACTATGTAGACTTAACTAACCTCACTATGTGGACCAGGCTGTCCTCAGACTCATAGAGATCCCCTGCCTCTGCCTTCTGAGTGCTGGGGTCAAAGGCAGGCTTGCTGGACACCATAGTAGGCAGTCTGAAGACTTGGAGGTCATTAGTCTTCCTACTTAAGAAACAGCTTCTTTCTTTCTTTCTTTCTTTCTTTCTTTCTTTCTTTCTTTCTTTCTTTCTTTCTTTCTTCCTTCCTTCCTTCCTTCCTTCCTTCCTTCCTTCCTTCCTTCCTTCCTTCCTTCCTTCCTTTTTTCAAGACAGGGTTTCTCTGTGTAACCCTGGCTGTCCTGGAACTCACTCTGTAGACCAGGATGACCTCGAACTCAGAAATCCACCTGCCTCTGCCTCCCAGGTGCTAGGATTACAGGTGTGCGCCACCACTGCCCGGCAATTTCTTTCTTTCTTTTAAATTTATTTATTTATTTTTTTGGTTTTTTTGGATTTGTTTTTTTTTTTTTTTTTACTTTGAGACAGGGTTTCTCTGTATAGCCCTGGCTGTCCTGGAACTCACTCTGTAGACCAGGCTGGCCTCAAACTCAGAAATCCACCTGCCTCTGCCTCCCAGAGTGCTGGGATTACAGGCATGCGCCACCACCGCCCAGCTTAAATTTATTTTATTCTATTTTTTAAGTATGAGTACTCTGATTGCATGTCCACCTGCATGCCAGAAGAGGGTATGAAATCCCTTTACAGATGGTTGTGAGCCACCATGTGGTTGCTGGGAATTGAACTCTGGACCTCTGGAAGGGCAAACAATGCTTAACTGCTGTGCCATCTCACCAGCCCCTTTCTGTTTTTCTCTTTAAAGCATTCTTGTTTTGTTTTTGTTTTTGTTTTGTAATGCTCCTTAACACCAGGGTCTTAACCTGCAAACCAGCTACCCACCAGCGTGTTATCTAATTTTCTTTACATTTTTGTTTGGTTCTAAGAATAGCATTGATAATGAAGAAGTATTTAGGAAATGAGCTCCCCGGTGACCATTAGTTGACAGTTAGACGTAAAGAAGTTAGTAGCGAGGTGTGGTGGCATGCCCTGTTCTCGACACACTCAGAAGCAAAGCCACGGCCTGTGGAGGCCATGCCTCCGATGAAATAAAGTAGTCAGTCTGTTACCTCTCTTCTGTCTATATTTCTATACTGACTCTTAGGAATGTTAAAGAAATCGGGTTTCCCCATTAAGTTTGCACACTAGTAAACCACACAGTACCAAATACATTGGTGGGCCTGCTTGGATCTCCCTCAGCCCTGTCTCTTCCTTGCAGAAAACCAGCTGATTCCCACTGAGTTACGCCGGGAGGCTCTAGCCTTACAGGGGTCCCTGGAGTTCGATGACGCCGGCGGTGAAGGTAAGCCGTGCTCTGCAACCCTCTTCCACACTTGACCAACTCTGTGCCCACTGGGTCCACGTCCTCTTCAGCCACGCTGGGCGACTTCCCCCTGGCGGAAGTGTCCAAGTGAGCAGTTTGTGTACCTGTCCCAGGTTCACTCCTGCCTGCCTGGGTGGCATCTCAGGGGCTCTCCCTGAACAGATGCCTTCAGTTCTCTTTATACAACAAACACGGACGCTTTCAGTCTTTGCTCCCTCTTCCTCACTGGAGTGTCTGCTGGAGCAGGAGTGTCCTCCACTGCAGCATTCAGTAAGCAGGAGAGAAGAAGCATGGACGTTAGAGGTATTTGTTGTGAGAGCCTCTCACCTCTGGTTTTAGCCGTTCAGAGGTTTGCCGCCATGGACTGCGCCATTGCTCGGTTGTGTTTGGTGTCCAGTGGGCTGCAGGTCACTCTCCTGGCCTCGAGAGGTGCATTTCCACCAGTGAGGCTCTCTTGAGCAGAGTCAGCTCGCATCGTTCCTGCCTCTTGTTCTCCTGACAGGTGTCACCAGCCACGTAGATGATGAATATCGGTGGGCTGGGGTTGAGGATCCTAAGGTCATGATCACTACCTCCCGAGACCCCAGTTCTCGCCTGAAAATGTTTGCGAAGGTACTGGGTGGGATAGGGCAGGGAGCAGGGGATGCCCAGGCCTAGCGGTCCCAGTTCTCCCAGTTCTAATTTAGTGTTGGTCCATGAGCAGGAACTGAAACTGGTGTTCCCAGGTGCCCAGCGCATGAACCGAGGTCGGCATGAGGTTGGAGCGCTAGTGCGAGCTTGCAAGGCCAATGGGGTCACCGACCTGTTGGTGGTCCATGAGCACCGAGGCACGCCGGGTAAGGCCTGCTGGAGGGCAAGGGGGCCTGGGCTGTGGTCATGGCAGAGTGTCTGACAGCTTCTCCCCTACAGTGGGGCTCATTGTCAGCCATCTGCCTTTCGGTCCTACTGCCTACTTCACACTGTGTAACGTGGTCATGAGGCACGACATCCCTGACCTGGGCACCATGTCAGAGGCCAAGCCTCACCTCATCACCCATGGCTTTTCCTCACGGCTGGGCAAGCGGGTGAGTACGGGAACCAACCCTGTGGGGAGGGCTGAGGCTCGGCCAGCCCTGTGACTGTCCCTGCGTCTCCAGGTGTCTGACATCCTTCGATACCTGTTCCCTGTGCCAAAAGACGACAGCCATCGGGTCATCACCTTTGCAAACCAGGATGACTACATTTCATTCAGGTGGGTATGTGGGCTGAGCGTAGGGCCATGACCTTTGTAGCCCTTTGGCTGACCCGCATGCTTACCTCTGTCTCCTTTCTCCTCAGGCACCATGTCTACAAGAAGACAGACCAGCTGACTGAGGTCGGGCCTCGATTTGAGCTCAAGTGTGAGTTTGGGGCTTTAGTTTATGCCTGAGGGAGGTAAGGGCAGGGCTTGGCTCTGCGTGGGGTGACATCTCCCCTCTTCCTAGTGTACATGATTCGCCTGGGCACACTGGAGCAGGAGGCCACCGCGGATGTGGAGTGGCGCTGGCACCCCTACACCAACACCGCCCGCAAGAGGGTCTTCCTGAGCGCTGAGTGACCTGAGCGCTGGCACCCCTACACCAACACCGCCCGCAAGAGGGTCTTCCTGAGTAAGCTTAGCCGCCAGCCAGTCAGGATCAGAGACTTGTCACAGACAGATTCAGTAATCCTAAATAGAGACTGGGAGATCTAAATAAACCCTCTACGTCATGCTGCCTGCTGCCTCTGACTGGGCCTACTGTCTGTCAGGACAGACCTGAAGGATGGAGCCCACAGACTGTGCGTTGAGGACCTAATGACTGTGGCTTGACTAGGCCCCTCGGGTGGGGGAGGAGTGCAGATGTGCACTGGAAAATGAATGGTTACCTTCTTGGGAGTCTGGCCCTGTGAGCACGTTTTTCCTATGGTTTAGGGTCAGTCTTTGTCACCAGCAGCAAGCCGACACTGTTCTCAAGTGCCAGCCTAACTTGTCGGTTCAACTCTGCCAAGCAGGTGCTCCCTCCTGTCACTACGAGCTTCTCCCCTCAGCCTCCTTGTTAACAGAGAACGACTCTGTGACTTAATATTTCATGAATAAATGCTAGGCCGACAGCTAGTGCCTGTTCCCTGCCTAGCTCATTACTCAGTTCCCTGTGTGTTTTATTTTATGAGTGCCTTATGGCTGGTTACTTTCTCGGTTTCCTGCGACCATCTCCTGCGCCTCACTCTTTTCCAGAATCCCCTCTCTCTGCAGGATGTCCCACCTACTAATTTTTGCCTCAGCTCATTGGCCATAAGCTTTTTTATTGACAGGTGATATTTCCATACAGAACCCAAGAGATTCTCTCTGCACCCTCCCTTTTTCCCAGGAGACTGTGACACCCACAGCCTGCCTGCTGTACCTGCACACCATTGTACACCTACAATGGGCCTGGCCTATTCAACAGCTACAGGGAGAGAGTGCTGCCCAGGGAGGGCTCTTAAGAGGCTAAGTCAGGCCGGGCGATGGTGGCACACACCTGTAATCCCAGCACTCTGGGAGGCAGAGGCAGGCGGATGTCTGAGTTCGAGGCCAGCCTGGTCTACAGAGTGAGTTCCAGGACAGCCAGGGCTACACAGAGAAACCCTGTCTCGAGAAAAACCAAATCCAAAAAAAAAGAGGTTAAGTCAGTGCCGCAGCGTGTCTCAACTTTCTGCCCTCTCTGTATCCAAATCCCTGTACTTCCCTAGGGCCCTGGGTTAGACCCTGCAAATGCATAAGAGCTTGCTGAAAGAATTGGTGATAGGAGCTGTGCAGTGGTGGTACCTTTAATCCCAGCACCTCGAAGGCAGAGGCAGGCAGATTTCTGAGTTCAAGGCCAGCCAGGTCTACAGAGTGAGTTCCAGGACAGCCTGGGCTACACAGAGAAACCCTGTCTCAAAAAAACAAACAAACAAAACCGGTGATGAGATCCACCCTACTGGAGGCCTCTGAGGAAGCTTGTCAGATTAAGGGAGGGGTCTGCTTGGTGTCCTGAAAACTGACTGATAGTGAGAGATAACAGAAGCCTTCTGGGTGATGTTCAGTGGCCTTGAGGTCCAATAAGAAGAGAGGGAGTCGTAGGACTCTCTTAGGCCTGTGCTTTGGGATGGGTGGGCCCACAACTGCAGTTCACGAACTGCAGTTCTCTCAGGAAGGCCTCTGGGATCCTCCCATGGCTTGTATGCGGTGGTGTGTGTGTATATATGTGTGTGTGTACTGAAATTTCAAAATACAAGTAAAATCATGTGATCTGTGTTTTTTTTGTTTTGTTTCCAGACAGGGTTTCTCTGTAGTCCTAGCTGTCCTGGAACTCACTCTGTAGACCAAGCTGGCCCTGAACTCAGAGATCCCCCTGCCCCTGCCTCATGAGTGCTCAGATTAAAGGCGTGTACCTCCACAGCCCAGCCCTGTTATTTCTTATGGCTACCTTAAGGAATTATTGTGATATTTTAACAGTTTAACAGAACTTAGTCCTAGAGGTCATAGTGCAAGGTCGGGTCGTTCACCCCCCTTAAGGCTGAGTGTGCTGGAGATCTGAGTGTTCTTCGGCTTCTGATGCTTGCAGCAATCCTTTACATTCCCCGTCGATACCCTACGGCTTCAGTGTCTGCCTCATCTTCAATGCTGAGTCTGTCAACCAAGTCTCCTGAATATTTCTCTAAGAAGGACCTTTGTTACTGTGCTGACTGCCCTCGGTCTGGGTTGATCTCATTTACAATTCTGAACTTAATTGTGTCTGCAGAGACCCTTTCAAATGCACTCATATTTACAGATTTTTAAGAATTAGGATTTTAAAGAAGACAAATTGTCTTTGTCTTTTCATATAATTCCTGGCATTGTGTTGAGACCTACCCATCGTCCCTTAGTATTTTTATTATTCTTAAATTCGGGTTGCCTTTCTGCTTTTAGTGGGAGTGTTTTCAGTGTTCAGGAAAGACCAGTAAGGTTGAGGTGACATTCTTTTAGACTTGTTCAAGGCACTAGGCTCTATCTCTGATCTCCATAGGAAGTCGTAGAGTCACTGTCCAGCAATAAACCCACCATGATAATAGTGTCAGTTAACTACAAAACAGGCATTCCTTAAATATCAACTATTTTGGGGGAGTGAAGGGCCACACTGTGTGTGCAAATGTATTAGTTACTGAGGGCAAGTGTAGTGGAGAGAAAAGAAAACCACCACACGGGGACTTATAATTACTACTAGGTCTCTGAAATAAAAAAAAAAAGTGGGGGGTCAAAAAAAAGTGGGGGGTCGGGCATGCGTAGAGGAAACAAAGTAGCAGAGAGGGAGGTGCGGGAGCTGGGGTGAAGAGTACACTGAAAAGAAATCTCAAGAGATGGACACTCAAACAATGGACACCCCAGTCTCATCTCTCTGGAGGTTGAGTCACATGACTATAACCCAGGGCAGCCTGTGTTCTCTGGAAGAGAAAGGATAAAGATGGGGAAGGGGAAGAGAAAAGTGAAGGGTGGGAATGGTCATGAGACTGGAGGTCCATTACATTGACCTTGGATATCATAAATTAGGAAGAGCAGTAAAGGCACAAGAGATGGGTGGGGACTGGGGTGTGGAGTTGTGTGCATGTGTGCGAGGCGTCTAACCTCATGGTGATCTGGAGCGCGTGGTGTGGGGGATGTTAGTGATATTCACAGATCTGCAGTCATCCCCACGATCTAATTTTAATTCATTTTTATCCTCTTGAGAGGAACCTCACATTCACTGTTAGGATTCCAGCCTGGGCTCTGGCAGCCCAACCACTTGTGTTCTACAGCCAACTTCAGTAGGCCAATTAAACAGTGAGAGGCAGGGGAGGCCGACTCACTGTGGCTATGAAGGGGAAGCAGCAAGGAGGCCCAGTGAGTCTCGCCGCAGTCTGCCTGTGGCCCTGTCATGAGGATTAGGTTTAACCGGAGGTGCAGAGGTGCACTGAGCTGAGCAGTCCTGGCCAGAGTGTGCTGCCGTTTGTCCCTGTGGGCTCGGGCCATCTCGTTATCACTGGGCTCCAGGCTCCGGCCAGGTGTTCTGACAGGTTGTTAGAACTGAGGGAAATCCCTCCCTGGGAGACACATTCTGCTCCCTGGCTCCAAGCTTTAGCCCTTCTCCTCACAGGAGAAAGACTCCTGAAGCAAACCCAGTTCCTTGGAGACTGCCACTTCAGTAGTCTGAAAGAAGGGAAGGCAGGGGTGGGGGGGCCTCTGTTTAAAACATCTTTCTGCCAGGCTGGGTGGTGTACCCCAGCCATGACTCTAGCTCCTTCCAACTGTCATGACCTGAGCCCCTTGCAAACACTGATCTACTTTTGGCCTCTTCAGGCGGGCCTGTGTCTCACATGAGTAAAATCATGAGATAGGTTATCTTTTGTGATTCGCTGCTTTAGCATACCATGATGTTTCCAAAACTAATACTGTAGCTGACGTCAAGACTTCATTTCTTTCTTTTTTTTTAAGATTTATTTATTTATTATATGTAAGTACTGTAGCTGTCTTCAGACACTCCAGAAGAGGGCGTCAGATCTTGTTACAGATGGTTGTGAGCCACCGTGTGGTTGCTGGGATTTGAACTCAGGAAGAGCAGCCGGTGCTCTTAACTGCTGAGCCATCTCTCAACCCCCTTTCTTACTGCCCAATAATCTGCTGTAGGTATGAGACCATGTTTACTGGTCAGTTGATGAAAATTTTTGCTTTTCAGTTATGTACATTTGTTCTAAGTATCATTTAAGTTTCTCTCAATTTTTTTTTTTTTTTGCTAGTGGGTATTACTTCAAGACACCCCCAGTGAGACACCGAGATGCAGATTGATGCAAAAGCAAGAGGTTTATTTTCTGGTGCGTCAGGGTCGACCTGCAATTAGTCCCTAGAGGTGAGTGACAGAAGGAGACCCCGAATGGCTATTACAAACAGTTTTTATACTTTTTAGGGGCACAGATTACATCGGCAAGGTTACAGTTCAAACTTATTGGCTAAGCATATTGACCTTTAAATCTATTCCCTAGCAAGCATGACATACATTTGAAGTCTACCCGGGACTTTCCAGAGGGTACATTCTGAGAACTTTTTACTCAAGAATGTTCCTGTGTTTGGAGAATGGAACTTGGCCTGGCCTTGTTCCCGGGCAGGAGGGGAAGCTGTAGGGTGGGCGTGGGACTGGAAAACCCCTCAGGGTCTCCAGTGCAGTCATTATAGTGGAAGGCCAGGCAAGGAGAAAGTGAGGCAGCTCGCCCCATTGTGTCAATCTTCAGCCCCGAGTGATAAAGCCAATCTCTTAACCATGAGCTATATATACAACAAGCTACACATTTTTTCAACAAAGGAAACACCCAAGTTGCAAAAGGGGAGGATCCCAGCACAGCAAGGAATGATCCGTCCAGAGGAAGGTCCCAAACCAAGCAGTGCAAACACCTAATCCTGCTGCTCCACACGGGCCCAGGGCCCAGCGTTTCAGGACTCAACGTGATCATTTGGACTCAGGCAAACCTCCACCTCTCCCCTCCCCGAGATGCACACACAAGCCGAGACTGGCTCCGGGCCTTGCCTGCAGCCCTCTGCAGATTCTCAGTCCTGGGATCCCCAGCACCCTGCGGTCTCCATTACAAGTTAGGCTTTGCCTTTGCAGCTGCATGTGAAAGAATAGAAAATACAGCCAACTCCAGCCTTCTAAGGAGCCCCAAACACTTCGTATTCCTGAGCCCGCCCTTTGTTTAGCAAAAATGCCTTGAATAGATGTGATCCTGGCCCCACAAGGTAACTGGAAATGAACTAAGTTTATCTTGCTTCTGTAAACTGCTTGCACCATTAACCCTATCCAGGAGTTCACGCAGCTATAGACATTCAAGAAAATAGGAAACTAATTGGTCCACTGAGCACGGGCTCTGATAATTTAAACTTAATGGCCTAAAAACTATGGAGTGGTACAAATTGATTGGCTGGCATTTCGCTGGCTCTCGATGCTAAGGAATGATTGGTTGGTGATTCGCGGGCTTTGTTGTGAACTTATAAAAGCTGTCCCAGTTCTGCACTCGGGGTCCACAGTCCTCTACCCCTGCGCGGTGTACGGCTGTGGAACCCAGAATTCTGGAATAAAGAAATCCTCATGCTATTGCATGGAGACCATTTCTCGCAAGTGATTTGGGTGTTGCCTTCCGAGGCGTGGGGTGCTGGGGCCTCCTCGGTTTTGGGGGGTCTTACACATGCAGGGGCCTCATGGCCAACCTGCAGGGGCCCCTACCCTGCCACACCTTGCCTGGCTTTATCTGCTCTCTGAAACCATGGACTAGGACTCCACGAACCTCTCAATCTTGTATCTTCTATGGCAAGAAAACCAAGACCCACATAGATGGTGCTGCCCGGTTCTGTTGCTAAGAGGTAGCCTGGTGTCCTTGGGCCACTGCTGTATCCATTTCAGTGTGCTCACCCTAGGGGAACACTTCCCGAAGCAGATCCGTTTGAGGAACGAGGAGCCTCTCCCCAGAGTCAGTTTGGACTCTCCTTTGAGCTTTGGGTGGATGGAATTTTGCCTGCAGGACACCATTTGTGTAGCCCAAGGGCATTGGTAAATACATCTCAGAGGCACTGATTGCTTTAACAGTTCCTACTGCATTCTCCTTAATTGCTGTCCCATCTTGAAATTTCTTCTTCCAAATAAATTTATCCATTACCTTTAAGTTCAACTTCGCTCCAGTTTGCAGGACATGTGTAGAATGAAGCCATATTCTTAGAAGATCATACTAACTGTCTTAGGGTTTTACTGCTGTGAACAGACACCGTGATCAAGGTAAGTCTTTTTTTGTTTTGGTTTGTTTTGTTTTTTTTGGTTTTTGGAGACAGAGTTTCTCTGTGTAGCCCTGGCTGTCCTGGAACTCACTCTGTAGACCAGGCTGGCCTCGAACTCAGAAATCTGCTTCCTCTTCCTCCCAAGTGCTGGGATTACAGGCATGTGCCACCACTGCCCAGTTGGATTTTTTTTCCTAGTGAAAAGGGAAACTAGAGAATAATTGTATATGAGGGGCAATCAGTAGCATCAAAGAATCTCCCCATAAGCTTTCTGAGTTCAAGCACCGTCTCCCAGGTTTTCCACTATAGACGCCACCACCACCACCATCACCCTGATTTTCAACAATAGATCAGGCTGGCCTCACAGCACCCATCAGCACTCAGTCCTCAGCTCTCGAGTGACCCGAGGAGCAAGGGCTCTGAGCGTTATTTGTGCAGACTGTCAGATCAAGATACAATCTAATATTCTTACCCTTGTCGGCCAGCCACCAACCGGACTGGTATGACCTAGACAAACTTAGATTTCTGCTCCAGTGTGCTTTCGGCTGCTGTGACAAGCACTGTGACCATGTCAAGTGACTTGAGGCAGAAATTGGGAGAAATTACAGTGGGTTAGAATGGGAAGTACGTGCTCCATACTTTCTTATTCCAGAAGGAAAAAAAACAGGGAACAGTTATAGTCACGTCAAGGCAAAACCCAATGCCAGGGTGCTGCTCAAAATTTTCAGCTCAATATTTGACATTGTGTAGTCTTTCACAATCTTCTGCCTGGGGCAGTTTGAAAGAAAATGACTCCCATTGGCTCATATAGTTAAATGTTTGACTCCTAGTTGGTGGACTGCTTAGGAAGTGTTAGATAATATGGCCTTGTTGGAAGAGGCTTGTCACTGGTGGGCTTTAGATTTCAAAAGCCCATGCCAGGCCCAGCCTTGCCTTCTCTGTTTGCTGCTTGAGGGCGGACTTGTAAGCTCTCATCCACTGCTTCAGCACCGTGCCTATCTGCCTGCTGCCCTGAAGCGGTAAGCAATCCCTGAATTAAAGGCTTTCTCTTAGAAACCGCCTCTGTCATGGCATCTCTTCATGGCAATGGAGCAATACCTAAGACACAGCCCTGCTGCTCCGCCTCTGGTCTCGGCAGCACACACTGCTTGTCTAGTAAGCTCAGGCTGGCTTCTCTCTGTTGCAGTCCTTAGCGGACCATGCTCATAGCCTCTGATATGCTGGGGTCTCCACAGCAAGTAAGAAGGCCGTGCTTTACCGGTGGCCTCTCTTGGCCTCCTCATGGACCCCGACCCTTTCCCATGGTGCCACGCGTCAGCTTCTCTCCATGACCCCTTCAATCCTGGTGTTTCCACAGAGACCGAGGCTTCACCTCTACCAGTGGCCTCTCTGCATAGAGACTGCCACTCCACCACACAGGGCCAAGTCTCAGCAGCTCTTCATGACCACTTCAAGCCTACAAACCCAATTCCACATCACCAAGTTCAGCTACCAGCCTGATTTGCAGCCTTGCCTCCAGCCCAGGCCACGCCCTCTGTGTGCTGACCTAGAGGAAAGAATTTCTAGAAGTTGTCACCTCAGCAATACTGGTCTTTATCAATTGCAGCCGCCATTTCAGCATCCGTTATCCCAGTAGAACAAAGAAGATCTCACTTCCAGATTCCTAATTCTAATTTTCCACACAAATGAAACTGAGGAGGACACTCAAACTTCCCTCAGAAACATCATAAGCCAGTCTCTGTCATCTTATTTTCCACGGTCCTATGGAACAGCTCATTAACACCCAAGGGCTTTTCCAGTCCAGAGATCCCAAATTCTCCTTGTCTTCCCCGCAAATCAGCATTGTCAGGTCCAGGTCCGTCACAGCAAAAGCTGGCTCCTACCAATTTCCAATCTAATTCGTTTTTAGTATATGACCAGAAGCAGCTTGGGGAATGTGCCCACTGGTTTTATATCATCTTTACACAAACCAGAGTCATTTGGGAAGAGGAAACCTCAGTCAATAAAATGCTCCCACCAGATTTTCCCGTGCTGTGTTTTTGTTTTTGTTTTTTAACTGATGATTGATTTGGGGGAACCTGAGCTCACTGTGGGCGGGGCCACCCCATGGAAGCAGGCTGAGCAGGCCAGTGAGCAGCAAGCTCTCATGGTCTCTGGCCCAGCTCCTGCCTACCAGGTCCCGGCCTTGAGTCCCTGGTGTGACTTCCTTTGATGATAGACTATGATTTCGGAAGTGTAAGTGAAATGAATCCTTTCTCTCCCCAAGTTGCTTTGGGTCATGATGCTCACAGCAATAGAAGCCATAACTGAAGAGAAGAAAGAGTTTATCTGGCTTTCTGGTCACAGTAGGTCATTGAGAGAAGCCACAGAAGGAGTTCAAGTCAGAACCTAGAGTCAAGAACTGAAGCAGAGCTCTCTGAGGAATGGCTTGCTTCCTCCTACTTGGGCACAGCCAGCTTTCTTCGAATGTTATATTTTCCAGACGAGCTTGCTTGTACAGCCCAGAACCATCAGCCTGGGGTATCACTACCCACAAGGGCAGGGTCCCAGCATCAGTTAGCAATTTAAAAAAATATATACCCACATTCACGCCCACAGGCCAGTCTGATGGAATGGAGGCAATTCTTCAGCTAAGGTTCCCTCTTCTTCAGGTGTGTCAAGTTGACAACCAAGATTAGCCATCACAGACAGACAGACAGAATCCCCCAAAAACAGACTCCCATCTGGACAGCCAGACAGTTTGGGGGCAAATAAGACAGACATCTGCTGGACAGTGGTGGCGCACGCCTATAATCCCAGCACTCTGGGAGGCAGAGGCAGGCAGATTTCTGAGTTCAAGGCCAGCCTGGTCTACAAAGTGAGCTCCAGGACAGCCAGGACTCCACAGAGAAACCCTGTCTCGAAAAAAATCAAATCAAGAAGAAGGAGGAGGAGAAGAAGAAAGAGGAGGAGGAGGAGGAGGAAGAAGAAGAAGAAGGAAGAAGAAAAACATCTAGACAGATCAGTGGTCCCAGAGAAATATAACCACCCCCTTCCATCCTGACTATATGAGAAAAATTCCTTTAGTAAATTTCACATTTTGGAGAAATAGACGTCCCTGAGTCTCCAGCCGGGTTTTCCTCCCTGGCTTAGATGCATCTCCAGCTACCAAAGTAGAGATCCCGCAGGCCCTGGTCAGCTTTCCTGCCCCTGCTTATTACTGTAGCTGACCCCTGACCTGTCAGTGCTGCTGCTACTCCTGGGTCCTGGTGTGGTCTCCAATGTCCACTGCCCACCAGTGACATCTACTGCTCCACAGGGACCTTTCACAATCCCTTTGTGGCACCCCTCCATCTGCTCCGGAGGCTCCTGGCCTAGGATGACTTCCAGGGGTCATCTCAGAGATTCGGCTTGTGGGACTCCTCTATTGTCACACAGTTCACAGGCCTTCTGTGCACTGCCTCCCTGAATCACCAGCAGCCCCTCCCTGACCATCCACCAGGCATTCACCATGTCACTGGCATTTAGTCATGGTCACCTTCTGCTTCTTTGGGAATCAATCCTCTAAGTCCCTTCAGCCACTCGTGATTTCATGGCCCTTCCCCCTGCTCCAGAGGACACCGACTCCACAACTGCCCTTTTACTGCATTCACTGACCTCCAGTGAACTCAGCATTTACTGTCCATCCTCAGTCATTCCTGCTGACCCCCTTAGAACACACAGGTGTGAACAGCGACTCCCCAGTAACTTATAGTAAGTAGGTTAGACTCCCCCACTTTTGAAAGGTTCAAAACAAATTATTTCTTCATATATGTGTATATATATATGTGTGTGTATATATGTATACATACACACACACACACACACACACACACACATATATATATATGTTTGGATTGTATTCCTCCCGTTCTCTATTTTCATTTCTCTTCCTGCAGACCCCCATCTTCACAAACCACCCTCCTACTTTCATGTCTTTGGTGTGTGTTTGCCCCATTGCATTTGTTTGTTTGTTTTTAAAGGTTTATTTATTTATTATATGTAAGTACACTGTAGCTGTCTTCAGACACACCAGAAGAGGGCATCAGATCTCATTACAAATGGTTGTGAGCCACCATGTGGTTGCTGGGATTTGAACTCAGGACCTTCAGAAGAGCCGTCAGTGCTTCTCAGAGAGGCCTCCCGTGCTCCACTTTCTCACGATGGACCTTGGGTGGGCCCAGTGTTAGGAGCCCACACATGCAACTGCTAGGTCACATCAGGGAGACGATGTTTCACGGCACTCCTGCTCCTCTGCAATGTTCCCTGAGCTTCGGAAAGTGGGCACAGACGTCCCTTGGAGGGCTGAATATTCAACAATCACTCACTTGAACCAGTCTGATATTATTCTCACCTCCCAATATTTAAGCTAGGTCCAGCAAACTAGAGTCTGCAAACCACACATTTTAAAAATTGCGACGAAATCCAAGGACTGGCGTCAACGAGGTTTCTAAAACTTTTTAAAATTTTATTTGACTTGGTGGTAGCGCACACCTTTAATCCCAGCACTCCCAAGGCAGAAGCAGGGGGATCTCTTTGACTTCAAAGCCAGTCTGGTCTACAGAGCTAGTTCCAGGACAGCCAGGACTACACAAAGAAACCCTGTCTCAGAAAAAGTAATAATTTATTTGTATGTATCTGAGTATTTTACCTGCCAGTATGTCTGTGCCAGGTGCAAGCCAGGTGCTTGTGGAGGGTCCCCCTGGAACTCAAGTTTCTGATGTTTGCGAGCCACCGTGCGGGTGCTGGGACTCAAACCCCGGTCCTCTGTGCTCTTAACTGCTGAGTCATCGCTCCAGCCCTCCTCGCATTTCTTTTTACATTTATTTGAGTGTTTACGCACAAGGCTGTTCATAAGAAGGTCAGAGGACGACTTGTGGAAATGTTTTGTTCCTTCCACCTGTGTGTTGAGATGGAACACGCATCAATAGGCGTGGCAGCAAGGCCTTTACCTCCATCTTCCTGCCCTCTTCCCTCTTTCAGTGAAGTGTTTTGAATACACCCTCCACCCTCAGACTATCTGGCTGCTTCGGTTGCCTCGAGCGGTGATGAAGGGCGGAGATCTAATGATAAAGCTGAACCAGTTCTTGTCTGGCATTTAAACACTGTGAGGACCAAGTTGACAGCCTTTTACCAAAGATCCCACTGATCTCAAAGTCATTGGACTTTTAGTCCTTCTTAGCCCTACCTTTCCACACAACCCCAAACGAATACCCTCGGAGCCCTCCCTCCACAGAGAGTGGGCAACCCTCGAAACTCTTAGGTTCCCCTGCGGGTGGTGCTACCCCATCTGCTGAAACCTGTGGTTTGGAAGTCCCCCCCCCCCCTTTATTTCATTGTGTGTAGGGGATACATCTTGCAATAGATGCCTGTGTAGTTGTCCAAGGATAACTCTCTGGAGTCGATTTTCTCCTTCCACACCCTGTGGGTCCTAGGCATCAAATTCAGGTCGTCATGCTTAGTGGCGAGTGCATTTACCCACTGAACCACTCCACTATCATCAAAACATTTCCTTTTCCTTTTCTTTCTTTTTTATGTCTTTCCTTTCTTCCTCCCTTCCTTTCTTTTTGAGACAGGGTTTCATCTATCACAAGGTAACTTCGAATTCACGGGGTGACCTTCAATTTCTGATCCCCTTGCCTCCACCTTCTGAATGCTAGGACAGGCACTCGACAACCTTACAACTCGACATCTACAACCTTAGCGCGGCCTCTTCTCCGGTCTTTAGACTCCAGGACCCCAGGAGCTTGAGCATCGGATGGTCTTCAAACTCCTCAATGGGACGAGGGGAATGTTGAGATCCGGTTTCCTTCCGATAACTCTATTCTCTTCCTCCCAGAGGGTTCTGGGTTAAGATCCTCAGGTTAGGACTGAATCCTGGTGTCCCCACTTCCCCGGCAGTTTCCAGAAGTGAAAGCATACCCACTCTCCCCAGCACAGTGTTTTCCCCAAAGCACAGTGGCAAGGCAGTATTTTTCTTCGAAGCCTGCCTCCCCCCCCTCCACCTCCCTCACATTCCGCTGTCGATCAGCTGTGGACATCCGCGCCCGCAGGTTGGGTGGCGTCGCCACTCCTCTGGACTCCCGAGCAATCTTGGGAACCCGGCCTGCGAGATTGAGAGCGCAGCCATCCCCCTGGAAAGGCAAGTGGGACCGAGCGTTCCGTGAGGACTCCACCAGCTGCAGGGCCAGCACCCGAGGCGCCAGCGGACAATTGCGGGACCGGCAGCTACCAGGACGGCCCCTTCGGCTGCGTTGACAGCCAGCACCTGTGGGTGGGGCAAACGGAGTGAATTCCTAATGTGAAGGGGCGGGCCTGCCCACAATTACCGTCCTTCATTGGCTGCTGGGACGGAGGCTCCACCCCGCAGCGTCTAAACTCCTTGGGTCGGAGCGCTCTTTGCTGAGCCCTAGCGAGCGGGTCGCAGCATGAGTCGCCACTCGGACCGGGTGAGGAGCTTCTTGGAGCAGCTGGAAGCCCGGGACCACCGGGAGGGGGCAATCCTCGCCCGTGAGTTCAGCGTGAGTGACACTCCAGCCATCACGCTTCGCAGCCAGGCGCTCCCCACGGCTGTCCACCTGTGCAATACGAAAGCTCTGCCTTTTCCTCTCCGCTCCCGGGGCGTCTCCTGCCTCCTGCTCTCCGGTTTCCTCCTCCCGCACTTCTCTCACCCTGATTCTCTCCCAGCCTTTCGCACTCTACCCGCAGGTGCCCAGAGGGTGAAGTTGGCCGCTGTCTAGGAGGAGTCAGACACACTCAGGTGTCGGTGTGAGCTCCCGGAGTAACCTTCTCTCTAGCGGGGCGGTGGCTTCCGCTGGGGAGGGAGGCAGCACACCTGCGCTGGACTCCCAGTCCCCCTCCCGGGCCACTCCTGGGTCACCTTGTAATCCCAGGGAGGAAGTGACTTGGGGCAGCAGAAAGAGGAACAAGGAAACTTATCGCCTAGACTTTGAGTTTCGAGTTTCCAGTCTGTTCTAGGGCTTTTCAGAACTGTGGCCCTGGGAGCTCTGACCTCAATTTCACCTGTTTTGAAGTGTGAATGTTTAAAAGCCAAGTCGGTCTGAAAATTAGGTGGTTTGGGTAGATGAACCTAGCATGTATTGGGTATTCACTGGATAAATTCACTGTATGCACCTAGCACTTGGAGGCAGGGCAGGAAGACCTCTGTAAGTCTGAGGTCAGTCTAGTCTACACAGAGAATGCCAGGACAGCCAGGACTATATAGGAAGACCCTGTCTCAAAACAAACAAACAACCCAACTAACTAAACAAGCAAAACAAACAAAACAAAACAACAAACCGACCACAATACCACAACAGAGACAACAAACATTAACACGTAAGCCTTTAACATGGCTTACAAACGTTGTAGACATTACAACAGGCCAATCAAGCTCGTGAGAGGGGACAGCCATGACACACAACATGTAATGAAGTATTTTAAATATAGTGACGTGATCCAAACACGTAATACGTTGTATCAAACTTAGAAACATAAATTATAAAGATATAAAAATAAGTGTGAGCCGGAGGCCTGTAATCCCAGCACTCTGGGAAGCAGAGGCAGGAGGATTTCTGAGTTCAAGGCCAGCCTGGTCTACAGAGTGAGCTCCAGGACAGCCAGGGCTACACAGAGAAACCCTGTCTCAAAAAAAAAAAAAACCAAATCCAAAAAAAAACCAAAAAAAAAAAAAAAAAAAAGAAAGAAAGAAAGAAAGAAAGAAAGAAAACGAAAACCCAAACCAAACCAAAAAAAAAAACAACCCAAAAATCTAATAAACAAACAAAACCCAAGTCAAATTTATTACGTTCATAATATACACACAAGCATATGGATAGATGAAATGTGAATCTAAATAATTCACATATGTAAAATACTGTAACCTTAAAAACTATATTAGCATAAGCTTGTTTACATTTTGTAAACAAGAAGACATGCACAAGCATGCCTGTGGGGTGTCTTTCAGGCTGAAGCGAACAGTCCTGAGGGCTCCATGCAGAGTTTTGCACTCATTCACTCCAGAACTTTTCTCTCTCTGTGACTGAAACACTCACTGTAGGAAGAAGGTGTCTCTGGGGGCTGGGATAACCCGTCCAGCAGAAGAAGTAAACCACTTTGGAATGGTGGCCCAAGCACAATGCCAATCATTGCAATTATGAGCACCTGACATAGCATCTTCTTACATGTTATATATTATACCTCATATCTATAGCATATTGTCATGCTGTGTCTTGTATAGAGTATTTTTAATTTTTATTTGGCGCGTGTATGTATATATGTAGGTGTGTGTGTATGTGTGTATGTGTGTGTGCAGATTCTCTTGGAGGCTAGAAGAGGCTATTGAATCTCTGAAGCTGGAAATCCCGGTACTTGTGAGCTGGCAGGCGCTAGTGTTAGGAACCAAACTTGGTCCTCTACAAGAGCAGAATGCACTCCTAACCACTTAGCCATCTTTTCTAAGCCCTATTATTTTTTTGAGACAGGGTCTTGAGACAGGTTCAGGCAGGTCTTGAATTCAATGTGTAGCCAAGGGTGACTTTGAACTTTTTTTTTTAATTATATGTGTGCACACACGTTTTAGGGCTAACTATAGACAACCACGAGAGTTACCATTACCCTTCTGCCTTACCTGTGGTGAGAGTCGGGCTATCAGGCTTGCGGGCAAGCACCTCTACCCAATGAAGCATCGCCCTGGCCCGGGTTTAGTTTGTTTGGGGGTGGGGGGAGGTCTTGTGCATGCCACCGCACCTATGTACAGGTCAGAGGACAACTTTCTGGTGTTGCTCCTCGCTCCTTATGGGATATAGGGATTGAGTAGAAAATCTTTAGGCCCGTGCAGAAAGTGCTTATTATATGCATTGAACAATATTTTTGGTCTAAATGATGCATATTTTATTATCATTGTTTATAGTACAGTATAACATGGTTGAGTGTGCAGATCTGAGGGGTCTGGGTTCAACCTTTGTTGGGGTACCTCCTTGTGGGACCTTTGGCAAATTCCTCAACCACTACCTACATCAACGTTCATCTGTACAATTTGGAGAGTGGATAGTTCCCACTTGGGATGTCTAAACCCTCTAGCACTGAGTCTAACTTTCCCCTGCTGTTCTAGATACTATTACGCAGATCCTAGTACGGATGGGTCTCACTCTGTTCTTTCTGCCCATGGTGCCTTCCATTAGGACATTAAGGCCCGCTCTGTGGCCTGGAAGACTGAAGGTGTGTGCTCTACTAAAGCCGGCAGTCGGCATGGGAACACGGGGAAGAACCGCTACAAAGACGTGGTGCCATGTAAGTCAGTGGGTCTCTTGAGGGAGTCAGTGCCACTTGCACAAATGCTGCGTCCCAGTGCCCATTTGGCCGCACCCACATACAGCCAACCCCTCCCACCCATGTCCCACCCTCTCTAACCCCTGCTCCCCGCCCCTCCCTCCCACTCTCCCCAAAACAGGCTATCACCCATGCTCAAGGTTGCTGCCTTACTCCCCGAAGCCACAAGGGGGCAGATTCCCAACTAGTGTGCTGTCACCCTGATTGCTTTTGCCTGGGAGGGTGTCAGAGACTTGACACCCTCCACGTGTCTCACCCTCTCGCAGATGATGAGACGAGAGTCATCCTTTCCCTGCTCCAGGAAGAGGGACATGGAGACTACATCAATGCCAACTTCATCCGGGTCAGGCTAGTGATCAAGGAAGGGGTGGCTTTGGGGTGGGTTGGGATGGGCGTCAGAATCTCGTTAATGAATGGGTCTTTCCCAGGGCACAGATGGAAACCAGACCTACATTGCGACACAAGGACCCCTGCCTCACACTCTGTTGGACTTCTGGCGCCTGGTTTGGGAGTTTGGGGTCAAGGTCAGCTTTGTGGGACAGAGAGAGGAGCATGATTCTGAGTCCCTGTCCTTCTGATTTCTCCTTACTCAGTGGCCTCCCTCTCCCTCACCGTTTGTCTAGGTGATCCTGATGGCCTGTCAAGAGACAGAAAATGGAAGGGTATGTATCCTCAGCCTCCTAGAATGCAAAGAAGGCTTGCGCAGGGAGGAGGGGAGGCCTGCGGGGGCGGGGGGGTCTCCTTCTTGTCCCTAGAACCAGAGTTCAGTCCCTGGCTGACTCCACCGCAGCTCTGCAAAAGCCACTGGTCCTAATTTTGCCTCGATCTTTTTCCTTTTGATCATGGGGTTCCCCCTCAGTACTGGCAGCCCAGCTTTCTACCAGCCCACAGCGTGGCCAAGGACCTTTACTGAAGAGTCTCCACCCTGGTCTCTCTCGACCCTTCCCTGCTCCTTATACACCCCTCTACCTATGCTGGTCTTGGCTATTCTCAGATGAGCCAGAGAAGGCTCTGCTTTGGGGCTGTCTTCTGTCATGGACTTCACCATAGCCTGTTCTGTCACCTGGACCTTCACACGGTCTCACCTCCCCCCCCCCCACACACACACACACACCTGCCTCTAACTCCTTTTTGTGTTCCTCCATTTCCCTTCATAGTTCTTGTCTACCTCAACACACAGGTAATTCTAAATGTGCAATGCGCGTCACAGTAGTATGACGACCCTCTCCACAAGCTATTATTTTTACCTTTGACTGTCTTCTCACTGGGACACAATTCACCCGTTTAGCCAGGCCTGCCAGCTCCCTCTTGCATGTACTTCAGGTTCTTGGGAGGCCGAAGTGAGAGGATCAGAACTTTGAGGCCAGCCTGGGTGACTATTAACCCTTTCACCACCCCATTAGCAGTCACGGCCCATGTTTAGAGTCACAGGCAACCCCTAGTCTCCTTTTGAGCCCAGCAGATTCGCCTGCCTGGCGTGTTTAACACAAAATGGAGTTGTGAGGTACGTGGCTTTCACAACTGGTTCCTTTCTCTCTGTGCTCCCAGTCCTTGCGTACAGAAGCGTGCCGCTAATGTACTTCTTTTGATTGCTGAATAGCCCCTTGAACGTATCTGCATTTTACCCCCTCCTCTAAGCAGTTTGTAGATGCTGGACATTTCTCGGAATCACACCACTGTGAACGTTCGCATGCAAGCCTTTGTGTGGACATGAACTTTCGTTTCTTGAGTGTGCATTGGGTGGAATTGCTAGGTCATTGAGGAACTCTAATTTTAACTCTAGTTTAAGGAAGTGACAGGCCATTTTCCAAAGTAGCTGTATCAGGTTACATTTCCATCCACACGCACAACTCCAGTTTCCTTACATCCTCAACAACAGTTCTGATTCCTTTTCAATTTGAAAACCTTTTACTTACTGTGTGCAGGGGCATGTGCATGTGTGAGCATGTGTGCTGTGCCGTGGAATGGGGCAGAGGTCAGAGACTACGCTGGGAAGGGGGGGTTGTCTCTTTCAACCACGTGGGTCCCTGGGATTGTCTTGGCAACAAGTGTCTTTACCTGATGAGCCATCTTGACTCTTCCCTGCTTTCTCTCTCTCTCTCTCTCTCTCTCTCTCTCTCTCTCTCTCTCTCTCTGTCTCTCTTGTTGGGAATATGAGGGAATCTCTAACTGGGTCTTTTAAACCTTGTGGTAAAATATATGTAAACATAAAAATCACCATGTAAGGGGCTGAAAGATGTCTGGAGGTTAAGAGCACCTCTCGTAGAGGACCTAAGTCCTCCTCGGTCCCAGCACCCACACCAGGTAGCTTACAATTGCCTGTAGCTCCAGCCCCAAAGGATCTGATGCCCTCTTCTGGCCTCCTCGGGCATCCAAACACATTTACTTTTCTTCCTCTGTGTAGCCTTGGCTGTCCTGGAACTCATTCTGTAGACCAGGCTGGTCTCGAACTCAGAAATCCACCTGCCTCTGCCTCCCAAGTACTGGGATTACAGGCATGTGCCACCACCGCCTGGCACATTTAACTTTCATTCAAACACACACACACACACACACACACACACACACACAAAGTCCTCCTCCCCTGGTCTTCTGTCTCCATTGTTGTCCCCCCAGTAGCATCGTGTAAATGGGATTATACAATCTGTGTCCTGTTTCTGGTTTCTTTCCCATGATGGGTTGAAGGTCTGTCCATGTTGTCATGTGTACCAGAATGTCATTCACTGTAAGACTGAATGTGACGCGGCTTTGTGTCATGTTTCCTGTACCCACTCATCTGTTGATAGACAGCTGGGCTGCTCCCCCTCTAGACCACTGTGGATAATGCCGTTGGCACGCAGTGGTAAACAGTTATCCTCTGGCTGCTGGCTTTCATTTTCGTTTGTGTGAGCCAGTGTACATACGTGTGTACCTCTGTCTGTGCATCGCTCCATGTCACCCTGAGTGGCCTGGAACTCACTATGGAGATGTGGCTGGTCTCACAGAGATCCACTTGTCCCTGCCCCCCTGCTCCTGCTACATCGCTAGGTTTAAAGGCTTGTGACACTCTGCTGGCCCTTTTCTTCCTTTTGGGATCCTCCCTGAACTCAGTGCTTGAATTTTCTCAGCTCAGCTAGAAGCCAGTAAGCCCCAGAGATCTCCCTGTCTCTGCCCGCCCCAGAGATCTCCCTGTCTCTGCCCGCCCCAGAGATCTCCCTGTCTCTGCCCGCCCCAGAGATCTCCCTGTCTCTGCCCGCCCCAGAGATCTCCCTGTCTCTGCCCGCTGCTGAGCTGGGGCACAGGCATACAAATGCTGCCTGGCTGTCCGGATGCTGGGATCTGAGCTCCAGTGTTCATGGTTGGGTGGTACTCTTAATTGCTGAGCTGTTTCTCTAGACCTATCTAATTTTTCAATTATTTGAATATAAATCTGCAGTGGAATTATTTAATTTTTTTTTCCACAGTGGCTAGACCTTTTAGACTTTTACCAGCTAGGGGTTTTAGTTTCTCTGTATGTTCAGTAATACTTGCTATTTTGCATACATTCATGTGTGTGTGTGTGTGTGTGTCTGTGTGTGTGTGTGCATGTGTGTGTGTCTATGTGTTTGTGGTGTGGAGTGGTGTGCACACATTTAGAGGTCAAAGGAGGATGTCAGGTGTCCTATTCTATCCCTTTTTCCCTTCACGCGGGTGTTTCACTTAGCCTGGAGGTAGGCTGGCTACCATGCTCCAGAGATCCTCCTGTCCCCTCCCCTATGACGTTGGGGTTACAGGGACAGACCAGTCCTTATCCATGGGTGCAGGGTATTTGAATTCAGATCCTCATTCTTTTTTTTTTTAAGATGTATTTATTTATTATATGTAAGTACACTGTAGCTGTCTTCAGACACACCAGAAGAGGGCGTCAGATCTCATTATGATGGTTGTGAGCCACCATGTGGTGGTTGCTGGGATTTGAACTCAGAATCCTCATTCTTGTTCAGCACCTGTTCTTACCCCTGAGCCCTCTCCCCAGCCCCCAGCAGTTATTTATTTCCCACTCACGAGGATGGAGAGATGGCTCAGTGGTTAAGAGCGAGTTCTGCTGCTGCGGAGGACCCACATTTGGGTCCTAGCACCAACAAGTGGCTTACGAGGACTTGTAACTGCAGCTCCAGGGCACCTGACAACCCTGGCCTCTGCAGTCACCCGCACTCACAGGCATGTAACCTCTCCAATTAAAAATAAGAAAAACAAGTCCTTGTTTGTTTGTTTGGAGACAGGGTTTCTCTGTGTAGCCCTGGCTGTCCCGGAACTCACTCTGTAGACCAGGCTGGCCTCAAAGTCAGGGCTCTGCCTACCTCCGCCTGGCAAAAAAAATGATTCTTAAAAAACAAAACAAAACAAAACAAAAAACCACTCATTTTTGCTTTGTTTTTTATGTGTCTATATGTCTGTTTGTGGGTTTTCTCTAGGCAGACATATATTCAGGTTCCATTTTTAAAGTGGGTTATTGTCTTTAGTACTGAGTTGAAAGAGTTTTGGATAAAAATACTTAGCTGGGCAGTGGTGGTGCATATCTTTGATCCCACCACTAGAGAGGCAGGAGGCTCTCTGTGAGTTTGAGGCCAGCCTGGTCTATAGATCGAGTTCCAGGATAGCCAAGGCTACACTGAAATGTCTTAAGAAAAAAAAAAACAGGAAAAAGAGAGAAAGAGAGAGAGAGAGAGAGAGAGAGAGAGAGAGAGAGAGAGAGAGAGAACTTGCTTGCCTGGCATGGTAGCACATGCCTTTGCTAGGCAGAGGCAGGTTAGATCTCTGTGAGTTTTATGCTAGCCTGGTCTACACAGTAAATTCCGGGTCAGCCAGGACTAAAATTTACAACTTTGAAATTTTATATATTTCATATATTTTATACTTCTTAATGTTATAGGCTTGTTTTAATTTATGACACAGCTTATGCCGAATGTTGAGACAAAATTGATAGCCCCACACTGATTTCTGCTCCAGCCACCTTACTGAGTCTGTCAGCCCGGCATGTGTAGCATGCATTCTTCAGTAGCTCCCCCCAAAAATGAGTCATGCCACATAGGGATCAAAGCAGTGCTTCTTCCTCTTCCTGCCTGCACGCTGATGCAGACCCCTCCCCCACCCTCCCTACTCTTCTCGTCATTTTCTCTTTTCTGTCCCCTCCCCGCCCCCACCCCCACCCCCACATTGTGCTGCTGTAGGCTTGGGTGAGGTTGAAACTGTCCTGTGCTTCCTAGGTACATCACTGGGAATCTCAGTGGAGTTTGACTATGATGAAGAATTCCTTTCTACTTTTGATTCTTTTTAGCTCTTTTTTTTTTTTTCTGTGAAGCTAGGTTGGTTTGTCACTGTGATGCTGTTTTTTTTTTTTTTTTAAGAAGTTATTTATTTTATGTATATGAGTACACTGTCACTGTCCTCAGACACACCAGAAGAGGGCATCAGATCCCATTACAGATGGTTGTGAGCCACCATGTAGGTGCTGGGAATTGAACTCAGGACCTCTGGAAATGCTCTTAACCCCTGAGCCATCTCTCTATTAACATGCTTTTGGTTTTAATTGTGTTTAGGTCCCTCTCTCTCTCTCTCTCTCTCCTTCTCTGTCTCCCTCTCTCTTTCTCCCTCTCCCCCTCTCCCTCTCTCTCTCTTTCTCTCTCTCCCTCTCTCTCTTTCTCTCTCTCCCTCTTTCTCTCTCTCTCCCTCTCCCTCTGCCCCCCCCTCTGTGTGTGTGTGTGTGTGTGTGTGTGCCATAGCATGAGTGTGGAGGTCATAAGACCTCCATCTTGTTTGAAACAAGGTCTCTTGTTTTTTGTTTTGTTTTGTTTTTGTGTTTGGTTGGTTTTGGCTTTTTGGCTTTTCCGAGACAGGGTTTCTCTGTGTAGCCCTGGCTGTCCTGGAACACACTCTGTAGACCAGGCTGGCCTTGAACTCAGAAATCTGCCTGCTTCTGCCTCCCAAGTGCTGGGATTAAAGGTGTGTGCCACCACGCCCGGCTGGTGTTCTTGTTTTCAATCGTCGGCCAGGGCAAGCGAGCTTCAACATTGCCGCAGATTATTGACTTTTTTAGTCTCATCAGTTTGGGGAATGTTCTGCTTTTCTTTCTTTTTCTTTCTTTTTCTTTCTTTCTTCTTAAAAGATGTATGCATTTATTTTATGCATGTGAATAAACTATCGCTATCTTCAGACATACCAGAAGAGGGCATTGGATCCCAATACAGATGGTTGTGAGCCACCTTGTGGTTGCTGGGATTTGAACTCAGGGCCTCTAGAAGAGCAGTCAGTGCTCTTAAGTCCTGAATCATCTACAGTCCCAGCTTTTATTTCTTTAAGTATAATTTCTGGTTTCTCTGGCTCAGCGATGAAGAGCATTGGCTGTTCTTCCAGAGGACCCAAGTTCAACTCCCAGAACTTACATGGAGGTTCACAACTATTTATAACTCCAGGTCCAAGAGATTTGAGTGCTCACCTCTGGCCTCAGGCACCAGGCAGGCACACAGTGCCCAGACCATACATGTAGACAAAACACTCATACACATAAAGTTAAAACTTTTTCCGCTGCTCTCCTTGGCCCCTTGGTGTGTCCCATTAAGGACGAGTCTCTTGTTTATCGCAGCTTCTCCTTCTTGCTGTTGTCTCCGTTGCATATCTTCGTGTTTCTGGTTCCTGCTTCTTTTTCTCTGGGACGTTAACCTGCTGTTAGTGACTTGTGTTTTGGAATTCCATCTAGGGCTGTTTTTGCATCTCATTTTATTCTTTGTTACACTCATGTTTCCATTTGACTCTGTGTATATTGCTATTTTAAGGTCTTTGCCTCGTTTTCCTCTGTTGCTTCTGGATCTGTCCCCATTCCCTGATTCTGCCCCTGGTAACCAGTCACACATTGCTACATCTTTGTTTAAGTGTTGCATAGTTCAATGTTAGATTGTGTTGACTCTGGTTAAAAAGTGTTTCAAGCGTTTACCTTTCTAGGAAGGCAGTGAAGACTCTTCTATATATTTTATCACCTGGAGCTTTCTGTTCCCCCCCCCCCTCCTGTTTGCCCTGCAAATTCTTTGTCTCACCCTCTGAGCTGTGATCTGTGCTTCTGCGGCTTGGTGACATCACAGGGATCCTTAGTTCCTACAGCTTAGTGACATCAAGGTGGTAGGGCAGCTAGTCTGCTGAGTGAGCAGACCCCTGCAGGGCCATGTGTCTATGATATGGAGTGGTCCATGTGCTTAGTTACAGCTGCAGGCCATAGGAGGGTGTCCTGACTGTCTTCCCCCAGCATGATCAGAAGCTTGCTTCTATGCTGTGCAAGTGTTTATGTTATACTCTGCAGCTGGGCTCCATTGCAGCCGCAGCTCCTGGCCCTCCCACAAGTAGCTCTCAGGGTGTCCTGTCACCCTGAAGGTGACCTCCCCCCTCACTCCTTGCCTTTCCTGTCTTACTTTGCAGAGGAAGTGTGAACGCTACTGGGCCCGGGAGCAGGAACCTTTACAGGCCGGGCCTTTCTGCATCACCCTGGTAAGCTGGAGCAGGGGTGGGAACAGAGGTGGTTTCTGCAGGCCTTGGGTAGTGTAGGAGATTTTAAGGAAGACATACAGAGTGGGAAGCCTTGGGCTAGGCTTCGAAAGATGAACTATTTTCTCACAGCTCGCTTACACTGTGGAAAACTCAGAATACATGCAGGATAAGTATTCTCCCCAGGCCCTAACGCAGTTAACTCTGACTACAGCTACTGCTGTAACCAAAATGTACCTGGTCAGGTTTCTGCAATTCCTGTCTTACAGTGTTCTTTACTGGAGGAACTCCCTCCACATTCAGGTAGTTAGCCATTAACAAATGCAAGGAGACCATTGTATTACAGAACAATAGGACTCTCTTATGCTCCACTGTAAAAAGATCGCCTTGTTTTATATACTCATTCCTCTTTGCCTACTCTGACAAAAGTTTCCTTGAATGCTTTGGGAGAAGTTTGGGCCAAAAGAAAATTTAAAAATATTGTCAGTATAGAAATGTATTTGAATTAAAAATATATGGCTATATTTACAGTAACACAATACTTACCTGGAGGACATATTATTATTGGTTGTGAAACCATTTAAAACTATTCTTTTGGCTTGGGAGGATCATGGCTCCTTGGCTGCTGCTGCCGCTACAGTGGCTGGTGCATCCTGGACCACTCCAGAGGTGCTGGGAGCTGCTAGAAGGGCCATTGCAGCTGCACCGGGATGGCTTTGCTCCTCAGTTGGGTCTGTAAGGAGAGAGTTCGTGGAAAGAGACACCAGCATCAGCAGTTCAGAGTCCATCCATCCTCGCTGAACTAGCACATGATACCAGAGAAAATAAAGAAAATTCTAGCTTTTTAGATAGTATCTTTTGGATGGCAGCTTCCCAAAACGATGCACCATCAAAGTTAACCAATGTAGAAGAAGAAGCCCTCACAAGCTTATTAAAAGTAAGAATAATATAGACATCTATCTTCCCTGGATGTGGTCACCTGATGCAGAAACATGTCCTTTGTGGCTATTGCTTTGAGAAAGTACACCAGGAGACAATAAAAATCAGACAACTAATATGGGCTCAAGAAGGGGGCCTTCCAAGCTCCTTCCGTTGAGACTGTGGTATTATACATAGGACAGAAACCATCAGAAAAGGATCAGGGCAAGAGGATTGTTGGAAGAAACATAAACAGGCCATCTTGTTTCACCCAGAATTGAACTAAAAAATGTTAAAAGGATAATTTCATAGTTAGGCAGTTATTTAAAATCAGGAGTCTTCATTTTCATGTCATGTTTTCAAATCATCAGTGTATTTTAAAATGGATTTTGTTAGCTGTTTCTTTTAAACGAGGTAATTTGAAGACTGTACCACAAATAAACTCAGCATATTTTAAAATATTCTTTTGCAGTAAAAAAAAAAGTATGTAATAAAAATGCAAAGAGAAGCAAAATATAAATCTCCTGAAGACTGGGAATCAGATACACTAAGGAAGCAAGTCTGCCAGAGTATGGACTGTAAGACATGCCCAGCAAGGTCTCGGGTCTCAGCCACGAGGAATCCCAGGAATGCAAAACGGCACTGCAGACCTAAGTGTTTTAAAAATGTTTTTAGTATTTGATTTTCAATCAAGAATGCTCTGCTTCCGCTAGGCGTGGTAGTACACACACCTGCCATCCCAACACATGGGAGGCGGATTCAGAGAAGGATCTCTGGTTTGAGGCCAGTCTGGGCTCTTCAGCAAGGCTTGTCTCCAAAGCAAAACCAAACCCCAAAAACCTTTGCTTTCTAAAGATGTGAAATGTGTGGCTAAGGTCTCTATTTCTCTTCTGTTTTCTCTGTCCATGCTCAGACGAAGGAGACAGCGCTGAATTCGGACATCACTCTCAGGACCCTCCAGGTTACATTCCAGAAGGTAAAGGGCGAGGTTAAAAAGGTTAAAGGCGAAGGGGCTCTTGCATGGGACGAGCTGTCTCCTCTCCCATAAATGCTGACACTCAGGATTCCAGTCAGTTCCCATCACCCTCCGTTATTGTGCAGTGGACTTGCTTGTCTCCGAGGTACTGAGGGTGGAGCCCACGGCCTTGTGCATGCTATGCAAATCTTCTTAGTCTTCTTCCTTATCTGGTAGATTTAAATGGAATATGTTTAGGAATGTAGTTTTTCTTCTTTTCATTGTTTTCCACTCTCTGTTCCCTGTCTCAGGAATCCCGCTCTGTGCACCAGCTACAGTATATATCCTGGCCCGACCACGGGGTTCCCAGCAGTCCCGATCACATTCTCACCATGGTGGAGGAGGCCCGCAGCCTCCAAGGACTTGGACCCGGACCCCTCTGTGTGCACTGCAGGTTTAGGAAATGAGCTTTATGAGGATCTGGGGAGGCAGAAGGGAGAGGACGAGGCAGAGAGGCAAGGGAGAGCTTGGGGCTTGAAGCCAGCCTTTCCTTTTCAGAGGCATCTCGTGAGAAGCTCCTGGCTGTGTGTTCATGATAGAGTGAGCTGGAATCCTTAGCTGGAGTAGCGTGCCTGCTGCAGAGTAGAAAGTGTATAGCTGACCGTTCACAAGTCTAAGTGAAGAAAAAAGGTCTTCCTGTGTGGAAGAAATACCTCAGCCGTCCAAGTACCTGCTGTACACACTCTTGAGTTCAGATCTCCATTACCCAGTCAAAACCCAGGTCAGGTGGCTTGCCCCCTGTGTAACCCCAGCACATGGTGATGGCTAGAGACAAGTGACTCCACTGAGGGTGTTGTTAGTAAGTCAAGCAAATTTGTGAGCAGCCTGTTTAGTAAGAGACCCTGTCTTAAATTTAATATTGACGTTTGGTCTCCATACTCTCTGTCACCCAGCACGTGCACGCACACACGCATGCACGCATACACACACACACACACACACACACACACACGCACACACACACAAAATGGGTGCACACTAACATACATGAAAAACCAAAAGCGCTGGGAGGTGGTGGCGCACGCCTGTAATCCCAGCACTTTGGGAGGCAGAGGCAGGCAGATTTCTGAGTTCGAGGCCAGCCTGGTCTACAGAGTGAGCTCTAGGACAGCCAGGACAACACAGAGAAATCCTGTCTCGGAAAACAAAACAAACAAACAAACAAACAAAAAACCCAAAATAAAAAAAAATCAAAAAAGAAAAACCAAAAGCTTTTATTTAAAATTATTGTCTAGGGATCCTGCAGTTTAAGAGGTACTGATCTCCCTCAGCTCAGCTCAGTTCAGCTCAGCTCAGAATGGGTTCTGGGATCTGTACAGTTAGGTAGTCCTGACATCCCAGCACTTAGGAAGCTGAAGTCAGAGGCTAGCCTGGGCAACACAGCTCAAGACCTGTGGAAAAGGGAGGAGGAACAGAATGGGGAAAGGGGCATTGTGGGTAGGCTATGATGGTGTCTGTTCTGATTCTTGATTGTCAGTGCTGGCTGTGGACGCACTGGTGTCCTGTGTGCTGTTGATTATGTGAGGCAGTTGCTGCTGACGCAGGTATGATGTCCTCTTCTCTGTGCACAGTCTGTCCTATGGCTGCCCACCAGGGCCTGCAGGGTCTCACCTCCCCTCTCTATCCCAGACAATCCCTCCCAACTTCAGCCTCTTCGAAGTGGTCCTGGAGATGCGGAAACAGCGGCCTGCAGCAGTGCAGACAGAGGTAGTCTGTCTGTCCTTTCCCTAGGGCAGAGGGCGGCTTTCCTGCCTTCCCACTCTCCCCTTCTCAATGACCACCCACCCCAACAGGAGCAGTACAGGTTCCTGTACCACACAGTGGCTCAGCTATTCTCCAGAACTCTCCAGAACACCAGCTCCCACTACCAGAACCTCAAGGAGGTACAGAGCCCCCAATTTCACCCTTTCTGCCAGCCAGCAGCACCGGTCTGCCTCTTGGGAACAGCAGCTGACTCTCTGTGAAGGCACCTTTGCCTCCTCAGAGCTCCCTCCTCAGGCTGTCCCCTCCTAAGCTCACCTCAGCACCCACAGCGATCTGCACCAGGGACATGGCCCCTGACCCCTCCCCGACTGCTTCCCTGCAGAACTGTGCTCCAATCTGCAAGGAAGCCTTCTCCCTCAGGACCTCCTCAGCCCTGCCTGCTACATCCCGCCCACCAGGGGGGGTTCTCAGGTACTGGCTCCGTCTGCTCACTCTGCCCCTGGGGCATCAACCCCTGTAGTCTGGGCTAGCGTATCCCTTGGTCTTCCAGAAGGTAATTAAAATATATATTTTTAGAATCTCTCCCTCTCTCTCGCTCTCTTTGCCCCTCCCCCCTCTGTACATTGCTGCGACATGAGAGGACACCCCTGGGCGTGGGTCCTCACCTTCCGCATGTTTTGAGAAACAGTCTCACTGTGTACATCAAAGCTTCTGGGGAGTCACCTGTCTCTGTGTCCTTGTAGGAGGGCTGTGGTCACACACACATTACCAAGGCTGGCTTTACGTGGGTCCTCCCTAGTCCTACTTGCCAATCTGTCCCTGTCCCTCTTGCTGTAGGGATACTAGGGACACGGAACCCCTGCTTTCTGCCCTCGGGTGGCCCGCCCCTTTCCTCCTTTCGTGCTCAGGGCACTGGGGCAGGCAGGAAGGAAGCCCGTAGCATGGGCTGAGCTTGCTGTCTCCCCCCCCTTTTCCCCCTTCCCCGCCCCGCTCTCCTTGAGCTCAGCGCTTTCACTTCCTCTGCTCGCTGTCCGCTGCAGGAGCATCTCTGTGCCCGCGCCCCCGACCCTTCCCATGGCCGACACTTACGCTGTGGTGCAGAAGCGTGGCGCTCCGGCGGGCACAGGGCCGGGGACGCGGGCGTCCAACAGCACAGACACCCCGATCTACAGCCAGGTGGCTCCACGTGTCCAGCGGCCGGTGGCACAGACGGAGAACGCGCAGGGGACATCGGCACTGAGTCGAGGTGAGTTGAGGCCCTCCCGGGATGCGGAACTGAGGGCGAGCACCTGTTTGCACGTTCTCCGCTCTCCTAAGGCTTGGGAGGGTCTAAGCGCCAACCGGAGGTCAGCCACAGATCCAGCGTGGCCACGCCCCCAGGATCCTAAATGTCGGGGTTCAAGCCCCAAAATGAGCCCTAGGTCAGGTCTCAGTTGGGAAACTGGGTTGTCTAAGCAGGGCCCCAAAGACAGACCTCCGTACTTGGCCCCGCCCACGGCCCCGCCCCCAACCGCTACAACACGGAGGGAAATCGGTAGCTGCGCTGCATTAATCCCTGGAGCTCTTAAAAGCCGCTTGAGCTGACCAAGGTTTTCCTGCCCTCAGTTCCTGCGGATCAAAACCATTCCGGGCCTGATGCCTATGAAGAAGTAACGGACGGAGCGCAGACTGGCAGGCTAGGTAAGTCAGAGCGTAGGGTGCAACTTTGGAGAGCCCCAGGACTTTGGGAGTTTGGGCTGGGGCACCGGACTCAGGGTCTGCCTCATATACCAGGATCTGGAGCGGGGCGGGTTTGGAGGAGGTCAGACCTCAGCTTCCGCATGGAACCCTTCTTCCTTTAGGCTTCAACTTGCGCATCGGAAGGCCCAAAGGGCCACGGGATCCTCCGGCAGAGTGGACACGGGTGTAACGAGTGCTGGTGCCTGTTACGGCCTGTCACTCAGCGGTGGCTGGACTTCTGGAACCATTCTGCTGCTGTGCAGTGTCTTATGGATGAGCGGGACTTGTGGGCCTGAATCAAAATAAAAGTTTCTCAGGGCAGAAAAAATAGGGGCTTTGCCCCTGTGGTTATAGCCGTCAAAGCCCGGGACTAGGAGAGGGGTGAGAGAGGTGGTGAATCTTCTCTGAGAAAATTTAAGGAGGCACATCAGGATTGGGCATTGTCACCCTCCTCCCCATGCACCTACCGGAAGTGCCTCCCAGACAGAGTCCTAACTCAGACTGGTGCCTACCTGGATCGACATGCTAGAGACACGTCTAGATAGATCCTTACATAAACTTGCAATGATCAAGGAAGATCTCCGCTGGTCAGAGAAGTGGATCACCCAGTCAGGTAAATAGTGTGCCATCCAGAGAGACAGAACTTCAAGTCCTGTCATTCTTGAGATGCAAGAAAGTAGAACCTGGGGTTGGTGAGATGGCTCAGTGGTTAAGAGCACTAGTCAGTTGTGAGTTCAAATCCCAGCAACCACATGGTGGTTGGTTCACAACCATCCGTAATGAGAAACAACAACAAAAAACAACAACAACAAAAAAACCAAAACAAAAGACCTAGGGGCTGGCCAGAGTGATAGGGAGTGGAGTGAGGCTGGGTGGAGGGCGGGGCAGAGTAAGAGGGAAAAAGGGAAGGGGGGAAATGGAAAAAAGAAAAAGAAAACAGAAAAGAAAGTAGTAGATCCTCTGCCGGGCAGTGGTGGCGCGCGCCTTTAGTCCCAGTACTTGGGAGGCAGAGGCAGGCGGATTTCTGAGTTCGAGGCCAGCCTGGTTTACAGAGTGAGTTCCAGGACAGCCAGGGCTACACAGAGAAACTCTGTCTTGGAAAAAAAAAAAAAAACACACAAAACAAGCAAGCAAACAAACAAAAAACCAGAAAGTAGATCCTCAAATGGATGCACAATGCTCTAGACCCCAATCCTGTCCCCCACCCCCTCCCGCCATATGTCACAAGTCGGGGTCTAAGTGGCAGTTGTTCCTCTAGTCAGTCCTGACTATGCCTTCCGACACAGTGCCTTCTCCACGCCTGTCTTGAATTTGATGACGGCTCTTACCCATGAACTCCCGTATGTAAGCAAACATCATTAAAAGGATTTTTGTAGAATTCAGTGAAGAATGGGCCAAAAGCTCAGCTCAAGAGCCTTACGCTCACTGCTTCAGGAATGGCAACCGACTGCAGGCTCCCAGGCCCTGCGTGGTCCTGGGAAGCATTTGCCTTTTGAGTGTTGGGGTGGGGGCTGGTAGATGAACCGTGCCTTGTTTGGCCACAGTGTCTACTCTCACTGTCAAGTGCTGGAGGATCTGATGGACAGCTCAGCCAGCACGAATCAGGGATGACAGGGGAACCCTGGGAATCTTCAGCATCTCAGTGAATCTACTCTACTCTAAGATGACAGTTGTGTGTGTGTGTGTGTGTGTGTGTGTGTGTGTGGTGGCGCTGAGAGGCAGCTGGGAGCAGAGAAGGGTCAGGATGGTATATTTAGAGCATGGGCTGGGCTGACCATTCTGGAGTAACAAAAGGAAGGGAGGAGGAGGGATAGGGTATCGTTTGACACAGGTTAATCTCAAACCATTGAATTCCTTGGTCCCTAAAACCAGCCAGGAAAGCGGTAAATTCCTGGAAATGGGGAGCTGTTGCAGAAAAAAGAATAGTTCATCCCAAGGAAGAGAAACCAACCCAAGTTACCTCCCGGAGGCCCAAAACCAGCATTGCTGTGGTTGATAGGATTAATCCTGAGCTCAGGGAGCACTGTGCCTGTCTTAGCTGCCCTGTCTGAATACAGTGAGTGGCTATGGTGAAGGCCAAGAGAGTCTCTGGGATCAGCAGACTCCCAGGCAATCTGTTGGCTGTCAGTTCCACCCTAAGAACCCACCCTGAGTCAGATGGCTACTTACTCCCGACTGGTCTCTGCAGTCGCCTTCCCAGCCTTCCTCCTAGTCCCCTTCTGCTCAGAGTAACCGCCAGCCTGCCCGGTTTGTTACGTTTATTGTTAATATTGAATGGCAACTTGACAGAATCTAGAACCTCGTAGGAGGCAACATCTTTGTGAATTGTGGATTGTGTTAACAGAAGTGGGAGGACTCACTGTCAGGATGGACAGCACCACTCGGGGGCTGGGGTCCTGGGCTGACGATAAGAAAGCAGTCTGGGCACCCGGATTCATCTCTGCTTCCTGACAGCAGATGGGGTGCGACCAGCTGTCCCCTGCTCCTGCTGTGATTTCCTCGCCATGGTGGACAGTACCCTGGACAAATAACACCTTCCTTCCTTAAGCTGTGTTTGCCAGGCATCTTGTCCCGATAAGTACAAGTCTGGTCCAGGCAAAGTCTTAGGTGGTCTTTGATCTCCTTCTAAAGAAATGAGATTTCGTTGTGTTTTTGTGTTTCCTTGGTTATACTTCAGACTCATGCATGGTAGCCTGGTATTTTACCGCTGAGCTGGAGCCCCCAGCCATTTTGTAGCTATTTATTTATTTTTAAAGTTATCTCCATGAATATTGTCTTAGGGTTTTACTGCTGTGGACAGACACCATGACCAAGGCAAGTCTTATAAGGACAACATTTAATTGGGGCTGGCTTACAGGTTCAGAGGTTCAGACCAGTATCTATTTATTTTATGTCTATGAGTATACTGTAGCTGTACCAATGGTTGTGAAACATCATGTGGTTGCTGGGAATTTGAAATCAGGACCTCTGCTTGCTCCGACCCAAAGATTTATTTATTATTATATGTAAGTACACTTTAACTGTCTTCAGACACACCAGAAGAGATGGTCAGATCTCATTACAGATGGTTGTGAGCCACCATGTGGTTGCTGGGATTTGAACTCAGGACCTTCCAAAGAGCAGTCGGTGCTCTTAACTGCTGAGTCATCTCTCCAGCCCCCTACATCTTCATCTGAAGATGAAGGCTGCTAGTGGAAGACTCTGCTCCTAGGCAGCTAAGATGAAAGCCACACCTCCCTACAAGGCCACATCTCCCAACCAGGCCACACCTTCCAACAGTGCCACTCCCTGGGCTGAGCATATGCCAACCATCACACGAGTTTTGCCTGCTTGTAGATCTGTACACAGTACGCAGAAGCCAGAGAAGCCTTCAGATCTCCTAGAACTGGAGTTACAGATGGTTGTTAGCTTCCAATTGGGTGCTGGGATTCAAACTCAGGTTCTCTAGAAAAGTATCTCTCCAGCCCCTATTTACTTACTTGGCTAGTTAGTTAGTTGTTTTGAAACAGGGTCTCATGTAGCTTTGATTGACCTTGAAATCACTCTATAAACAAAGGCTGGCCTTCAACTCCTAATTCTCCTGCCTCCACCTCCCAAATACTGAGATTACCTACTGTAATAATGCTTGATTCACTAAAATACTTTTATTTTGAGACATAGTCTCAGTGAATTTTCTCAAGCCAGCCTTGAACTCACTCTTTAGCCCATACATATCTTGAGGGTTTTTTGTTTGTTTGGTTGAGTGGTTGTTTTTTCAAACAAGGTTTCTCTGTGTAGCCCTGATTGTCCTGGAACTTTCTTTGTAGGCCAGGCTGGCCTCGACCTCAGAGACCCACCTGCCTCTGTCTCCTGAATTGGGAGTAAAGCCATTACACCTGGCTATAATCCTGCCTCAGCCTCCCAGAGAGCTAATAGTAAGCCTGTGCTGTAGGCCCAGCTGTTTTGTTTCTTCTCCTCCTCCCCCTCCTTTCCCCTCCCCATCCCTCCTCCCTCTCCCCTTCCCCTCCCCCTCCTTTCGCTTCCCCATCCCTCCTCCCCTTCCTTCTCCCCTGCCCTCCACTCCTCCCTCTCCCCTCCCTTCTCCCCCTCCTTTTCCCTCCCCCTCCTCCCTCTCCCCTCCCTTCTCCCCACTCCTTTTCCCTCCCCCTCCTCCCTCTGTCCTCCCTTCTCCCTGTCCTTTTCCCTCTCCCTCCTTCTTCCCCTCCCCTCTCCCCTCCCCCATCCCCCTCTCTCCTCCTCCCTTTCCCCTTCCTCCTCCCCTCCCTCCTCCCCCTCCCCTCCCCTTTTCCTCCCCTTCCCTTCCTCCCCCTCCTCTTTCCCCTCCCCTTCCCCTCCCCCTCCTTCTTCCTCCTCCTCCTCCTCCTCCTCCTCTTCTTCTTCTTCGGAAACAAGACACAATCTTTCTTGCCAACATACAGCCAGCCATATTTGCTTTCTTGCTTCATTAAAGCAACTGTTAATCCACCTTTTGAGACCCATAGAAGAGGATATTTGTCAACTTCTGTCACTAGTCAGTCTGATAGGGAAGAGAATCTTTATTGAAATCCAATGAAACTTCAGATTTGTCAGTCCATGCCCTGTGTGATCCCTGCTTAGAACATTTGTGTGGCACCTTAAATTTGGTTTTGTGTGTGTGTGTGTGTGTGTATTTGGGGGGGGTTTGGTTTTTTGGTTTTTTTCGAGACAGGGTTTCTCTGTGTAGCCCTGGCTGTCCTGGAGCTCACTCGAGACCAGGCTGGCCTCAAACTCAGAAATCTGCCTGCCTCTGCCTCCCAAGTGCTGGGATTAAAGGCGTGTGCCACCACCATCCGGCTAAATAAATCTTTTTAAAAAATAATAAAATAAATAATTAAATATTAAAAAAATAAAATGTGGTACCTATGCACAATAGAGTTTTATGCAGCCGTGGGGAAAAGTTAAGGCATGACATTTGCAGGGGGTGACTGTGACTGGAACCTGTTTACGCAAATGAAGCCAGACTCAGAAAGGAAGTATATTTCTTCCTTGCCTCATTCCTGTAGCCTGGTTAGGTGACAAACCTGAGTGACATTCATCACAAGAGACCAAGAGCTCTTCTCTAGATCTTCCTCACTGACCTGAGAGCTCTGGCTGGAAACCGCCCATTGGCGCAGCCATGTGAGTGGACTCTACTGGAGTGGGCCCAGCCATTTAGACACTCCTCAGTCTCTGACCCCTGAGCCCGGTCCTGATGCTACAGAACAGCTCCGGCTCTGCTGACATCCGGATGCCATAGCAAGAAGGCTCCTATGTTCTTATGGGCCCTGATCTTCTTGAACTGTGACTATCCTATCCTGGGCCTCAGTTTCTCATTCATTATCCACCGTGCCCACTTCACAGAGCAGCATGGACTTTAGGGAGATAATTTGCCCAGTGCTTGCATGAAGCAGGCCTTCCACACGAGGTTGTGTGGAGTCACTCTTAGCTTACAAGGGTTTGAATGTTAGCCGACCCATGTTCTCAGTTTATCTTCATTTCCTGGATAACAACACGGTCAAGGTGAATTGCCCAGAATGGCTGACAATGGATTTCTAAAGGGACTTTCAGAGTCACAAGCTCCTGCCCAGCACCTCCCTGAGTCCTACTGTTCCTGTCCCCATTCAAGGTTGCTTAATTAAATTCATCTTTTTTTCCCCACAGGAAGGATACATTTTGATGTTTTCAGAGTTTCATATTTTCCAAGTGCTTCTAAGTGAAAGTTCATTAGAAGGAAGCTTAGGTTTGCTAGATGGGATGTCTCTTTGAATCATAATGAATGTAAATTTATGATGTCTTTTCCATTCGTTAAAAGAGGATAGTATAGGGGCTGGAAAGATGGCTCAGTGGTTAAGAGCACTGACTGCTCTTCTGAAGGTCCTGAGTTCAATTCCCAGCAACCACATGATGGTTCACAACCATCTATGCAGCTTACAGTGTGCTCATTTACATAAAATAAATACGTTTTTTTTAAAGACATACATGCTTTTAGGCCAAATTTTGGTCCCTTCATTCTATTTGCTTCAACCTCCAACTTTTCCCAAATCAACTGTGTCTAGATTTCCCCTCTAGTAATAATTTCATCAGCTGAACTCTGGAGTGTTTAGATGTGTAGTTAGTTTTAGTCCTAATAGGGACTCGAGGACATGGTATTTGGGGTAATGGAAAGTTTTGAAAACTTATGAGTGTGTGTGTGTGTGTGTGTGTCTGTGGTTTTGAGATAGGGTCTCACTAGTGACCCCTGGCTGGCCTGGAACCCACTGTGTAGCCTGACTTTGATCTACATGCCTGTCCCTCCCCAGTGAGAGGTTAAAGGCATGTGTCATCGCCCCCGGCACACTTAACAGTTTTTTAAAACTTGAAAAACACCATATTTTCTAGATAGCGAGAACAGGAAGAGGAAGCAATGGGTGGTCACTGAAGAGGTGAAGTGCCAGGGCACCAGTGCAAAGGGGCAGAAAGCAAACAGAGGGCTGGCGTAGGCCTGACCAGCTGAAGGAGAGACACGGCAGTGGGGCTTCCTTTAGGGTCTGTACCAAAAAGGAACATTACCACAGAGTGCCTGTTCCTCGGGGCCACAAAACCAGAGCTGACGGTGTTAGACCCGAGGGGAAAAACATTTCCACGGCTGTCTGATTAAGCAAGCTTTATTTAGATTGGCCAGATGGCTGCCTCTCCCTAAGCCGGGGTTTCAGAGAGCAGCCCCCTCACTGGCTGCTTTATGGGAAGGGTTAGAGTTGGCAGAGAACAGCTGTTGGGATAATTGGCTCTTAGCACCTGGCAGAAAGAGCAGAAGGAGGGAGGGCTCAAGGTGGGATAGATAGAGCAGGATTACATCATGTGGGAGCGGAGTCATCGCGGTGTTCAGGAATTTAGCAAGGCAATGGGGTGGGCACCCTTTATGGGCTTACGAGTTCAGCCTAGGTTGAAAACAGTTTTTAGGTTTAGGAAACAGAAGCTTATTCTTGTAAGGTGTGGAGCGTCAGGAACAATGTATAACAATGTGGCTCCGGTTTTGCTCTCAGTGGGTCTAGGCGGATGTGTTAGCTGCTTTTCTGGGTGTGGTGGTCAAATTGCTGTCAAGGAGCAATTCGAGGGAATAAGGGTGTCTGGACTCCCATGTTCAGGGCCCACAGTCCACCCTGGTGGGAAGGGATGTCAGCAGGAGCGCTGAGGCAGCTGGGCTCCTTGTGGCTTCATTATTAAGAAGCCGACAAAGGAACATGGTACTGAGCTCACGTTCTCTTTAAGTGGAGGACTCCTGCCCTTGAGGTCGGCTGCACACTTTCAGGGTGGGTCTTTCCTTCTCCCATACGCACACACCACATATACATGTTCACATTTCATGTGAATGAAAAAGAGGCATGGACTCACACTGAGCTCTCGGGATGCTGAGGCAGGAGGCTGAGCGTTAGATTGAAGCCCATCTGTCCGGATACATAGACACATTTCTGAGTGCAGAAACAAAGAGGTGTAACTTTTTCCCCCCACTAAGGTTTCTCTGTGTAGCCCTGGCTGTCCAGAACTTTAAACCAGGCTGGGCTGGAACTTAGAGATCTGTCCGCCTCTGCCTTTAATTAAAGGCCTGCACTATCTCCCAGCTGTGTGCAACTTTTAAGCTAGGGACTTAACTCAGGGTCTCCCACATGATACAGGAATGAATGCTCTACCAACGAACCACACTCTACAAACACATGACAAGCGTGCACTCTTTAAAATTTACCTTCACTTTCTAAGGTATCCTCCCCTAAGTCTCAAAATCCCACTTCAAAGAGTGCGGGATGGAGCTGTTTCTCCACCCTTGCCTTACTGTAGGGCATGTGGCCAAACTTGTGATCCTTGACGTTAAGATCAGTTCTGTGGACTGGAGAGATGGCTCAGAGGTTAAGAGCACTGACTGCTCTTCCAGAGGTCCTGAGTTCAATTCCCAGCAACCAGGCTCACAACCATCTGTAATGGGATCTGATGCCCTCTTCTGGGGTGTCTGAAGACAGCAACTGCAGTCTGGCAGTTCCTCAGAAAACTGGGCACATCACTTCCAGAGGATCCTGCTATACCACTCCTGGGCATATACCCAGTGGATTCCCCAGCATGTAATAAGGATACGTGCCCCACTATGTTCATAGCAACACTATTTATAATAGCCAGAACCTGGAAAGAATGCAGGTATCCCTCAATGGAGGAATGGATACAAAAAATGTGGTATATAAACTGTATACTCAAATATATAAAAAATAAATAATTAAAAAAAAAAGATTGGTTCTGTATGTGCTGGGATTTCCAAGTCTCTAATTCTAAGTGAAGTTGAACAGGTTTGAGTGTTTATGATGACATTCAGATCCCTTGTTAATTTTTCCACTGTGTTTTTCATCTTTTTCTTTGCATATTAAGAACAAAGGGTACCACCATTTTTATGGGTAGGGAGTGTCTTAGACATGGTGGGGGGTGGGTAGTTGACAAGGTGAACTTTGATCCACTTATCCCACTTACAAGAATTTACCCTTAGAAAGGAGCTAACCCTTCAGTAGAAGGAGATAGCTATATACCCAGCAATATTCATTTTTTAAGAAAAAAATGGAGAAATCAGCATTGAAAGTGAAACTGTTTTGAGGCTGTGCAATGTGGAGTGCTTCTGAGTGCCGGAAGCCACAGGCAAAGCAGCCCCTAATAACAATGGCCGAAGAGGACTATGCCAATGGCCTCATGAAAATGACCCACTCCTGGGAGGGAAAATGGAAGATTGAAAACTGCGGAAGGAGGTAAGATGAGCTCACCAGCAGAGAGTGAGAGGCCAAAGCTTTTACGTTCAGACTCCATTTTAGAGAACCTGACCTAAGTTTGAACTCAGGTAGACTAACAGGCTGGTACCTAGCATTAATTTCCAAGTTGCCCCCCGCCCCCCAACAAAACCCCGAGCCTAGCTCCAGTCTCTAGGCTGATCCCCAACAAAAGCATCTTCTCCAGGTTACACCCCCAAATGAGACCAGTGTCTCCGGGTTATTCCCCCAACACACCTGCACCCCAGGTCACAAACCCACCCCCTGCCTGATGACTATCAATGCAGAGGGGAGCAGAAGTTTACGATATGACTCCCAGCACCCGCCAATTATGTTAAAGACCACGGTGGCTTTCCAATTAGATGCTTGCACATTTACTCCCTGCTTGCTGCTTACAATAAAGCCTTGCCCCATAGATATTGGGGGGGGCTCCCCATTACCAAAACTGTCCTGTGTGATGGGGGGGGGGCATCAGCTGGAACTATCTCCACTAGAATAAAGACCTTGCTGTGAATTGCATCAGATCGGCTCCTGTCTGTTTTTTTTGGGGGGGGGGGGTGGTTTCAACCCTTCTCTGGCACTAGAAGGGCATCTGATCCCATTGCTGATGGTTTTGAGTCATTGTGTGGTTGCTGGGAATTGAACTCAGGACCTCTGGAAGAGCAGTCAGTGCTCTTAACTGCTGAGCCATCTCTTCAGCCTCCAGGAAACACTTCTAACGGTAAACGATAAGCCAATCAAGAGATGGAGAGGGGTACAGGCAAGAGGAGAAAAGGTGTGACTGGGTGTCTGCCAAAACTATGCTGTCCCCTGGGCTGCTCTGTGCAACACATCAAGCAGCAAGGGTCCCCTCACACCTGCAGCTTCCCAGCCTCAGCCACAGTAGTGCAGCCTCCTGATATTTCTCTGGATTCTCTTCATCTGTTTTCTATACTGAATTTCTATACTGTTTACTATAACTGAATGTAGTAAGGATAAATAAACCTTGGAAACTGCCTGAAGACCCTATGTGGAAACTTTGTATCTCCTTCCTCCTCTGTTCCATTATCTAACCTAGTTGTCCACTATAACCTGCATCATGATAGCCTGGAGCCAGGCAGTCTATAAGGATAAAACAGCCTTGTCTGGGCAAACTACTCCCAAAGGGAGAAAATGCAAGCTATCAGGCCCTGCAGCTGAGTTTAATTTCCCATCCCTCCCCCCAAACCTCTTTTTCTTTTTCTTTCTTTTGTTTTTTTTTTTTTTTTTTTTTTTGGATTTGGTTTTTTCGAGACAGGGTTTCTCTGTGTAGTCCTGGCTGTTCTGGAACTCACTCTGTAGACCAGGCTAGCCTCGAACTCAGAAATCCACCTGCCTCTGCCTCTGCCTCCCAGAGTGCTGGGATTACAGGCGTGCACCACCACCGCCCGGCCCCCCCAAACCTCTTATACTAAGCAAAAGCACTCCCTTTGGCAGGAACCCCCTTCCTGCTGTGTCTGCCTCTCACTCTTTGGAATAAACAGCTCTGTCTGGTGAGGTCAGATTGGTTTTTTTTTTCCTCCTCTTTAAGCCACCTCAGAAATCTAACAAATTCCACAGCTGGTAATTAATAGATAATAAAGGTTTATTTGGGTCACTTTGGTTTTGGGGTCAGAAAAGGCTGCGGTCCAGGAGTGGCATTTGGCAATGCCTTTTCTGCAGAGCAAGACACGCCCTGGTGAAACGGAAACAAACAAGAGACCTGAGTCAAATTATTTTCTTCAGTGACTGGCTCCTGAGAGAATCATTAGCCCATCCGTCTGTTATACCCTGGTTCTGTGGGCTACCCAGAGGAGCTAAAAAACTGCAGAGTCTGATGCAATCGTGCAAACGAGTCTGTTTATTTCGAGTCAGGCTCGGAGTGCAAACCTTCCCACTAGAGTAGGAGTGCGACCCCTAGTCTAGAAGGCTTCCCGTTTATTTACAGCATAGTTAGGAATTCTTTGAATACTTAGGGTGATGGGGGAGTCGGATGAGGCAAGTCGCAATTCAAAAACGATACCATTTGTTAGGGCGGAATTGCGAGGCTGAGAGGAGGATTCTTCTGACCTAATGATTATTTTTGTGGGACTCTCAGGAACTAGTTTTATAACTGTCTGTGACCCCTGACCACCTCCCTTCCATGATTTAAACATGGGACCTTAATCTCCTTTTTCTCAGCTGCACCTGGGAAGTGCCCAGCCGGTTATAGGGAGAGCGTTAGCCTCTTGGTTATCAGGGAGGCTGTCATCCCTCTGGTTCAGGCTGGCACCGGTGGCTCCTCTGCTTCTCTCAGCAGCCAGGAAGGGGGAGGAAGTTTTGTGCTTGCTGCAGGAGGGCAGGGGTGGGGGTGGGGTGGGGTAGTAGTGGTGGTGGTGGTGGGAAACTTCTCCGAGAAAGCTCAAGGGCAAGCTTCCTGCACCTCAAGTCAATTAATGAATAATCTCCTGAGTCCCCCCTGGGAGTGTGGAGAGGGCTCAGCCGTTAGGAGCACTTCCTGTCCTGGCAGAGGACTTGTTTGGGTTCTAGCACCTGCATAGTGGTTCATAAAAATCTATAGCTCCAGTCCCAGAGGAGCTGACATCCCTCCCCTGGCTTCCGAAGGCACCAGGCACCCATGTCGTGTACAGTCAAAACACTTACCCACATAAAACAAGCAAACACATATAAACAATTCTCTTTAAATGTCCCACCTGGTCCCACCCCTTACTACCACGTCACCAGCATTATATTTCAATGTGAATTTTATTGGATGGGGAACATAAAATCATAATATTATCAATAATTTGTTTGGTTCAACTAGAGGTCAGTTTATATTTGTGGGCATGTGTATACATACGTATGTGTGTGTGTGTGTGTGTGTGTGTGTGTGTGTATTTTCATGAGCATGGCTCAGGTGTGTATGCCAGAGGGTATTGTGACAGGAGCTTTTAAAAACTTGGGGTTTTTAAAACAAAGTCTTGGGCTGGAGAGATGGCACTGACTGCTCTGCCAGAGGTCCTGAGTTCAATTCCCAGTAACCACACGGTGGCTCACAACCATCTGTAATGGGATCTGATCCTCTCTTCTAGTGTGTGCACGCATAAATGAAAAACAAACAAAATAAAAACAAAGTCTCTTTCCCTGAGATCTGGAGTTCTCTGGTTCATCTAGGCTGGCTGACCAGTGACTCTGCCTTTCTAATTCTTGTATTATAAGCAAATGTCACCAGGGCCAACCTTTTGTGTGGGAGCTCGGACAAACTTAAGTTCTCACATTTGCGCAACAAACACTTTACTGACAAAGCCATCTCCAGATAAGCATGACCAGTGGTTTTGTTCTGTTTTTTGTTTTGAGTGCTGAAGACCAAAGCTGGGGTCTCATGCAACCTAGACAAGGTCGCTACCATGGAGTTATATCTCCTTAGCTCCCATTTTTCTTATGATTTGCCTTCGAGCCGGTTTTATATCTAATAATGTAAATTTTATATGGTGTCAATTTAAATAATAGTAAAATTATAGAAATAAACATTTACATTAGCATCCTCTGGAATTGTCCCATCATCCTGAGGAGCACACACATCTGTGTGTGGGTGTTATGCTTTTGTTGCCTGTCCTGAGGTGGGTTTATTTGGGAAGGGGAACTTCTAGCTTGTTTGTGCCTTTGTCCTGGGCCCCGGTCCAGATCAGCAAATGACTGCAGTCTTGGGCTAGTGAGGCCTTACAAAGCCAGACTCAGGAATCAGGGTGGTGAGGCTGATTTGCAAAAATGCAAAAGGGATAGATAGTTGTGGTTCCCCCCTTCCCCCAGGGTTTCTCTGTATAGCCCTGGCTGTCTTGGAACTCACTCTGTAGTCCAGGCTGGCCTTGAACTCAGAAGTCCACCTGTCTCTGCCTCCTAAGTGCCTGGATAGCACCTGCCTCTGCCTCCCAAATGCTAGGATTACAGGTGTGCACCACCACACCCGGCTGATAGTTTGTTTTCTTAAAAAGCCCCTTCCAGGCTGAGGAGGAAACTCAGCAGCTAAAAGCTGACCTGTTCCTCCAGAACACCTGAGTTCTGATTTTCTTTGTATGTGGTTTGTTGTTACATAGTCTCTCTGTGTTACTCTGGCTGGCCCTAGAATCACTATGTAGACTAGGCTGGTCTTGTCCAAATGCTCACATATCAGGCAGCTGATAGCTGTCCTCTTTAGGGACCAGCACATACAGACATAAACGTACATAAATAAATAAAAATAATAAGTTTTTTTCTAGAAATAAGGACAGCTGAGTATTGTGATAGACATCTTTAATCCTAGCACTCTAGAGGCAGAAACAGGTGGATCTCTGTGAGTCCAAGGCCAGCCTGGTCTACATGGTGAATTTCAGGACAGCCAGGGCTATACAGAGAGGCTCTGTCTCAAATAAACACACACTTACATGTGTTAGGGTGTGACTCAATGGTAAAGTGCATGTCTTTCACTTAGGAAGTCCTTAGGTAGTCCTTAGGTATGGAGGGGGAGAGGAAGTCCTGTGACTGAAATTAAAGTGGGATTTTTAACACTGCCAACTTCATGAGGATCTAGTCAGCTAGGAGACAAGGATCTGGGCAGGCATGAGAGGGACAGAGACATTTGGTCTGCCACAGTTGTTGATTGGCATTGCAAGACAAGGAGAGGGAGGAAGAGGAAGAGGGGGCGGAGGAAGAGGGGGCAGAGGAAGAGGGGGCGGAGGCGGCTGTGGCAGCTGTGGTAGCAATGGTACTTCTGTTTTTAAAAAACCACAAATGAAGTGCTAACATAGATTTTCCAAAAAGAGGGGTGTATTTTATTCATATTTCCCCAAGAGGATCTGGAAAGCTCTCTGTCCAAGGAGCTGCTCTCTCGGGAGGAACAGTGTGAGGAGCAGATACCCCAGGGTGGTCGGAGAGCTCAGTGAGTAGGACTTTTGATCAGGTCTGTCCTTGTAGTCCTGAATGTGAGAGGGAGAAATGTAGCAGATGATGTTATTTTTTTGTTATTTATTCATTTTATGTATGTGAGTACACTGTAGCTGTCTTCAGACACACCAGAAGAGGGCATCTTATCCCATTACAGATGGTTGTGAGTCACCATGTGGTTCCTGTGAATTGAACTCAAGACCTCTAGGAAGAGCAGTCATCTCTCTGCTGAGTCAACCACTGAGCCATCTCTCCAGCCCCGGGTGTCATTTTCTTGACTCCAAAGTAATTTTCAATTTCTTTGCTTCAATCTGTTTCTTTAATGGACACATGCAAACATAAAATCGTATCTATTAATGCTAGGTTCCAATACCTGTGTACATTGTATGATGTTAAAGCAGGTTAACTGTATTATTTTCTCAGTTATTATTTCTAGAGGGTGAGATCTTTGAAATCTTCTACGTTTTTCACATTTCCAGCTTATTATTGATATGTAGTCAGGCTACTGTGCCATAGCTCACCAGAATTTCTACCTAACTGAACTTATTTCACAGACCATCTTACCAAAAATAGATTTAGAAATCTATGAGAACCAATGAGCAGAGTGTTATCAATGTGCGAGTAGGGTTTATACCGGGCCGCTAAGGGGCTTCCTACTTGTCTAACAGACCTCAACACATTTGGAACATCTGTAGGGTCTGCCAGAAAGCTTCTGACCCACAGCTAGCTTCAAAGGAGAAAGTGTACTTTATCTGCCTCGAAGGCTGCTCTTCCCTGATGGCGACATGCCAAGCGACATGCCTGGGAAGATTTCACAAGTGTTGTCTCCAGATTGGGTGGCCGAAACGGTAAACTGGGAGGTTAAGGGACTAGAAAGATGGCCATCTATCACATGGTGCAAGAAAATGGGCCTGTAGGATGGGCGGGGCCGGGGCCAGGGCCTGAGGGAGGGCTCCGTGCTGACTTTTGGAATTCAGTGTAACTCCTCGGTCACAGCACCTCTTCATTTGCGGCTTCTCTTGGGTGGTGGCGGAAAGGCTGCCACCAGTGGCCTGTCGCTTGCACTGCACTCCTGAGCATCCTGCTGGCTACCCGCTCTGTATACCTCACCCAGCTCGGATTTTCTCATCCAGAAGGCGTGGACTTTTTCAATCTGCCTATTTCATATCGTCGATGTGGTGGTCAAAAGACAGAACCAGAGCTCGGAAGGAAGACCCGTGCGGCACCTGCTGGAGACCCGGTTTTCAAGGCGGCCTGATGTGACAGTTGCATTTAGGCAGAGTGTTGAGACGCCCGAGGTTTATCTATGTACTTCTTTTGAAATTTTAGTTACATCTTAGTTTGCTGTGGCCAAATGCTTGACCAGAGACACCAAAGGGAAGATACTTTATTCTGATTTCCGTTTTGAGGGGATCAATCAGCTGCAACGAGAAATGGTAGACATGAAGGTTGAGGCTACGGGTCATAGTGCACCCACAGTATACAGCCTGCTTTCCTCTTTTTATTTAGTCTAGGACTCCAGCCACTTGGATGCTGTCCTAGCTAGGATCTACCTACCTACCTATCTATCTATCTATCATCTATCTATCTATCTATCTATCTATCTATCTATCTATCTAATTATCTATCTATCTATCATCTATCTATTATCTATCTATTATCTATCTATCATCTATCTATCTATCTATCTATCATCTATCTATCTATCTATCTATCATCTATCTATTATCTATCTATGTATCCATCCTTGACACAGTTTAGAGATATCCGGGAAAAGGTGATTCATTTGAGAACATGACTCCATCAGATTGCCTATATGCAACTCTGCATTTTCTTGATTATGGGGAGCCCAGCCTACTTGGGGTGGGTGCCAACCCTGGGCTACTGGGAGTTGAGGAGGTCTTTGTGCAAACATATGTTTGTTCAAGTGTGTGTGTGTGTGTGTGTGTGAGAGAGAGAGAGAGAGAGAGAGAGAGAGAAATAGGGGTTAAACATTTGCATAAATGTTTTGCAAAGTGAGGCAGATAGCACAATTACAATGTTTGATGGAAAATACTAATTTTTCCTGTTGTTTACATTAGGAAGATGGCTCAGTTGTTAAGTGTGTCCCCAACAAACTTGAGAGTCTTGAGTTCTGATCCCCACCACCCACTAAGAAGCCAGAGGTGATGACACACACTTGTAGTCTTCACAGAGGAGGTGGAGGGGGAGGCATCCCTGAAACTCACTGGCTAATAGCCTAGGCAAAGTGAGGTTCCTTTGCAGGTTCTGAGACATGTTCACAAAAAGAATTTAGAAAGCTCAAGAATAAATTTATTAGAGTTTAAGAAGAAAAGAAAAACAGTACAGGGTATACGTTAAGGGAAAAATCCCAGCAGTCACCTAGAGCAGATGGGAAAAGTGTCATGCCTTGTAAGTTTGTCACAAAATAGAAATAGATTAAGAAAGAGAAGTGTGGGCCTGGAGAGATGGATGGCTCCGCAGTTAAGTGCACTGTCCTCTCTTCCTGAGATCCTGAGTTAAATCCCCAGCAACCACGTGGGGGCCCACGTCATCTTTAGTGTGATTTGTCGCCCTCTTCTGGCAAGTAGGTGTACATGCAGATAGGGCACTCATATACATAGCATAAATTATTCAAAAAAAGAAAAGAAAGAAAGAAAAAGAAGTGCAGGTTAGGCATGGTGGCACATGCCTTTAATCCCAGGCAGAGGCAGGGGATCTCAGTGAGTTCAAGGCCAGCCTGGTCTACAGAGCAAGTTCGAGGACAGCAAGGGCTACACAGAGAAAGAAACCCTGTCTTAGGGAAGAGGAAGAAGAAGAAGAAGAAAAAGAAGAAGGAGGAAGAAGAGGGGAAGGAGGGGGAGGAGGGGGAGGACACTGTAACAGTGAAAGTGGGCTGCTGAGCCAGGTCAGAGCCTGGCCTGTGACGTGTGTGTCCTTCACACCCGCTCCTGAGTTCACACCTGCTCTGTTAGATAATATCAAATCAAGGTAAGATTTGGCCTGGCTGTTTTCACGTGTTAATCTTCCTTCTGCTTAAGTTCCTCCTCTCCTACCCCAGCCTCATCAAATCTGTGACAACCAGGCCCAGTGAGAGACTGTGACTCATGAATGAAGGATCAGGAAGGCGGGGCGGGGGTGGCGCACACTTTTAGTCCCAACACTTGGGAGGCAGAGAGGCAGGTGGCTTTCTGAGTTCGAGGCCAGCCTGGTGTACGGAGTGAGTTCCAGGATAGCCAGGGCTACACAGAGAAACCCTGTCTCGGGGAAAAAAAAGAAAAAAAAAAGAATCAAGAAGGTGTCAACCTCACACACACACACACACACACACACACACACACACACACACTCATGCCCACATGCATGCAGACACACACACACTCACATGCTTGGAGGCATGCACACCAGAGAGAATGAAGAACAGGACTTTTAACTATTTGTTCTTTAAGGTTTTTATTAAGGTAGTCACATAACTGTACTCTTCCCAAGATGGCATGACCCCTGGGTGAACTGTACCCCATTTTATCGACCAGCCATGTGCAGTGGTTTGAATAAAAATGTTTCCCATAGGCTCATGTATTTGAATGCTCAGACCAGGGAGTTGAACTCTTTTACTCTTTTGCTAGGATTAGAAGTATTAGGAGGTGTGGAGGAACTCTCTCTCTCTCTCTCTCTCTCTTTCTCTCTGCCTACAGATGAAGATGTAGCTCTCAAGTTCTGCTCCATGTTGTCTGCATGATAATTGACTGACTGACTAACCTTCTTTGTGTGTGTGTGTGTGGTTTTTTGGTATTTTTCAAGACAGGGTTTCTCTGTGTAGCCCTGGCTGTCCTGGAACTCACTCTGGAGACCAGGCTGGCCTTGAACTCAGAAATCCGCCTGCCTCTGCCTCCCAGAGTGCTGGGATTACAGGCGTGCACCACCACTGCCCGGCTCTGACTAACCTGAATCTGTAAGGAAACCTCTGTTAATTGATTTCCTTTATCAGAGCTGCCTTGGCCGTTCTGTCTTCACAGGAATAGGACAGTGACTAAGATGTCATGGAAAAAAATAGCTTAACCATATTTTATTATTGTTGGTTTTTAACTTTAGGCTGGAGAAGGGCTAGTTTGTGTGGCCCACAACTTCAGATGGGTGTTTGAGATAGGAGAAAGGTAATTGAATTAATGGCCCCGGGGCACGTTCTTATCTTATTCCTTTCTGCTCTTTAACGCTTTGGCGGAAGCACCGCTGAAGGCTCTCATAACCCTGCCATCATGTCTAAGTCAGAGTCTCCCAAGGAGCCGGAACAAGAGAAGCTCTTCATCGGAGGGCTAAGCTTCGAAACAACCGATGAGAGTCTGAGGAGCCATTCTGAACACTAACCGACTGTGTGGTAATGAGAGATCCAAACACCAAGAGATCCAGGGGCTTTGGGTTTGTCATATACACAACTATGGAGGAAGTGGATGCTGCTGTGAATGCAAGACCACACAAGGTGGATGGAAGAGTTGTGGAACCTAAGAGAGCTGTGTCAAGAGTAGATTCTCAGAGACCAGGTGCCCGCTGAACTGTGAAAAAGATCTTTGTTGGTGGTATTAAAGAAGACACTCAAGAACATCACCTACGAAATTATTTTGAGCAGTATGGGAAGACTGAAGTGATAGAAATGACGACTGACAGAAGCAGTGGAAAAAAAGAGGGGCTTTGCTTTTGTTGCCTTTGATGACCATGACTCTGGGTAAGATTGTTATTCAGAAATACCATACTGTGAATGGTCACACTGAAGTAAGAAAGGCCCTGTTGAAGCAAGAATGGCTAGTGCTCCATCCAGCCAGAGAGGTCGCAGTGGTTCCGGAAACGTTGGTGGTGGTCGCGGAGGAGGTTTTGGTGGCAATGACAATTTTGGTCGAGGAGGGAACTTCAGTGGTCCTGGTGGCTTTGGTGGCAGCCGTGGTGGTGGTGGACATGGTGGCAGTGGGGATGGCTATAATGGATTTGGCAATGATAGAAGCAATTTTGGAGGTGGTGGAAGCTACAGTGATTTTGGTAATTACAACAATCAGTCTTCAAACTTTGGACGGATGAAGGGAGGAAACTTTGGAGGCAGGATCTCTGGCCCTTATGGTGGTGGAGGCCAGGACTTTGCTAAACCACGAAGCCAACGTGGCTGTGGAGGTTCCAGCAGAAGCAGCAGCAGCTATGGCAGTGGCAGGAGGTTCTAATTACGGCCAGGAAACAAAGCTTAGCAGGAGAGGAGAGCCAGAGAAGTCACAGGGAGGCTGCAGGTTACAACAGATTTGTGAACTCAGCCAAGCACAGTGGCGGCAGGGCCCAGCTGCTACAAAGAAGACGTGGTTTAGACAATGGTCATGTGTGTGTGTGTGTGTGTGTGTAAAAACTCCAGGACTGTATTTGTGACTAATTGTGTAACAGGCTATTTTAGTTTCTGTTCTGTGGAAAGCGTAAAGCACTCCAACAAAAGTTTCCACTGTAGACCTTTTTCACCCACGCTGTTGATTGCTAAATGTAACAGTCTGATCATGACGCTGAATAAATGTGTCTTTTTTTTTTTTTAATGTGCTGTGTAAAGTTAGTCTACTCTGAAGCCATCTTGGTAAACTTCCCCAACAGTGTGAAGTTAGAGTTTCTTCAGGGTTGTGCCAAGTTCCATTTGGAATTTATTTATGGTCGCTTGGGTGGAGAAGCCATTGTCTTCAAAAACCTTGGTGTTGTTAAACTGCCAGTTACTGCTGTAACTTTTAATTTTTAATGAGTTTCACCATTGAAAGGGTCATCTGAGCAGTCACAATTTGGTTATAAAATGGTTGTTGGCATACCCTATACAATATCAAAATTGAATAACAGTACCAGATAAAAATAACAGATGGGAATGAACCTTGTGTATCATCCATTATCATGTGTACTCAATAAAAATGATTTAATTCTCAAAAAAAAAAATGACCCAAAGTTATCTTGCTGTCTTTGGACTAGGAATGGATGGCTAATTGTGTTTGTGGTCCTCAGCTTACACTTTCACTCAGTGACCATTTTAAGCTGCCATCTGGCCTTTTGGTTCATTTTCATGAAGCAGCAATGAGCAGGTTGTGGATTACTTCATAAAACCCTCTGCTAACCTAGTCCTAGTCCTGGAAGCTTCTAGGCTGAGAACGTTTTCAGCCTCCGTCACTTCCTGCTGAATAAGCTCAGCCTTTCCTGTTCTTTCTGAGCTCTGGTTGGCTGGTCAACTCAGTGGTTCTGGCTCCCACTCCCCTCCCAGCTGACTTATCCACTCTGGCTTCTCTCGGCTTCTCTCAGAATGGCTGTGTGGCTTCAAACCAACTTTAGCAATCGTTTCTAATTTTCCGGCTCCTTCTCGTTTTCTTGCTTGTTCTGACATTACCTGTGTCTAGCATGTTCTCTCTCTAATCTGTTTCTGTAAAACTCTCCCGGGAAGCCCGCCTCCTCCCTCTCTGCAGCTCTGCCCTCCCTCTCAACTCTACTGAACTCTACTGCATTCCTGTAGTGTACTCTCTCCTTTCTGTTCTGTCTCTTCCTTAAGTAGCTTTCCTTTCCTCTCTGTTCTCCTGAGACTTGGGCAGATCCTATTCTGTCAAATCTTTCTCTGATTCATCACATTTTCTGTCACTGAATTAGACATGTCTTTCAAACACGGCTGCTTCCTTCCATAAACTGACTTTACCTTCATGGTTTGGGATTAAAGGTGTGTGCTAAAGACATGTCTGTATTCCAGCCAGAGGGATTAAGGGTTCGTGCTAAGGGATGAGTCACACCCTAACTAGAAACACGTTCTAACCTCTTCATATCCTGGGGTCGAGGGATGTGCAGCTATGCAGTGGTAGTCAAGTTGTGGCCTGGTGGTTATCTCCATTCTGGTTCTGCAAGGTGGCCCCAGAAAGTCCTTATCCCTTGAAGGGACAGACTGGTTCTTGGGAAATGTCAATGGCTGCTCTGTGTGTAGCCTTGTGATCAAGGACAACTGTCTTCATCTGGAGAGTGGGCTGTCCTTTGACGGTTAGTTGTTTCTGGGGTCTCAAGTCACTGAAGATTTAGGAATGATGCAGTAGCATCTTAGGAGCCCTTTGGAAGTCTGGGACAGAGCCTGGTGAGATTCTGACAGAGAGGTGGCAGTTCTCTCTGGACTTTCAGCCTTAAGGGGCATGGGATAGATTAGGTCTTAGCGGTTTCTAAGTGGGAGCTTCTGAGCCGTGGACGGGCTCATGCACATAGGGTAAGCAGGTGACTCTGATACCTAATAGAAAGATGGGAAAGTCACCGGAGGAACCTCTCTCTGACTTAGGAATCCAGTTGAAGCCTGTGAGGCTGAGCTCTGACCACTCAGAGAGAGACATAGGACTGCTTTGCATTAGAAATTAAGACCCATCTGGACCCAATCTGGAGCTGATTGATTGGGCTACATACCTAATCAAAACTTTCTGCCTTTGGGTTGTGTGATCATTTTTGTGAGACACTCCCTCACCCCTAGCCCCAGCACAACATTATACACACACACACAGGACACCACTGTAGTATAGTTAACAGTTTAAGGACTTTTTTCCCTTCTTAGATATAAACTGCATTTTACTAGGAGTGTTAATAGAAGTTCCATTTTCAAGGAATAGACATGAATTAAATCCCCACGTGCCACCCTGGTGCTTTCTGATTTCATTTTATCAGGTTATAATCCCACTCAGGGCACTTTTGAGCCACCCACTAATCCCACTTATCAAAAGAGAAAGGGAATGAGAGGGATTCTCACAACCTTTTACAATGAAATTCCAGAGCCATCCAGATGGTTTATAAGGCCGATTGTATATATGGCTTAATTAACTGTAGCTCTCCCTCCAGAAGCTCATGCCCACACCTGAGAATAAGCCTTACTTTTTTTCTCTGAGCACCTCTTCTTATCCTAATCTTTGTGCTTAAAGTCTATGTTAAAATATTGATGAGTGGTGGCTCATGCCGTTAGTCCCAGCATTTGTGAGGCAGAGGCTGGTGATTCTCTGTGAGTTCCAGGACAGCCTGGCCTACAGAGTGAGTATCAGGAGTGCCAAGGCTACACTGAGAAACCCTGTCTCAAAATGAACAAAACAACAAACAAACATAAATAAATAAACAAACAAACAAATAGCGAGTCCAACTCTGTGTTGAAGCCACGGTTCTGGCTTGGCTTGACTTCAGACCCTAAAAGATTAGGGGAGCTCTTCAAGTCCCCAAGGATGACAGCAGAGAGCTGGGCCTCTGTCCCCTCACGGCTGACAACACAAAGCAAAGCCAGCACAGACAAAGAGGAGGCAGAGAGAACTGTCAGACTTTGCTCTGATGTTAGTTATGGGAAGTGGGTCTCTCTGAATAGCCACGTCTGTATGGAAGATTCTTCACACTGACTAGGACTTCGTGGTGTGAAGAGATGTGTGTCGTAGATCTGTTCACCATATTTGTTCAGTCTCCCTTGTAGCTGCCACTTTCCAGATTCTATATTTGAACTAACCACCTTGACGATGAGGTGAAATCTCTTGAAGGTGTTATCTTAGGTGACTACTCACTTCCGCTAGACTAAAAGCTCAGGATGAAACAAGGAGAGTTAGAAATTGCATATTTGTTACCTTTAATATATACCGAACATAGTCAAACTGCTGTCTTATATTATAAAAGTCTAAATAGAGTAAAAGCTTCACGTCCAACACAGTCAAGTATAGAGAAACGGCCTGAGGAGACTGCTCCCGGCTTGCCAGCTGACAGGCATCCTAGGCTCTTTGTGACTCTCAGCAGACTGAGACAGAGGAAGAGTACTTTCTCAGGCAGAGGATCTGGTGCCCTGCCAAATAAGCTGCAAACCTGAGGAAGCCGCCTTCACAGCCTCTTCTCCAGAGAAAGTAACTTTGTTTTTGATTATAAGAAGTAGCATGTCTACCAGTCTGACTGCAGACAGAAGTCTTGGTCTGCAAGGAGGATTGGGCCACTCTGAACCAAGATAAGCTATTGCTTGGGAAACAGCACCTGGTGCGAGCTAGAAACGGTGGGAAAATCTTTCTTCTGCCTTCTGTGTGAAAGACACTGGATTTTTCAATAAATGATGCCATAGCGAGCTATCGGGGTGCATCCCTGTGTCCTGGCTAATGTGACCTTCCACTTGGGACCCCTCAACACACTGATGCTGTCAGTCTTGATGGGGAACGCCAAGCTCTGCTTCTGAATGCCTGCTGGCTTCTAGAAATGAAGATAGCTGTTTACAGAATCTTTCTTTTCTTAAGACAGGATCTCCTTACATAGGTCTGCCAGTCCTGGAACTCGATATGTAGACCAGGCTGGCCTTCACAGAGCCTCTGCCTCTGCCTCTGCCTCTGCCTCTGCCTCTGGGAGTGTTGGAATGAAAGGGAAGTACCACCGAGACTGGCTCAGAATCATCTTAAAAGACAGCTACACTGCAAAAACTGTCCTTGTCAATCCCAGTTCTAATTGCAACGGGATTTCCCACTGGTGGCTATGAGGTCCTAAGAGCATCTGAAGATGACTATGAAGACCACAACTGGAGTAAAATAGTGCTGAAATTGTTAAAGGAACCAGCGCTAAACCGGTTTGAGCTGTGTGAATTTGTAATGGAGGCTTGGACTTTTCTAGAGCATGAGCTCGACGGGCTGCTTCATCTCTAATAGACTTTCTCCTTTTCCACCTGAGCGCCTGGTTGAATTTCATGCTGATCAGGGTTCATTCCTGTTACAAGAATGTCACTAGATAGCATCTTTAAACTACATATATATGTATATGTATATATATATGTATGTATTGATATGTATGTATATATGTATATATTATATATATTATAGTATATATTATACACTTAATATATAAGATTACATAATATATCCTATATAATTTAATATAATCTATATTAAATTTAGTATAATTTTATATAAATTATATAAAAATACATAAAATGATATAGATTTTTATATATAATTTATATATTATACATGTTGTATATATATGTGTAAAATTTTAAAGTACAACTTACTTTAAAAAAAAGACTTATTTATTTATTATATACACAGTGTTATGCCTGTTTATATGCCTGCATGCCAGCAAAGGGTGCCAGGCCCCATTACAGATGGTCGTGAGCCACCATGTTGCTGGGAATTGAACTCAGAACCTCTGGAAGAGCAGTCAGTGCTCTCAACCTCTGAGCCACCTCTCCAGTCCCTAGATATAGGTATATATGTGTGTCTAGGGGAGGTTGTGTACATATGTGTATAGTTGCTTGGAAAGGCCAGAAGAAGGTGTCAGATCCTCTGGGACTTAAGTTATAGGTTGTGAACTGCCAATGTGAGTATTGGGAACCCATGTCTGCTCCTCAGCAAGGGCAGTATATAATCTCAACTGCTGAGCTGCGTGGTTAGCCCCCTTTGGGGCCATCTTTACCTTCTTTTGGGATATCTTTAGCCATCTTAATAGCCGCTGACTCCCACCTCTGTTTCTGGCAGCATCCCTGTGGCTATGAGATAAATCATTTGGAAGTTCTTATCAATCAGACAATAGAGTAGTTTGGAGCGCTGCTGCTGTGATTAAAACCACCACCAAAAAACAACCTGGGGAGGAAAGGGTGTGTTTGGCTTCTGGGCCCTGATCACAGTCCAGCACCTGAAGACAGTCAGACAGGAAGTGAAGCAGGAGCTCAGTGGGAACCGGGAGGATTGCTGCCTACTGGCTTGCCTCCGGGGTCCTGGCAGCTCCAACCCTTCCCTCACAGTACAGCTTGCCTAGGCGTGGCTCCGCTGTCAGAGGACTGAGCCCTGCTGTATCTATCAACCATCAAGCAAAAGGCACGCCAACATGCCTATAGGCCAATCTGATAGAGACATTATTTTTTTCCTCAGATGAGTTCCTCTTCCCATCTGATTCTAGTTGGCATTAAGTTGGCAAATCCCAGCACAGCCACCCTCGTGGACTCTAACCCCTATGACTCCAGTGGCTCCCTACTATCCTTCCCTTTATACTTAGTATACTTAGTTTATTAGTTTCTGTTTTATGACTGTGAAGTTCATGCGACCTTTTCTACCACAGGGCATGGCATTTAGGGAAAACGGAGGCCAGGTTCATGGGCCCTATTAATTAACATTTGCTTCTGAAGAAATTACTTCTCATTCTGTGTAGCAAGAGCTAAGTTACCGTGGGGACCTACAAAATGCTGTCTGGTAAAAGCCATTTCTCAGTGTCTAGTCTAGAAACATTTCAAGAGGGTGAGCGCTCCTTACGGGCAGGACTCCAACCGAGCTGAGGGCACGGGCATGCTCAGAGCACTGTCCTCCCTCGACCAAGACAGAGGAGGAAATTCTTTCTATATGGACACTGCAAAGCCTGCTGGAACTCAATGACCACGACGTCCTCACTACATCTGTGGCTACGAAAACTGCACAGAGAGCACATCCTGTTCCTGTCCGCCTTGTTTCTGTGGTCAGGGAACTGACAGAAGTGCCCACGTGCAATCTTCTCTGCTTAAAGGGGGAAAAAAATAAAAAAGAAGACTGCTTAAGAATCTCCAGGTAGAGCTGTTAAGTCCCAGAGAATGCTTTCCCCAGGCTTTGAATGTTAATGAATTTGCCCAATAGGGCATAAAATCTGTCCTAGCCTAGCACCTTTTCTGTGTTTTCTTCATGGCCCAACATACTTTTTGCCCTTTTACGGTAAATTATCCAATACTAGTACCAACAGGCACGCTGGGAACGTTTAGTTTCTAGAACTGCGCTCAGGCAGTGTTTGCTGGTCACTGGTGGGGATTCTTTCCCCCACGGTCCTTCAGAGGCGATAGATAAGGACTCTGTGGTCTTTGGGCTGAGGAGGTGGTGGTATGCGGGTCTGGACCATGAGACTGCATTTGAGTGTCTATTGTACTGGAATGAAACCGGAGATGTGGTGAATGCTTTTGCCCGCCCCTGAAGGTGCATATGTCCATGGTGGTCAGAGACGAGTCTAAGGACAGCCCAGCTCCAGTGTGGACGGCCTCCCACGGACCTAGGAGTTTAGCACACTTGCTCAGCTCGCGCGAGATCGGGGTGGGCGAGAGGGGTTTCCTAGAGGCAGTTTGCCAGCGTCAGCGGTTGTCTGCACGTGATTTCGGTCCTGTCTAGGACCCAGGCACAGGGCGGCCAGATGCCATGTGGGGCGCCAGGGCCCAGCAATCAGGTCCGGACAGGGATGGAGCCTGCCTGCTGGCTGCTCTCTTACTCTGTTTCAGCCTCTTACATGCTCAGGACTACACGCCCTCGCAAACACCTCCACCCACGTCCAACACCTCGCCCAAATCAACAGGCCCAATCCACAAGGAATGTAAGTTCTCTGAAGAGGGGGCAGGTTTCTGTAGACATGTCCCCTCCCTTTCTCTGGGAACGTAGGGCGTTGGGAGGATGGGCACGCCTTTACAACGAAGGCGAGGCTTCGGAGGTGGGGCTTATACCGAATGCTCGTGATGTGCACTGAGAGTTGTACCACCGTCCACCCTCTTCATTGGGTTGCGATGGGAGGGCACACCTAGCCAAAAGACCATGACCCAGAACAATAATGTCCTCTGTTAGCCTCAGCCTGTACCTCTTCAGAGCCGTGCTCTTTAAGCTAAGGAGGTCTTAGAGCTTAGCAGGACCCTCCTCCTTGCCCTGTCTGAGCCTTGTTGAGAGGCTCTCAGCTTGCTACCTCCTCTGCCACCCAATCGGCTCTTTGTCACGTGAACTTTGCCACTCCCACTCCTGACCTTGGGCACGCCCGCCCACCTGAGAACAGAGAGGAGAGGCCACTGTGTGCCCTGGGTCCTGCTGATGCTGACATTTGGGGCACCAAGCACATGCATCCTGAATGCAGGTGCCTCGCGGCTGGGATTGTCTCCACAGTATGTGGCAAAACCAAATTCCAAGGGAAGATCTATGGTGGACAGATTGCAAAGGATGAACGGTGGCCGTGGCAGGCCAGTCTGATCTTTCGAGGCAGACACGTCTGTGGAGCGGTCCTCATCGACAAAAACTGGGTAGCCAGCGCTGCCAACTGCTTCCAAAGGTGCGTGTTCCCTCCCTGGCCTCTTCTGCTAGCAAGGGGTGCAAGGACAGGAGAGGCGTGAAGGATGGACGGCAGCCATGTCCTTCTGAGCCGTGTTCTGGGATAGCTTGCAGCCAGCAGGCGTCCTCCGGGCTGCTGCTGCCCCGCCCTTGAGTGGTCTGTTTCACCTGGCTTGTTATCCTTCAAATGAAGGAACAAGAACAGCGACCCAGAGTTAGAAAACATATTTTTTCCTTTTAGGTCTTCCTAGAAGCTCTGAAAAATAATTCTAATGCAGCCCAAGAGGGATCTGGTCAGGGCTGGAAGCAAGCAATCTTTCTGTCTCCAAATGTAGCAGTGCTGGTGGATATACCTCAGTGTTTTTGTCTTTTGTTTTGTTTTTTTGTTTTTGTTTTTTTTTTTTAAACAGGAACGCAATCCACAGCTCCTTGGATGCTAGGGTATGCTGGAGAAGTGATTGGAAGCCTTCGAAGGCCCCAAATCCTCTGTTGGAGGTCATCCTGCCCTTCTAGAGAAGGAGCACCCTAGTCTCAGGAGGGGAGGACTGTGTTGGGATATTTGACTGTAGGGTGGACAGTCAATCCGGTGGCAGTGCCAACTCCACACTTAGAGGTGATGCCCCCCAATAGGTCTCTCAAACCATCTGACTACCGGATCCTGCTGGGGTACAACAAGCTGAGTAAACCCTCCGACTACAGCCGGCAGATGACAGTGAATAAGATCTTCATGCCGGACGCCTATGACGAGATGAACAGTATGCAGAAAAACATTGTCCTGATCCAGCTGCACCTCCCTGTGATCTACAGCTCCCACATTTTCCCAGCCTGTGTCCCCGACAACACCACCAAGGTGTCCCTTGAGAGTCCCTGCTGGATAAGTGGCTGGGGAATGCTCTCAGAGGAGAGTGAGTACACGGCACAGGACAGGAGGGGGAGGGGAGGGGAGGGGCCAGAGCCTTGGAGGCCTTTCCAGTGGGCGTGGACTCCAGTTTCTGATTCAAAAGCAACCCCCCCCCCCTTCAGATTAGAAGCATAGGCTCTCTGACTCCAGAGCTCTGAGTGCAGTTGACCTCTGACCACCGCAAGGCTGTCCCCTGGGCAGGAAAGACACCCGGTATCCTTCAGAAGAGTGCAACCTTCTCTCCCTGACATGGAACAGGTTGGGGTGTTCAGCTGGGGAACATTCACCTCTGAACCTCACTGCCCACCCCTTAAGGCAAGGAAGCCTGTTCTGCCAGCTTCGCCAGTGGTCCCAAACACACACAGTTCCGAATCCACAGACCAGTCCCCTGGGCACCACAAGCCTTAGTGTTAGGGAGTGGCACTCTCCCTGGTCTTGTTCTCTGAGCAGTGCAGGATTGTGACTGTCTCTGTCACACTTGCCTCATGTCAGATAGTCTGTCACCCAGACACCATGTCAAGTGTCCAGGAAGATAACACACGGGATCTCTGTACACGCCATGCAGAGGGAGCTCAGGGTCTGTGGACTCTGGAATCATGGGCCACAGGAAGAGCCTGCTGACAGCAAGGGACAAGTCTATACATTTAGATTGAGAGCACAGAATTCCTGGCCAAGGATTTCCACACAAGGCCAAACGCTTTCGATCTAAGACAAAATAATGTCAAGCAAAGTAGAAGAGAAGGTAAATTGGACATGATATTTAGGGTCACAGTCTGGCAAAGCAACTAGGAGCTTGGAGGCAGGAGCTTCTCTGAGGTCGGGGCTAGGGCCTCCCTCCCTTGCCCTAGCCTCTAAGGGTCTGCCTCACAGGCTGGTCACCAGGACACATTAGAAGGGATGCACTGTCACTCTCTAAGGGGCTGTGTCAGGGCAGACAGGGTCTCCAGGTCAGGCCAGGGGATGAGAGTGGAGACAGAGGGGAGGGCGTGGGCGGGGGCAGATCTCAGAACTGAGAACCTGGCCTCCCTGAGAGTCTGGACCTTCAGCTGGCCTCCGTCGTGACCTCTCCTGACCACAGTTGCTGGGCTTGGGTTTGCTACCTACAGGCAACCCCTGCACCCTTGAGGGGTGTCCTCTGAGTGCAGGGAGCCATGCTGCTGTCCCTCTGCTCCTATGGGACAAACCCAGGCCAGGTCTGGGGGAGCACCTGCAACTAGAATCCCTGTCTCCAGGCCCCGGAAGCTCCTTCAGATTGGCCGGCCCTCTTGTCAACCTCCTAAGCGCTTCTGGCCTGTGTCCTGGGCCCCTGCTACACTTGGGCTCCAGTGTCCCTGCCTCATGCTGGAGCCCCACAGACCAGTCAGAGCTGTTTGGAAGCTGAGCCCCTTCCTTGGCTTGTGTGTCCTTAGGGTGTAGTGTCAGGGTCCCCTTGCCTGGCAAAGAGGCCCTGCCTGGGGCCCCACTGTGGCTGCACCCGGTGTCTCTCAGCCCCCACACCAGGACCTGTGCAGTCACCATGTTGTTCTGCCTGGTCCTGCCCTCCACAGAGCCTCATGCTTGCCCTTGGTGACCGTGTGCCTGTTGTGAGTCCCTCCCTGCTGCTGGGGCCTAGAGTGGCTGCCCCCCACCAGCCATCAGTCATCCTGGCAGGGGAGCTGGGTATGGGGGAGTCGTCCCTCAGCTGTGTCTCACAACCGTGCCCCCTCCCACAGAGTTCCTGCAAGAGCCTTTCCCTCTGCTCGATGCAGAGGTCTTCCTTATGGAAGATCAGGAATGCGAGATCTTTTTCCAGACACCAGAAATCAGCATCATTGAATATGAAGTTATAAAAGATGATATGATATGTGCTGGGGACATCACCAATGAGAAATCCTTCTGCCGCGTACGTGAGAATGGCCCAGACACTACAGCTCAGCTCAGTCATCTCTTTAGTTAGTTCTGGTCACTAGGCCGCCCGTGTGTCCTCAGAGTCCTCCTCTCCCATGCAGGTGGTGTGACAGATAGCATATATTCAGCCCCACATGCTACCCTCCACATACTAAAACTCTGCGACCTCCCGGGTATCCCTTTATTATAGAAGTCTATGATCCTGTCCAGAAGAGGCTGACCTGAGGGACCATATGTTTTTATTTTAATTTTTTTAAAATTGCCCAGATGGGCCGGGCAGTGGTGGCTCACTCCTTTAATCCCAGCACTTGGGAGGCAGAGGCAGGCAGATTTCTGAGTTCGAGGCCAGCCTGGTCTATAGAGCGAGTTCCAGGATAGCCAGGGCTACACAGAGAAACCCTGTCTCAAAAAACAAAAACAAAACAAAAATTGCCCAGATGGATCCAAATGGCACCACTCAATATAGCAGTAGAGATCTCTGGTCCCCAGTGTGTCCTGGCTACCCCGGGCAGTGTGTGTTCTTCCCTTCCTGCACCTACTAGCTGTCTGCTCTCTCTTCAGGGAGACTCCGGGGGTCCCCTTGTCTGCTTACTGGACGGCTATTGGTACGTGGTGGGGCTGGCCAGCTGGAGTGGAGCGTGTCTGGAGCCGATTCTCAGTCCTAACATCTTCACCAAGGTCTCCTACTATGCTGACTGGATCAAGAGGACAAAGAAAGAAACGCCTGACGTGGACCCCTCCTTAGCACCCCTTGAGGAAATGGCCTCATCCCTGACAGGCTGGAGGAATTACAGTGCGGGCACTAGCCTGGAACCCAGGATCTGCACAACCCTGCTATCTTCTCAGGCGCTCCTCCTGCAATCCATTTGGCTCAAGATTCTGTGATTAGCCCGTAGAGCCTTGCCAGCCGTCATGTCTGCTGGCCTATTCGCCAAGAGCCGCTTTGCATGCTTCCATCTGTGGACTCGCCTGTCCCATCCGAGGGCACGCCAGTTCCAGGCCTGACAGAATAAAGCAACTAAAGACACTTCTGGAGTCCTTTCCTTTCGTCCCATCAGGCTTCTGGTCTTCTGTATCAGAAGGCCGCTTCCCCCTGCTGGATCTGTGGCTGGGCCAGCTGGGGGCTGGCCTACGAATGTAGGAGCCAAGTCTCTCCGAGCTGACTTCCAGAAACTGTGAATCACCCCTAGCCCCTAAGGCTGCGTGTTCTTTCAGGAGAATGAGCCACTGTGTCGGCCGCGCCCTCACCACAAGCTGCAGCAGCCTGTGCTTCTGGAGCAAGGCCCAGCTTTGGCAGGAGGGGGCATCTTGCAAGCCCAAGGTCACATCAGTGCTTCTAGAGAGTTTGACCGTGACCTACGGGGGTCTCAGTGGCAATCCTCAAAGCTCTTCTGCAAGGGACAGCAGTCATCCTAATATTACACTTCCATACTCTGAGCCCAGCACTTGCCTGACAGGCCCGCAGTCCTTGTGGGCCTGCTTCAGCCTGCATTAGCTGAGGCTTGGCAGACCTGGGAATGACTGGCTTAGCACTGCTCTGCCCTGCAAACCTATCTGCATCACCACACCCTGTTCCACAGGGTGTGGGGGCTCCCTAGGGCTCCACACCACAGGCCCCATGGTGCCCTGAGAGAAACCCAGGCACTTTGGGAAATCCTTCCCCACCCTGTCTGAACATCCCAGCCTACCTGCTATAGTAACTTAAATCTTTAACAAGCAATTAATTTAAAGTTGGTTAAGAAAACAAAAAGTTGGGACTAGAGAGATGGCTCAGCAGTTAAGAGCACTGAATGCTCTTCCAGAGGACCCAGGTTCAATTCCCACATGGCAGCTCACAACCGTCTGCAATTCCAAGATCTGACACTTTCTCTCAGACATGCTTGCAGGCAAAACATCAGTGCACATTAAATTAAATTAAATTAAAAAAACTGTTAGATATCAAATATACCTTATGTTTCCCATGATGTAGATGCAGCTTCCTGATCATTTATTAAAAATTATATCACTAATTTTTTTTCTAAATTTTGTAACAATAATGCTATGATAGAGATCTATCATAGAGGAGACAAGGAAGGAAGGTCAGAGAAAGAAATGAGCTATTTTAAAACTTTCTTTAGTTTCAATATTGATCTGAGAAAATTTTTAATTTTTAATTTTAGCATCTAATTTAACCCACATGTATTTTTGAAAAGCTCAGTTTTTATTATGAATGATCTATTTATATTTTTTTTATTTTTTAAAGTTTAGTTTTTTTAAGTTAAAAAGAAAAATTATTGATTCTTTGTGAATTTCCCATCATGTACCCCTGTCCCACTCATCTCCCCATCCCTTCATATCTGTTCTCTGTCCTGGTGACCTCCCCCTCCCAAAGAAAACAAAATCTCACCGTGGACGCTGCAGTGCGTCACCGTGTGTCACACAGTAAACCCTTTTGCCAGGACAGCTTTATTTGCAAATCCCCATTGCAATAAGTTAATGGTCTGAGTTGAGGGCTCGGGCTTCTATCACTCTATCGATACTAGGTTGTCCCGGGGCTTCCTCTCAGATATCTTGTTGCCCTGGGCCTTGGAGATCTCAGTTTTGGATCTGCAGGACCCGCCCCTTCACAAGCTCAGTTTTGGATCCGCAGGACCCGCCCCTTCACAGGCTCGGGGCCACCTCAGAGCCTTGGTTCCGGGCCTGGGTGGAAGCTGAGATGGTCGCCTGCCAGCTTTCCTGAGCCGGCACCCCCCGGGACCACCTCCTCCCCCAGGTCAGGGTGGGGCCAGCTCTACCACTCTGATGCCCGCAGCGCTGGCTCGCCCTGGCTCCTGCCACCAGGGCCAGCCTGGACTGTGCGGCCCAGGTGAGGTATGCTCAGCAGCCGGGAAGGGGAGGGGCCAGTTCTTCTGAGTGTGGTGGCCCAGGGAGGGGCAGGGCCAGCTTGTCACAGTGCTGGGACATCATGCAGCCTCCGGCAGAAACCCAGACCAGGGACATGGCCATGGCCTTTGGTGGTAACACAGGCTTCAAACATCAACGCAGACCCTGGTTGTGACAGGATCAGAAACCCAGACATAGCCCTCAGTGGCAGTATAGGCCCGGATGTCACCGCAGTCACAGATGGCGATCCAGACCATGACATCCATACAGCCTTTGGTGGTAACTTGGACCACAGACATGGGCACAGACCCTAGCTGCAGCACGACCACGGATCCAGACATGGTCCTCTGCGGCAGTCTGGGCCAAGACCTCGCTATGACTTCAAGTGGCAGGCAGCACAGGCCACCCAGGTCAGTATGTCCCCAGTAGCAGCATCCTCAGACATCAAACACACACACACACACACACACACACACACACACACACTGCTTGGCTCCGCCCTCTCTTCCAGTTCTCTACTACTTCCTCCTCCTTCCCCACCTCTCCCTCACACATTCACCGATCCATCGATCCATCGATCCATCGATCCATCGTAGTGGCCCTAGGCCCTTGGGTATCTCTCCTGTGCTTATCACTTTTTAAAACTCATAGTTTACATTTTAGTTGAAATGAACTTCCTGTTTGTGATTTAATTTTTTTTTATTGCCCGTGACTTTGCCAAGCATACCAGATAAAGCAGTTTTGAGGTAGTTAATATTTTCCCCTTTTCCCAAATTCTTGCAAGTTAGTAATTATCACACACACGTAAAACACTAGCTAGAATACCAGATGGTGACTTATTTCCAAACATTTCCTTTTCAGAAATTTGTTCCTCATGTATAAATATTTACATTTATACACACAGACACACGCACATGAACACATACATACATAGACTCATACACACACATACACAGATACACAGACACAGACAGACAGACAGACAGACACACACACACACACACACACACACAGGGTCCTCTTTCCTCCTGAAAGATTGGTTGCCTGTCTATGCTAGCTGGGGAATATCGGTTTTGGATTGGTTCTCTGTGTTGCTTTAGCCCTGAGACCCTTGACCCCTCACATTTTTGGGTGGGAAGCAATGAGTGCCTCTCGCCTTTGGGTCTTTCTCATTAGTGCTGATTACATTCCTAAGCTAAAGGAAAGCACAGAATTATGCCTTTGAGGAGACTTGTCAGGCGATAAAAATCAAATCATTTCAAAACCAAAGAACCAAGACAAAGAGTGTGCTCCCTTCTAAATACACACACATATACATGTGTCTTAGTTTGGGTTTTATTGCTTAAAGAGACACTATGACCTCTTAAGGCAGAAAACATTTGATTGGGTCTGGCTTATGATTTCAGAGGTTCAGTCATTATTATCATGGTGGGAAGCATAGCAGTGTTCAGGCTGACATGGTGCTGGAGAAGTCGACAGTTCTACATCTTGATCACATAGGTAGCAGAAGAAGACTGCCTTCCACGGGCAGCCAGCAGGAGGAGCTTGGGTGGAGCTCCCTGGGTGGAGCTTGAGCTTTAGGAGATCTCAATGCCCACCCCCACAGTGACACACCTCCTCCAACAAGGCCACACCCCCTCCAAGGCCACACCTCTCCCAACAAGGCCACACCTCCTCCAACAAGGCCACACCTCCTCCAACAAGGCCACACCTCCTCCAGCAAGGCCACACCTCCTCCAAGGCCACACCCCCTAATAGTTCCACTCTCCTTGGGGCCAAGCATTCAAACACATAAGTTTATGGAGACCAAACTACATGCACGCATGTATGCACACCCACATACACATACATAAATTTAAGAGACCTAATTGGTCCTTTAAGGAGAGAAATCCACTCAGAGTCTGTCAATTTACAAATTAGTTTCATCTAAAAACAATCTTAAAACATATCCCAATGTTTAACAAAGGTTGGGCCACCCAATCGTCCAGTTCACAAAATTAACCAACCTTGGGAGTTTTGTGGAAAGCATTTTCAGTAATGACTCTGGCCTCAGGTCATAACTTGGTGTGATAAAACTTTTTCTTTGCCTCCAAGTCTGAAGGAAGGCAGGCCTGGCCCAGAGGGGAAGAGCAGACAAAGTATCAGGAGACTCACACGTAAGTCAGCTGGCCAGGGGTCAGTCAAGTAGCCTTGAACTTGTGGTCTCAGATCCACAGAACTCCCAAACCTGGACAAAACATAGACAAAGCACCCTAGGGATGGTGCGTTGGTGTTTGCTGTGGGCGGATCCACAGTCATTAGCTTTCAAGAGGCATAAGCAGTGTGTGCTAAGTCTAAGCACCACGGATGGGAAGAACTCCCTAATAAGAGCTGTTGTACACGCTTGTTGTTGCAGCACCGTGGAGACCAAGGTAGGAGGACTGGAGTCTGAGGCCAGCCTGGTGCACAGAGGAAGACCCTGTCCTAAACAAAAGTGGTCGTGACAGAGTGCATGCTTAGCATGCAAGATGCTCTGGGTTGGATCCCCAGTACTTCCTAAACCAGGCATTACAGTGCATCCCTGATGTCTTCGAACTCAGGTACAATAGGATCAGAAGTCCAAAGTTGCTCTCATCCTTACCTAGTGTGATGGTTTGTAAATGCTTGGCCCAGGGAGTGGCACTATTACGAGGTGTGGCCTTGTTGGAGTAGGTGTGTCACTATGGGCATGGGCTTAAGACCCTCACCCTAGCCAAGTGGTGGTGGCGCACGCCTGTAATCCCAGCACTTGGGAGGCAGAGGCAGGTGGATTTCTGAGTTCGAGGCCAGCCTGGTCTACAGAGTGAGTTCCAGGACAGCCAGGGCTACACAGAAAACCCTGTCTCAAAAAACCAAAAAAAAAAAAAAAAAAAAAAAAAAAAAAGAGCCTCACCGTAGCTGCGTGGAAGTGAGTCTTCCACTAGCAGCCTTCAGATGAAGATGTAGAACTCTCAGCTCCTCCTGCACCATGCCTGCCTGGATGCTGCCATGCTCCCACCTTGATGATAATGGACCGAACCTCTGAACCTGTAAGCCAGCCCAGTTAAATGTTGTCCTTATAAGAGTTGCCTTGGTCATGGTGTCTGTTCACAGCAGTAAGACACCTAGTAAGAGTACAAGTCCAGTCCCAGCTACATCAGATTCTGGTTACAAACAAACCAACCAACCCGAAGTCCAACTTGGTGGTTCACTCATGATCCCAGCATTCCGGAGGATGACAGTTTGCCATGCTTTCAAAGCAACCCGGGGGATGCAATGATTTTTAGGCCAGGTTGAGCTTCGCAGTAAGACACCGTCTCAGAAGAGTCTCCTCCTGTGGTGGTTTGAGTGAGAATAATCACCATCGTCTCATACATTCGAATGCTTAGTAAACAGTAGGTGGGCTGTTGGGGAAGGAAGGATTAGGGGCGTAGCCTTGTTGGAATAGGTGTGCGGCTGGAAGTGGACTTTGAGGTTTCAAAAAAGCCCACACCAAGCTCCAGTGCTCTCTCTCTCTGCATGCTGTCTGTGGATCAGATAGGGCTCGCTGCTACTGTTCCGGGGCCAGGCCTGTCCGCTTCCTGCCATGGTAATGGACTAATTCTCTGAGCTATGAGCAAGCCCTTAATTAAATATTTCCTTTTGTAATATTTTTTAAAATTATTTCCATAACCAGGGGTTACCTTGTTCATGGTGTCTCTGCACAGCAATAGCACAGTAACTAATACACCTCCCAAGAAAACAAATGGGAGAACACCGAAACAAAACAAATTCTAATCCAAACCAAACCAAAACTGTCAGGCAGGGTGGCGCGGTGGTGTGTGCCTGTAATCCCAGGCCCAGGGAGGCAGAGACAGGGTGATCAGGAGGAGTTCGAGGTCATTCTCAGTTACACAGCAAGCTGAAGGCTGGTCCAGGGTACAAGAGACTGTATCAAAACAAACACCAGGCGAAATAAAGGAAATCAGAAATGTAAGTTGATGTGTTTATAAAGAGAGAGGAGGGGGATATGTTTTGGTGGATGTGTGGTGAGGTACCGGGTGCCTCGGTGGGCCCAGGCTGAGGCATCCCTGCCCCCTGAGGGACCAGTCACGATGGTATAGTATAGAATAGACTGTATTCGGAGTGGGGGTGGGGGTGGGGGTGTGTGGGGGGTTGAGAGGGTAGTAGAGGCAGAGAAAGGCAGAGAGGGAGAGAGAGGAGGGGGCAAAGAGCCCTTTTATAGTAAGTCAGTCATACCTGGCTGTTGCCAGGTAACTGTGGGGCAGAACTTAGACAAAATGCTAACATAAGTAATTCAGTCTTTTTAAACGATAATAATAAAAGTAATAGTAATAATAATACCATTAATAATAACACTCATTCTCCATTTAGGGCTTTTCCTAATTAACGAGTGACTACGAGTGTCTCTTTCAGCTCTGGATCCACTGCCAGAGAAATGAAAACACTAATTAAAATTCAAATTAAAGATCCCAAAAGGCTTGGAGGGCACACATAATAGATTAATTTGAAAACCCTTTTATTGGGTTGGTTTTAGTAGGATGGTTATAGTGGCTTGGTTTTAGCGACTTGGTTTCACTGGGTTGGTTTTAGTGGCTTGGTTTCAGTGGCTTGGTTTCAGTGGGTTGCTGATATCATTCTTGCTTAGTGCTCCCCAGGACCCGAGTTCACTCCCCAGCACACTTGCCTCCGCTCTCACTGATCTATTCCAAGCACGCCTCTCTCCACCTGTCCTGTGCTACTACGCTGTGATTACCATTGGAAACCAACCTTGACTTGTTCACTAGATCTACCTGCTGGAACCTCGAACTCAAATCAACTTCCGGTCCCTATAAACCACCCTGCGGTGGTTCCTGGGCTACAGCCACGTGGCAAGCTCGCAGTTGCTGACGTGTAGTTTGTGGAGGAGTCTCCAATGCACAACGACTTGATTTGAAAACCCTTTTCTGCTTTAAGGAGGGGGAATAAGGGGTGGTGAAGAGGAAGTAGGTAGGGGGGAGGGGAGGAAGGATGGAGAGAGGGAGGACGTGAGGGGGGGATGGACAGAGTGTGCAGAGCTCATGACAAGGTTCTGGTCTTCCCTGACCTGTCAAAATAGTAGGTGCTTTCACCCTAAGGGGCCCCAGGAACCAACAGGGTGCACAGATAGCCCTCAGCCACTGGAGGGCGCGGTGGATCAGCTTTATCGGTAGCCTCAGGCAGTGAGGGATTAACCCTCAGTCCTACCACTGACTTATACTAACCCTCGACATGGGGCCCCAGCCACCTCTGCAGGGGTATACGGACCCTTGTCACCAGGTAAAGTAAGACACTGTAGGAAAAGCAGCAGTTAAAGTCAGGCTTGTTGTAGGAAAAAGTAGCAAGACTCTGTGGTCTACTAATTAATTCACTTGGAGTTAATAGCTGAGATTGGGGAAATGAAGGTCTGGCTGTATTAAAAATAGCTCAACCAGTGATATTGTTATGGAGTTTGTGACCCCTGGGAAAAGTCCATAGACTCAATCCAATTATAATTAAAAGGGTTATTGATTAGCTGCTAACAGGACAAACAGTCTCTGAGCCAAATTTGAGATTGCCATGACAGTGGTATGGGGAAGGACTTTTAAAGGGGAAAACCATACGAAGACCTTCAATGTCTATGCAGGCAAGCAGTAACTGTTCTATTCTGCCAAGTCACATGGTTAAGACATTTTAAGGCAATCTTTGGGTATCTGCAGGTCACAGTAGGAAAAAAAAACAGTTAGTCATATCATAATAAGTAGATAGTCATGGCTGTATATTTTTTAGGTGGGGGTCACTGGGGACTTATCTTCCAGGGGCTGGGGTTTGGGATAAACAGCTACTGAGAACCAAGATGTATGCCTAGCATCAAATGGAGTTTCTTTATCTATCACAACATCCTCCGATGTTAAGTGAAAATGTGCCCACGGCACTGAAAACAGTTTCTGGATCCTCAGTTCATACTTAACAGATACAAAGAGTAACGGAGAATTACCCAGGGATGAGGTTGGACTGAAACAGTGCAGCTTTTCCTGGGCGTCTTTACACCGAAGTTAATGTGTTGGTAACTGAGGAGTGACACCACCCCTGCCCCCACCCAGCATGGCTTCTTCAGTCAGCTGCAGCTGTCCTGCAGGAGAGGAGAGAGCAGCCTCCCTGCCCTGGGCTCCCAGGGTCCTCTGATGGGAAAGATGTCCTTTGTGAGACTCAGTGGCAGGTCACTGGGTAGCGCAGTGCAGGGCTCCAGGTTCAAACAAATTCTCTGCAGCTGACACACCCAGATTTTTGTGGACTGCTGGGAGCTGAAGGAGAATGGTTGTGTTGTTTTACAGTCTACCAAAGCAAAGCACTTGAGTGACCTCATAGCTGTGAGTCCTGGGTGGGAACAACAAAGCACCTGCCCCTCAGATTAGTCCTCTTGCTATTTGTGCGTGTGCATACATATGTGTCTATATGTGTGTGTATCTGTGTGTCTATATGTGCGTGTGCATACATGTGTGTCTATATGTGTGTGCATCTGTGTGTCTATATGTGTGCACATGTGGGTATACATTTGTGTGTTCATGTGTATATCTGTGTATATGAATGTGTGTGCCTGTGTATGTGTGCACATGTGTGCACATATTTATGTTGTTTATATGTATGGGCAGGTGTCTTAGTCAGCGTTTCTATTCCTGCACAAACATCATGACCAAGAAGCAAGTTGGGGAGGAAAGGGTTTATTCAGCTTACACTTCCATGCTGCTGTTCATCACTAAAGGAAGTCAAGCAGGTTAGGAAGCAGGAGCTGATGCAGAGGCCATGGAGGGATGTTCCTCACTGGCTTGCTTCCCCTGGCTTGCTCAGCCTGCTCTCTTATAGAACCCAAGAATACCAGCCTAGAGGTGGCACCACCCACAAGGGGCCCCTCCCCCTTGATCACTAATTAAGAAAATGCCCCACAGCTGGATCTCATGAAGGCACTTCCCCAACTGAAGCTCCTTTCTCTGTGATAACTCCAGCCTGTGTCAAGTTGACACACAAAACCAGCCAGTACAGCAGGTGTGTGTGTATATGTGTGTGTGTGTGTGTGTGTGTATACACACACACACACATGTGCATGCGCATGTACATGTGTGTACATGTGTATTATGTGTCCATGTTTGCATGTATATGTGTATTTGTGTGTGTGTTTCTATTCATGTATGTTTTTCTGTGAATGGACAGGTATATATATGTGTATGTGTAGGTGTGTATACATGTATGTATGTATGTGTATACATATGTGCCTATATACATACATACATATGTGTGTATATGTGCATAAACGTGCTTGTGTACACACAAGTATATATGTGTATGTGTGCATATAAATATGTATGTGCATATGTGTAGATATGTGTGCATGTTTGTATGTTTGTCCTATGTATGTGTGCACGTAAGTGTGTATATGTTTATGTGTATACATGCGTATGTGTAATTTGTGTGTGTTCTTGTGTTATGTATACATGTGTACATGTGTGTGTGCATGGTGTGTGTGTGTGTGTGTGTGTGTTTGCTAGTCCTCAGGCACTGTCCACATTGATTTTTGATAAGTATTCATATTAGACCAGTCTGGTAGGCCAGAGAGATGCTGGCAGGCTGAGTTCCTGCTCTTTCTGCCTTGCAGGCCTGGGGTTCAGTTAGGGATGGGGAGGGGTACTTGAAAGAACTTTGAGGTGGGAGGGGGAGTGATACGGATGAAGGCCCCATGTACGAAATTATAAAAATATTTAAAACACCTCTCCCCCACCAAGTACCCAACAACCCAATCCACCATGGTCTCCTTTCCCTGTGGGTTCCGAGGACTCCCTTCTGTGTGGTGAACACTTCCCCACTGATGGTGCCTTCTCCAGTCACTAGTTCTTGGACTCAGCATGGCCAAGAGAGTGAGCAGCCATCACTGCAGCCATAATCACGCACTGAGCGTGTCAGGGCAGGAGCAGAGTCTGGTGCTCATGAGACCCGATGATGCCTACCCTCATCCACAGTGGTCTCCAAAGAGCCAAATCTATCCCACGAGTAAAGTCATACTTTGTGTGTGTCCCCCATCCCATGAAGGAGGTGGCTGAGCATGCCCAAACTGCACTCCACTTACTCCTGTTTTCATGATGCACAACACTGACATCAGATGTTGTAAGGCTCTCTAATGTGCCTCACGTCTAGAAAGAGCATGTGATAAATGTGCAATAAATTTCCCAGGTCACTGTCAGTAGAAGAGTTCCCTTTGGTATGACATAAAATTAATCTGGGTCCCAAAACCATTGGTCATGAACCTTGAACTCACTGCTGTTGGTTTTGCCGTCACCACCATGATTGGGTTGCAGAATCCAGTCTCTCTTTGTTTTCTTCCCTACCCTATGTGTTCTCTCAACTGCAGGCCTTATTCATTTGAGTCCTATATCCCCAAGGCTGGCTATGTCCAGAAACCCAGATCTGAGGAGCTAACTGGTAATGCCTTGAGTGGTGAGACCCGGCAAGAAAGGCCTTGGCTAATGTCCCCAGTGATGATGTATGTGAAAAAGCAAACCCTATGGGCATGATGCCAGTCCACCCAGAGTCTCTTCGTATCAGCTCCACAGCTGCATGTCCTTCTGTGGAGCAGGCAGCTGAGGTGGGACCCAACCACAGGGAGCTTCTACTGGTTTCTTCTTCTGGTGGCCAGGTTCACTGAGGACAGGCTTACCGCTTCTTCCCAGGCCTGGCTGCTACCTGCTGTGAGCACATAGCAGTGTAGATTAGCAGTTGATAATGAGACAAAAGTTTGTCAGGGATACTCCCTACCTGCTCACAGGAAGGCTGCAGTGGATGGGATTGGCTCAGAGGCCCCCCCCAGGTCTGAGTGCCGCCACCCTAGGGAAAGCGGTATGTTCTAGCATGCCAGAACCCCAATAGGGTCCTTAACACCCAGACCCAGGACCTAGGGTGGCTTTGGAGAAGTTGATAAATGCTTAAGCCTGCCAAGTCAGTGTGCAGCAGGCTCAGGTGTGTGTGTCATGACAGATCAGAGATTAAAAGCATTCGCTATGCAAACAGGAGGAATGGAGTTTTGATATAGTATATATATACATATATTAGTATATATACACTATATATGTATATATATTATATATATTCCACATAGATAGCAGATCTGCCTGTTGCCCAACACCTCTATAAATTCTCACTCAGAAGGTAGAAACAGGAGGATCCTGGAGCAATCTGGCTCATGAGATGGGTTGTATTGTAGAGCTCTGAGTTTGATTAAGAGTCCCTGTCCTAGAGAACAAGGCAGAATGTATGGGAGAGATGGCTTTGCAGCTAGGAGCACTGGCTGCTCTCCCTGAGGACCAGGGTTTGAGTCTCAGTACCCACATGGGGGCTCACAATGGTCTACAACTCCAGGTGTGGTAATTTAAATATTCTTGGCCGGGAGAGTGGCACTATTTGAAGGTATGGCCTTGTTGGAATGGGTGTGTCACTGTGGGCCTGGGCTTTAATACCCTTTTCCTAGCTGCCTGGAAGTCAGTCTTCTCCTAGCAGCCTTCAGATGAAGAACTCTCAGCTCCTCCTGCACCATGCCTGCCTGGATGCTGCAATGTTTCTGCCTTGATGACAATGGATTGAACCTCTGAACCTGTAAGCCAGCTCTAATTAAGTGCTGTCCTGTATAAGACTTGCCTTGGTCATGGTGTCTGTTCACAGCAATAGAACCCTAACTATGACACCGGTGTATCTAAGGCTTTCTTTGATCTCCATGGGGACCAGGCATACCTGTGGCACACAAGCATGCATGCAAGCAAACTACCCACACACATCTTCCTTTAAATTTAAATATTAAAAGTAAAAGAATGTAGAAGAGTGGTTGAGGAAGATTCCTGACAGAATTTTGGACATACCAGAGACCTGTGCCATGTGTAAAAGAAACAAACAACAAAAGCAGGGTTGCCCACTCTCTACCGGTCTCTATTGCTGGACAGGCAATGACTCAAATTATTAATGTTTTTATTATTTATTATTAATTCATCAATTCTTTTTCTTCTTCCTCCAAGAACTTTGTAGATAAGGACAACACCACCTTTTACTGTGAAGGACAGATTCTGTGCTTCTGAAATCTCTAATCTTCAACTTCGACTGGAAGTCCCCTGACCCCCCTCCCGAGTTAGGTGGCCCCCTTCTGCCTATATACCACATAAGCCACGCCCATCAAAAGCCACCCCCCTTCCCCGGCTGAACACAACCCTGGGTGTACACCACAAGCTCAGAGCTGCTTGGAAGCAGGTACCCCTAGGGCCAAGGGCCAGGTCTAGCCACAGTTATTTATTCATTTATTCGTTGGTTGGTTTGGGATTTATTGTTCCCAGACGTGCAGTTTAAAGGGGAAGCTGAGGGCTAGGAGGTGGCTCAGTGGTCAAGAGTGCTTGCTGCTCTAGCAGAAGACCAGAGTTCTGTTCCTGGCAAGCATGTCTGGTGGCTGATGACTGCCTGTAGCTCCCTCTTCTGGCCTTCTTGGGCATCTGCACATATATGGCATGCACACAGAGACATGCATGTACACATTAAAAAACATAACTACATATGAAGAGAAAACTGAAACTGGGCCTGGCTCAATCTCATGTTCAGATTTCCACATGAGCACCTGTCCCCCCTGCAACACCCCCCCCCCCATGTTTTTATGCTAGAGTTTAAACCCAGGGTCTAGAACATTCTAAATCCATATGCTAACACCATGCTACACACCAGCATTGCGACCATTAATTGATTTTTTTTCCTTGTACTTTTGGAGATGGGACTCAGGGCCTGGCATATATGCTAAGCAAGGACTCTGCTGGTGGGTCCCACCTCCAGCCCTTTGTTAGCTGTTGGTGCTCATGAACATTTATTCTTCATTCTTGGAGACTAGTGCTAGCTAGCCCTAGGACTGCTGGTGGCTGAAGCAGGGGCGGGGGAGAGGCAGGCTGCCTGCCACCCAGTAATAATTACACTGATGATGACATCAGGGTGGTTTCCTTTAAAAACACAGAAATGGGATGTGCTTTTGTTTTACTCCCAGGTGTGGGGAAGCTGTGGCTACTTTGGATTGTCCACAGCAGCTGCCTGTGATTTGCTTCGTGCTCTAGCAGGGGCGTGCCTTTGCCAGCTGCAGATAGTTTCTGCCTGCGTGTTTCATCTGGAATTCTGGGGACTTTCAGAGGGTATATAAATGCTAGCAAAACAAAAGGCAGGGAAGGGTTGGTTGTTGGTTATGGTTGCTGGGAGTTTGTTAAGTAGTAGTGTGCAAAGAAGAAAGAAATGAAATATCCTGATGGTGAATATCAAACGTATCTCAGGGAACTCAATGCTGCCAATCTTGAGGGAGTAGTCTAAGGATAACACCCCTCCCTTTCCTTTTTATCCTGTTCTCCGATCCTGTCTAGTGTTAGGGGTGTTGAAAGGGTGAAAGGAAAAAAGAACCTACAAAGTAGCAAAAGAAGAGCTACAGGTGGCCAATCCCTGAAGTAAACCATTAGGGACTGAGACAACAGATCTCCTCAACCTCACTAGAAAACAAACAAGAAACGGAAAAGGTTGAAATCTCAACACCAACCAAAGAGCTTTGGCAAGAGATACAAGTGGAGATTTCTATTGTACAGCTCTTGGACTGGGAGACAAAAAGGGCTCAGCTGGAGAGGAGGTCAGGTGTGTGCTACACTGTTGCTGAGGAGCACTTCCATAAATCCTGTATGCTGAGCAGAGAGGCAAAGGGGAGAGCCTGTGGGCTCTGCCTCCTGGGGGGCTTAACTGCTCCCACACATGGAGCCTCTGCCCTCTGCTGTGCACAGCACCTTCTGGGGAGACCTGTGCTTCCCTGATGTCACAGGTGGGGAGGCTGAGCCTTGAGTGGTTAAGTCCTTTGGCAAGTAGGTCACTGAGAAGGAGATGGTGCAGACTGTGCTGAGCCCGCAGCCCATGTCTGTTCACAGTCCATTTTGTCTGAGCTGAGATGCTGCAGCCTGATTCACTGGAGTGGGAGCCCCGGGGGCTTCTGCTTCTCAGATATCCTTATCCTAAAGGAGGACACTTAGCCCCGGTGTGGTAAAATCGTCTATGATTTTATGTAGAAACTTGTTTTGTTGTTGTTGTTTTTTGTGTTTTAATAAAGAATCTAGTTTCCTCTGATGGTGAAATAATGTTTGGCACTAACTTATTTTTCCTCATCAAAGAGGCTGTTAAACTAGGAAGGAAATGGTGATTCTCCCCAGTCTGTGACCTCCCAGTGAAGGGTTCTGTGAGCTTCCAGGAACAGACAGGAACTGGTAAACACCAGTGGGCAAAACCCACAGAGAGGATGGGGGGTGTCTCACGATTGATTTCATGGAGACACAAACATTTACTTTTTAATTTAATATTTATCGTTGGTAAGGAACACAGTTTAATTTCATGTACAAAACAAGAACATTTTATTGTTTCAAATCAATACAAACTTCTACATGAGCTGAATGATTATATATGTATATATATATATATTTAAAAATAATATATATGCTAAGAAAGTAAGTGTATTTCTTTGCCAGAAATGCAAAGACAAAATTTTAATATTTTTTTACTATTATTTTATTTATTTGTTCATTCATCTATTTAGACATGAATGTTGTGTTGTTTATACACCTTCAGACCAGAAGAGGGCAGCAGATTCCGTTATAGATCATCGTGAGCTACCATGTGGTGGCTACAATAGAACTCAGGACCTGTGGGAAAGCAAGGAGTGCTTTCAACCATTGAGCCCCAAGGGGGAAAAATTAAATGGTTCATTGTGCTGAGTTCTGAATCCCAGCACTCAGGAGGCAGAGGCAGGCAGATTTCTGAGCTCAAGGTCAGCCTGGTCTACGAGTGAGTTCCAGGACAACCAGGGCCACACAGAGAAACCCTGTCTCAAAAAACCACACAAACAAACAAATTGATGGTCATTGTACAGAATGCTATGTGAACTTTCTGGTAATATTAAAATTTAAAGAGACTATATCAAATATCTCTTCTTCACATGACTTCTTTTACTAAAATTTTCATAGTGTATATTGAAAGCATACACAAGAGCTGGGAAATTTGCGCAGTAAATTCAGACCACTTCCTTATGTAAGTGTGAACCTGGCCAATCCCAGTTCCTCCTGGCCTTAATTTTCATGGAGTCACAGAAGGCACCTTGGCACCCACACCTCGGCCTTGCTGCTGTCCCCCTGTGGTTTATTTGCTTGCTAAGTAGGAGCTAAAGCTCCTGCACCACATGCCCACTGCTCAGACGAGGTGTGGGAAATCTACATTTTATTGATGGACACTGAACATAAAGGGAGAGAAAGGTCTTGCCTGCCAGGCAGGAGAGAGAGACAGGGCAGCATGGGATGCCCCACCTCTGCTGTTTGCTTAAGGTCCAGGGGCCTGAGGAGCATCAGAGGAGAGGCCCTGGTGTCAGAACTGTTGATGAACCTTCTCACCTCACTGTTACTTGCTCTGCAGCAGGCCTTTGTGTCCAGACTGAGCCATTAACTCCCCATCAAAGGAGGAGCCATGTCACCCCAGACATTGCTGCTGCCTGTCTGCCACCAAGGGGACCCAGCAGGCAGGGCCTGCCTGGCAGAGGGGAGAGGATTCTCTCCTGTTATCAGTTGTGACAGATAAGGCTGGAGCCACTGATCCTGCCTCCTGGGGGCATTCTGACTCACACAGTGTGTGGGAACCTGGACCTCCCTGGCCCAGGACAGGACTGCATGCTGTCTGTCCCCTGTCCTCCTCTGGGCATCCAAGCTATCAGTGAGGAAATGACCTGAGGCAGATAGATGTGGAGGGTTCTCTGAGCATGGCTCAGAGCTCTGTGGGGTGACAGGGGAGGCAAATGTGGTATCCAAACTCCTGAGTGGCTTTCTGTCTGGTCTTTTTCCTCCTGGGTACACCATGGAGTGAAGCTATACGTGCTTGTCCTCTGTGTTAGCATTCTGTCTAAGCTCCACCCCACACTTACCTGGCAACAGCCAGGTATGCCCCACCCCATAGACCTGGCCCACTATAAAAGGGGCTACTTGCCCCTTCTCTCTCTCTTTGCTTTCTCTCTCTCTCTCTCTCTCTCTCTCTCTCTCTCTCTCTCTCTCTCTCTCTCCCTGCTCTCCCTCATCCTACTCTCACCTCTCTGCCCCTTGGGCTCTCCTCCCCTCCCCCCTCTCTCCACGTGGTCATGGCCGGCCTCCACTTCTCTACTCTCTTCTCTCTCTCTCTCTCTCTCTCTGCCTTTCTCTACCACTAACTCCCATCCTCTACCCTGAATAAACTCTATTCTATACCAAGCCTGTGTGCATGTGGTCCCTCAGGGGGAAGAGGTGCTGGGGCAAGGGCCCGCCTGGGCACCCCCTTCCCCCACACTGCTGTGCCACACTCCCTTAACCCCCATTCTCTCTTTTTAAGCGCCCTTCACTCTGGGCCCTGGTAGCACAGGCATTAAGACCAACAACGGACTAATGAGACCTCATCCTCATGAAGTCTTCTGATAGGTCATTTCTCTGCCCCCAGTGAAATGAGCCAATTTAAACCAGAGTATGTCTTAGTCAGGGTTTCTATTCCTGCACAAAGATCATGACCAAGAAGCAAGTTGGGGAGGAAAGGGTTTATTCAGCTTACATTTTCCACATTGCTGTTCATCACTAAAGAAATTCAGGACTGGAACTCAAGCAGGTCAGGAAGCAGGAGGTGATGCAGAGGCCATGGAGGGATGTTTCTTACTGGCTAGCTTCCCCTGGCTTGCTCAGCCTGCTCTCTTATAGAACCCAAGACTACCAGCCCAGGGATGGCACCACCCACAAGGGGCCCTCCTACCCTTAATCACTAACTGAGAAAATGCTTTACAGCTGGATTTCATGAAGGCATTTCCCCAACTGAAGCTCCTTTCTCTGTGATAACTCTAGCCTGTGTCAAGTTGACACACAAAACCAGCCAGCACAGTAAGTTATATTAAAGGCATGTTTGTTAGGAAGCTGTTCTAGGCAAGTTTTGAACCAAGGATTGAAGTCAGGGGAGGCAAGTGGAGTCACCAGGGGGTGGGGTGGGGAAGAGGAGAAAGAGAGAAATGCTCACTCTCAGGAGGAGAAGAGAGCAAGAGACCAAAATGTGTGGATTATGTAGGGAAGGATCTCTAAGGGAAGGGCGGCCCAGGCCCAGGCTGGAAAGTTCAAGATTGGGGACAGGATAGGCCACGTGGGGACTGGGGGATGCTGGGAGAAGCTGGAGCCCAGGGCTGCTTTGAAATGTAAAATATGAACCTCAGTCCCTTGTCCTGGACTGGAAATCAAACTGCTTCTTATCGCAAAGAACCTCACCAGTACACTGATTGACTTCCTGAGCAGATGGACAGTGTGTGTGTGTGTGTGTGTGTGTGTGTGTGTGTGTGACCGTGTATGTGTTTATGTGGGGGTCAGAGGATCACTTTTGGGAGTTAGTTGTCTCCTTCCACTGTCTGGGTTCTACACGTTGAACTCATGTTGTCAGGCTTGGTGGAAGGGGCCTTTACCGACCGGGCCAGCTCTTTGGCCCATGACTTTCTATTACAAACACTGAGTCTCTTGAGTTCAATAAACGTAGGGATTCTAAATTTAACTTTGCCTGTTTTGTGAACGTTGCTTGTTTTATTTTCACAACTTTATAATGTGCACCCACACTGATTTAGATATTAAAGTATCTCCATAATGAGAAGAAAATACTTGTTTTTTTAAAAATCAACATAGGAATAAAATGAATTTACTAACCAGCACTTACTTAGGAACTATTAGGGGACGCAGGAATGAGGACACAGAGTCAGGAACGTCACTCTGATCTCAGACAACAGAGCTAAAGCTGCTTCGCTGATGTCTGCTCATGTGGCCCCTTCCTCTTTCTGGAAAAGAGCAAAGGTAGCAAATTCCTAAAGATAAAACTGTTTTAACTGGAAAACCTACAATCTCAGTTCGGTAAAATTTGTTCAGCTCTACAGAAAATCTCCTTGGGGTGGGCATTAAAGACCACTCTAGTCCTGTGGGCAAGGTTGTGACAGCACTGGCTGCCCTGTGCAAACTTCCTGTATGTCTGTCCCTGGGGAGCCTCCCCAGTGGGAGCCCGAGGCTTCAGTAGTGGCAGTGATAGAATTTGTCCCTTCATCTCTGAGTGCTATCTAATTTCCCCCTGGGGGAGAGGGAGCACTGGTAACAATCTCACAGCATTATTTCTAACAGAATCGTTATCTGTCACATTGTTACTTTAGATTAGCTGTTAATGCTAAGCTGCACCTTTTATCTTTCCGAAAGCAAAACCAGCCCATCTCAACACTGACAAAATGTTTCCCAGGGAACAAAGCACATACAAAAATGTGTCCATATATAGGTTGGTTCTGAATTATTTCTATCACTCATTTTACCATTCATCTTTTAAATTTGTTGGGTCTGCTGGTTTGTTTGTTTGCTTGCTTGTTTGCTTTAGAATCCACCATTATTCGAGAGACCAGATGGGTTGCCCCAGGACCTGGCTGCCATCCCTGAAGTCATGCCACCCTCAGACCAACAGTCTGTCCTGCCAGTGCCCTGAAATATAGTTTAAGTGCCAGATCCTTCTTGCAGCGACTGAAGGTACAGGCGGAGGGGACCCTGCACGAGAGTATGCTGTTGCTGATTCCTGAAAAGGAAACAGACAGCGACACTCTGTGTCCCTTGTGATGGGGGCTGTAAGACCCACAGCGGTATGAAATGTGTAGTCATCCATCATTCCAAGGGGCAGAGGGTAGCACACAGACACCACAGCTTGCTTGGCTTTGTAAAAGTCGCATGACAGAATGGCTTCTAGGACTCAGGCCACTGAACTGGCTGTGATGATTTGTATATGCTTGGCCCAGGGAGTGGCATTATTAGGGGGTGTGGCCTTGTTGGGGTAGGCGTGGCCTTGCTGGAGTAGGTGTGGTCTTGTTGGAGGAAGTGAGTCGCTGTGGACTTGGGCTTTAAAACCCTCTTACTAGCTGCCTGGAAGCCAGTCTTCTCCTGTTTGCCTTCAGAACAAGATGCAGAACTCTCAGCTCCTTCTGCACCAGGCCTGCCTGGACGCTGTCATGCTCATACCTTGAAGATAATGAACTGAACCTCTGAACCTGTAAGCCAGCTCCAATTAAATGTTGTCCTTAAGAGAGTTGCCTTGGTCATGGTGTCTGTTCCTAGCAGTAACACCCTAACTAAGACACCGTTTGTATTTCATCTTCCTGTCAGCAGGCTTGGGAGTATGAGAGGAACACACAGGGCTCTTCTCCATGCTCACCTTGGTGCCAACAAACGCACCGCTGTGGTGGAAGAGAGAAAATGTCAGTGGCTGCCACCTGGCAAGGAACACATAGCCATCTTCCACCATCTGACGTGCATGCCAGCTGGGCCTTCCACCATCTGACGTGCATGCCAGCTGGGTGCCAAGTCAGGTTTACACTGGGTGCCATCTCAGCCCCAGAAGACACTCTACTTGATAGTCATCTTCTTGATAGTCACTCAGCCCTGCATATCCTTGACAGAGTTAGACCACAGCTGCTGTCTTAGAGTTTTACTGCTGCAATGAAACACCATGACCAAAAAGCAAGTTGAGGAGGAAAGGGTCTAATTCAGCTTAGACTTTCCCATTGCTGTTCATCATTAAAGGTAGGCAGGACAGGAACTCAAGCAGGGCAGGAACCTGGAGGCAGGAGCTGATGCCCAGGCCACAGATGGGTGCTGCTCACTGGCTTGCTCTCCATGGCTGGCTCAACCTGCTTTCTCATAGACCCCAAGACCACCAGCCCAGGGATGGCACCCAATGGACTGGGCCCTTCCCCATTGATCGCTAATTAAGAAAATGCCTTACAGCTGGATCTCATGGAGGCATTTCCTCAACTAAGGCTTCTTTCTCTGTGATGACTCTAGCTTGTGTCAAGCTGACACACAAAACTCATCAGTATAGCTGATCACACAGTGGCTAAGCACACCTGTGGGTCACATCCTGTGCTGAATCCATTCCATGGATTTAAGTTTAGGGAGAAGCCTCCATGGCACAAAGCCTTCTCCTGCACAGTGGCCGCAGTGGGGCAGGCAGTGGGCGGAGACTTTCCACAGTTTGTCTTTGTAGCATCTCTGCATTCACTAGATATGGTTGATGGTGGCATATTCCTCATGCTTTCTCATGGTGCTGAAGGAAATTCTCAGGTGTTTGGTCTTCTAGGTTAACAGCAGGCAGATGGTTTCCACAAAGTGTCCCCCACCACACCACAAAAGAAGGAGTTGCTCTCTGGAAGGGTATCACCGTACCAAGCAGTCACAGAAGGCAGTAGAGCTGACAGTGGAAGTCACTGCTGATTTTGAAGGGGGCTCCAGCCAACAGCATACATAGCCTGGATCAGGAAACACTCCTAGGACTTGACCACGGACTTTGCTCTGTACCATGTATATAGTCTTTCCAGGATAGGAGACAGGTGTGTACTTCAGCAGGAATCTAAGAGTCAAGGCTGAGCATCTTGCTACCAGCTTTGGTGGTGTGGCCACAGAGCTGTGCTCCGCCCAACTTCATGATTGCTTTTTAAAATTTCCTTGAAAAAAAAGGCAGTTTATACATTTTGTGGAACATTTAAAAAACATGTTAGATTCAAGATGTTACTTGTGTCTCTCTGTGGGGTAAGATTTGATGACAGAGCTTCACTACTTTACTACATACAGGGTGAGCTTGCCTGACTCCTAAATATTTGGTATTTGTTCTCTTCTAGTTCCATGTTGGAAAATAAATTGAACAAAAAGAATCTTTTTTTGGTTTTTCAAGGCAGGGTTTCTCTGTATAGTCCTGGCTGTCCTGGAACTCACTCTGGAGACCAAGCTGGCCTCGAACTCAGAAATCTGCCTGTCTCTGCCTTTCAAGTGCTAGGATTAAAGGCATGCACCATCATTGCCCAGCTCAAAAAGATCTTTATTACACATTATTTTATGTCTATTGCAGCCTTGATAAAAATCTCATGTTTATCAATTATTGCATATAAGTATGTCTGTTCTTGGAGAAGAAACCCATAGCCATGGTATAATAAAAGGATTCTGAGCCAGGCAGTGGTGGCGCACACCTTTAATCCCAGCACTTGGGAGGCAGAGACTGGCAGATTTCTGAATTTGAGGCCAGCCTGGTCTACAGAATGAGTTCCAGGAGAGGTGGGGCTATACAGAGAAACCCTGTCTCAAAACAAACAAACAAACAAACAAACATTTATTTATTTATTTGTCTGTTTGTTATTTTGAAACAGAGTCTCTCTACACAGTCCTGGCTGACCTGAAACTTATTATGTGAACCAAGCTGGCCTGAAACTTACAGAGATCCTCTCCTGCCTGCATCCAGCCGTGCTTCCTGCTGTGTGATATTGGACCAAGCCTCTGAAACTAGAAGCAAGCCCCCAGTTAAGTGCTTTCTCTTGTGAGAGTTGCCTTGGTCGTGGTCTCTTCACTGCAACAGAACAGTGACTTACACAGTTGCTCACTCCCATAAGCTTCGTGTCAGGATTGCACTAGCATATCTTGTAGAGAGGACACTTTGTGGGTGAAAGGCTTTGTGGCTGAGTTGGTGTTTGTATTTCTCTTTTGGTAGCATACAGAGTACCTTCCTGTACCAAAGATGCAAGCACGTAGGAGTGCAGGCTCTATGTAGGCACCAGCTCGCCTTCTCCATGTTTAATGAGTTGTATAGATGCTATCTTTGTCAGTGGGGTCTTTTGGAGAACAGACTACAGCCTCAGCAACAGCCTGGGATATTTGGGAGTTCCCATGAAACCTTTGGGCCAACAACTCAATTAGATGTAACCTAATCCTGGTACTGGAAACTTCATTTGGTGATGAGATATCCAGTGGGTCTCTGTCTCCCCCATCATTTGGGGATTTTATTTAGATCACCTTTGTATAGGTGTATAAGCTATATATGTGTATCTATGTATGTATATATATGATATATAAGTGCATGTGTATATGATCTAGATGTATCTGTCTGTATATGTATATGATATACATGTATTTGTGTATGTGTATATATGCATATGAAGTATATATGTGTGTGCTTGTATTACTTATATGTGTGTATGTGTGATTGTGTTATTTATATGTGTGTATGTGTGATATGTATATGTGTGTGTGTGTGTGTGTGTGTGTGTGTATTTCAGGAAGGTTCTACTGTATTAAGTTTTAATACTAACCCTCCAATGGTCCTTACTTTTAGCATGCAGTTTTACTTTTAGCCAGAACTTACTTTTAGCATGAACAACAATTTTAGCATGCAGTAAGTTAAACGATGAAAGATGATTAGTTACCAGTGTGCTCCTCAGTTAGCTTTAGGAGGACTTCCAGGATGGCTATCTCTGTCCCCTTCTCTTTGAGACACCAAATAACACAGAAAAATAATTACAGTGACTCAGAGTGCATTCTTGCATAAATTGTAAGTTTACAAGATGAATTCTCCTTCAGGGGACACTGAGCTGATACACTTAATGTTTTCATTGTTATGCAAATTACAACCAAGAATTCTTGTCCTACAGATTTCAGTGACTTAAATGAGCTCAATTAGTTAAGAGGAACCTGTTGTGTTTAGGAATAAAATGGTGCCCCGCCCCCACAGGCGCCTGCTCTGACAGTTGGTGGCACTGTTTGGGAAGTTATGGATTCTTTAGGGGGAGCACCTTCTGAAGGAAGCAGGTCATAGTGGGTTTTGACAAGGTCTAGCATTGGCTTGTAACAAACTGTGAAGAAATCAGGGATAGAAGAATGTCTCAGCATAGAAAAAGGTATATATGACGAGCTTATACCTAACGTAGTAAATGAAGAATTTTTAATAAAATCAGAAGGAAGGGTGTCTACTCTCTCTGCTCCTATTCAATACAGTGCTTACGTCTTTGCTAGAACAGTAAGATGACTACAAATAAGAAACAAGATCAGGGGCTGGAGAGATGGCTCAGCAGTTAAGAGCATTGACTGCTCTTCCAGAGCTCCTGAGTTCAAATCCCAGCAACCACATGGTGGCTCACAACCATCTGTAATGGAATCTGATGCCCTCTTCTGGTGAGTCTGAAGACAGCTACAGTGTACTCATATACATAAAATAAATAAATCTTAAAAAAAAAAAACACACAAAGGAGGTCAGAGTCCTGATTTGTAGATGACATAGTTCACCAAAGGCGTCACCAGAAGACAGGTGCTGGTGCACACCCTGAATTCTGGCACCTTGAAGGCAAAGACAGGTGGAACTCTGAGTCTGAGGCCAGCCTGGTCTACAGGGTGAGTTCCAGGAAAGTCAGGGCTACACAGAGAAACCCTGTCTCAAAAACAACAAAACAAAACAAAGAGACCTCACCAGAAAACTCCTAGAATGGGTCAACACTTTCAGCAAAGAGGCAGTAAATAAAATGAAACTTGTACCATATTTTCATATTAACTATAGTCATTTTATATTAATATCTTATGTTAACAAATGTAAACAACTGTCTGTATACCAATAACAATGTGCTGAGAAAGAAATTAGGAAAATGTTCTCACCTGCCATTGCTTAAAAACCATAAAACATATTTGAATGAAACTCAATAAGGAACTGATGAAAGAAATAGGAAAGACACTAGAATATGGAAAGATCTCTTATGCTCATAGACTGGAAATATTAATATTGTGAAAATGGCTGTACTACCAAAAGCGATCAATAGGTTCAATATGGTCACCACCAAAATTCAATGCCATTCTTCACAGAAACAGGAAAACAATCTTAATATTCTTATGAAAGCACAAAAGACCCCAGATGGCCAAAGCAGTTTGGAGCAAAAACAAAAACAATAAATAAAACCAACCAACCAAATAAACAAAACCAAAACTGGAGGTAGCACCATACTAGATTTAGACTTATACTGTAGATCTATAGTAACAAGGGCAGTCAGGTACTGACACAGAAACGGACACCTAGATGATAGGATCACATAGAGGCTTCAGAAAGAAACAGAATCAGAGCCACCAGATTATGATAAAGACATTTAAAAAAAATAGAGATTGCTAGAAAGACATTCTCTTTAACAAATGGTACTGGGGACATTGAATAGCTATAGAGTAAACCCTGTCTGTCACCCTGGACAAAAATCAAACTCAAATGGATCAGAGATCAGTAGAAACCCTGGAACTGGGACACAGTTAGGAAAAGCAGGAAGAGGGAAGGCCTGTACGGGGCCAGGACAAGGGACTGAGGTGCATATCATACATTTCAAAGCAGATGTGGCCTCTAGGCTCTCCCAGCGTCCCTCAGTCCCCACCTGGCATACCCTGCCCCCAGCCTGGGCCTGGGCCGCCCTTCCCTTAGAGGTCCTCTACATAATCCAGACATTTTGGTCTCTTGGTCTCTTCTCCCTCTGCTCTCCAGCATTTTCTTTCTCCTCTTCCCCACCCCACCCCCATGTGACTCCACTTGCCTCCCTTGACTAGTCTCAATCCTGGGGACTAGTAAACTTGCCCTGAGAGAACAGCTTCCCAACAAACCTGCCTTTAATATAATCTAATCTGGTTTAAATTGGCTCATTTCAATGGGGGCAGAGAAATGACCTATCAGAAGCCTTCATGAGGTTGAGGTCTCATTAGCCCGTTGTTGGTCTTAATGCCTGTGCTCCCAGGGCCCAGAGGCCAAGCACAATAGGGCTTCACTCCATGGTGTAACCAGGAGGAAAAAGACCAGACAGAAAGCCACTCAGGAGTTTGGATATCACATTTGCCTCCTCTGTCACCCCACAGAGCTCTGAGCCATGCTCAGAGAACCCTCCACACCTATCTGCATCAGGTCATTTCCTCACTGATAGCTTGGATGCCCAGAGGAGGACAGGGGACAGACAGCATGCAGTCCTGTCCTGGGCTCCTCCTGTGGGAGGTCCAGGTTCCCACACACTGTGTGAGTCAGAATGCCCCCAGGAGGCAGGATCAGTGGCTCCAGCCTTATCTGTCACAGCTGATAACAGGAGAGAATCCTCTCCCCTCTGCCAGGCAGGCCCTGCCTGCTGGGTCCCCTTGGTGGCAGACAGGCAGCAGCAATGTCTGGGGTGACATGGCTCCTCCTTTGATGGGGAGTTAATGGCTCAGTCAGAGCAAGTAACAGTGAGGTGAGAAGGTTCATCAACAGTTCTGACACCAGGGCCTCTCCTCTGATGCTCCTCAGGCCCCTGGACCTTAAGCAAACAGCAGAGGTGGGGCATCCCATGCTGCCCTGTCTCTCTCTCCTGCCTGGCAGGCAAGACCTTTCTCTCCCTTTATGTTCAGTGTCCATCAATAAAGTGTAGATTTCCCACACCTCATCTGAGCAGTGGGCATGTGGTGCAGGAGCTTTAGCTCCTACTTAGCAAGCAAACAAACCACAGGGGGACAGCAGCAAGGCCGAGGTGTGGGTGCCAAGGTGCCTTCTGTGACTCCATGAAAATTAAGGCCAGGAGGAACTGGGATTGGCCAGGTTCACACTTACATAAGGAAGTTGTCTGAATTTACTGGGCAAATTTCCCAGCCCTTGAGTATGTTTTGAAATGTACACTGTGAAAATTTTAGTAAAAAAAATTGTGTGGAGGAAAGGTTGGATTTGAGAATGCTCCTTTAAACATGAATATTATCAAGAATTTCCCATAGCATCTGTACAATTGCCATGTAAAAAACTTTTTTATGCAAATAAATACAATCACTCCTCTAGCTTAAGAATGACTCTTTTAGATTTATTTTATTTTATGAGCATGAATATTTGGCTCGCCTGCTTGTCGGTACACTATGTGCAGGCCTGAGGACTTCAGGAGAAGGCTTTGGATCCTGTGGAGTTATCATAATTGTGAATCACCGTGTGAGGCAGGGAATTGAACCCAGAGCCTCTGCAAGGGCAACAAGTGGTTATAACTGCCGAACCATCTCTCCAGTCCTATAAAAATGCAATAATTTACCTCATACCAAAGTTTGCATTAATTTTGAATTATAAAATGTGTTTCTTTTGTACAAGTGATTGAACTGAGTAGTTTACTGGTTGATATATTTTATAAAATGCGGAAAGGTGAAGTGGGAGGAGGGGCCTTGCTGAGGCATTCCAGTGAGGTCTCTGCCATAGAACAGGCCTGGTATAAAAGGAAGTTTATTTGGGACGTTGGAAGGGGCTCTGGGGAAGGGGCTGTAGGCAGAAAAGGGGGACAGAGGACAGAAAGATTGAGGAGAAAGATGGGAAGAAGCCGGCCGGGAACACATGGAGGGAGAGAAGATGGAGGGAGAGAAAGGGAGGGAGGGAGGGAGGGAGGGAGGGAGGGAGAGAGAGAGAGAGAGAGAGAGAGAGAGAGAGAGAGATCTTTTATACAGTGAGGAGCCAGGCTAGTACTGGGCTGTTGCTAGGTAACTGCTGGGCGGAGCCTAGAGGTAACACATAAAGAAACATGAAATTTAAAAATGCACTTTCAGTTTCCCTGAAGTCCTGAGGCTCCATCCTCTCTTGTCTTTTGTCTGCTGTGTTTGCAGGTTCCTTTCTCTTCCTGGAAGCTCACAGAACCCTCTCACTGGGAGGTCATGGGCTGAGGAAACTCACCAATTTCTTCTGATTTAACAGCTTCTTTGATGAAGCTTGCATTTAAAGGAAAAATAAATCAAGTTAGTGCCAAACATTATTTCAACTTCAGAGGAAACAAGATTCTTAAACAAACAAACAAACAAACAAACGAGTTTCTACATACATAGACGATTTTACCACGCCATTGCTAAGAGCCCTCCTCCTCTATGATAAAGATTGGGCTCAGGTCCTGTCTCAGCAGATAAGGATATCTGAGAAGCAGAAGCCCCCAGGCTCCCACTCCAGTGAATCAGGCTGCAGCATCTCAGCTCAGACAAAACGGACTGTGCACAGACATGGGCTGCGGGCTCAGCACAGTCTGCACCATCTCCCTCTCAGTGACCTACTCGCCAAAGGGCTTAACGACTCAAGGCTCAGCCTCCTCACCTGTGACATCAGGGAAGCACAGGTCTCCCCAGAAGGTGCTGTGCACAGCAGAGGGCAGAGGCTCCGTGTGTGGGAGCACTTAAGCCCCCCCCAGGAGGCAGAGCCCACAGGCTCTCCCCTTTGCCTCTCTGCTCAGCATACAGGATTTATGGAAGTGCTCTCAGCAACAATGTAGCACACACCTGACCTCCTCTCCAGCTGAGCCCTTTTTGTCTCCCAGTCCAAGAGCTGTACAATAGAAATCTCCACTTGTATCTCTTGCCAAAGCTCTTTGGTTGGTGTTGATATTTCAACCTTTTCAGTTTGTTTGTTTTCTAGTGTGGTTAAGGAGGCCTGTTGTCTCAGTCCCTAATGGTTTACTTCAGGGATTGGCCACCCTGCTGTCACCAACACTGTAAATAGCACCGGGGAGGCAGGCTGCCCACCTCCACCCCTCTGCATCCAGGACTGTATAGGGTCAGCACTTCAAGCCAGATGGCTCCGCAGTCCTGACCTGAGAGGCTTCAGCATCTGGACTTCCGGATCTTCCTTCAGCCCAGCCGTCTTCTGGCCCAGGCAGAGGGCAGAGACGTCCCCATCTTGCAGGCTTGTGCATTCTGTAACCTGCTATCGTGACTCTAAGAGCTGGAGTAAAGGATTTCTCCGGGCTAGGACATTTGAGTTTCAACTTCTGTCACCATTGCTCCCCAAGCACAGATGAGAGGGACCTCACCAACCCAGGGTGTCAGTTTGAAAACGCACCAAGCCAGGTAAGGACAGAAGTCGGCCAGGCATTAGAAAACCAGGCTGGGAGGGAAACTCTTGGGCCAGTCTTCCATCTCACGACCTTTCTAAACTGTGATGGCACCTATAAAATCTACAAGTGCTGCAATGATTACGGATGCTTGTGATTTTTTATTAATTTACAAATGTGCTATGTATTTTACATTATGATGGACGCGCAAATTGTGCTTAGACTGATTGTAGAGTTGGAACTTCAACGATTTCCTTTAAACATCTCAGGCCTCTGTTCCTGATGACTGTGGCCTTGCAGCTCATCCACCCCGGAAACTGTAAGTTACCCCCCTCCCCCACCTCTACCCCTCCCCCAACCCAGAGTTTCAGTTATAAATAATAACATCTCTGTCTGTTCGTCACTATTAGTTTCTCACTTTGTCGTTCTTTAAAGGCTATCAGAGTGAAGGAGATGGCGCCAGAGAAATCAGCAATAACCTATCTCAGGTGATCCCCGGGACGACACTGGACGGAACCCTGAGTAATTCCAGTAGAAAGAATAACAGCCACGAGGGGGCGCACCTATGGGCTTCCCTTCCTGACTCCAGCACTTTGGGACAGAGTAAGTCTTAGCTCTTGTGCCACCTTGGGCAGTGGATACCGTGAATCGGGGCTGGATAAACAAGGAAAAATCGGGATGGAAAGGAGGCACCGACAAGAGCATCGTTTCATCTTCAAGTTAAAAAAAAAAAAGGAAATTTTAGTGATGCGTTTACTCTGAAGTTTCATTGGCAAACCCTGCAGCTTTGGTCCGTAACTAAGATAACAGGCTGCTGTCTAGCATTCAGGCAATCCAGCGTTCCCAGTGGCTCCAGGCGGGGCTAGCGACATCACACCCATGGGTGGTCCTGCCTGGGAGGCCCGTGGTTAATCACCGTCCACAAAGTCACATGCTGACTTTAACAGTGGAAGAGAGAGGGAGAGAGGTAACTTGGAGGGTGTCAAGGGCTGTCCCCGCCGGGACCCCGCCCACATTCCTGCTAGCTTGTTTTTCAACTAAAGAGAGGAGTTTACCTAGCAAACACACTCAGCAGGCACGGTCCCTTCCCAGGCTGTGAAGTCCTGCCCTCTAGGGAGGGGACTTGCCAAGCCCCAGAGGCTAACACAGCTGCTGACCTGGGTCGTCCTTGCAGGTGCAGTACCCGTATCCCGCTGTTGCCACAATGGAGGAACCTGCGTCTTGGGCAGTTTCTGCGTGTGCCCGGCGCACTTCACTGGTCGCTATTGCGAGCATGACCAGAGGCAGAGGTGGGTGGAGCAAAGGTGGGCGGGGCGGGGACTGGCTTGGGAGAGAGGGACAAGAAGACAAAACGCTGACCTGTTCTGGCCTTTGCAGAGACTGTGGCTCCCTGGGGCACGGAGCTTGGACCCTGCACAGCTGCCGCCTGTGCAGGTGCGTCTTCTCAGCCCTGTACTGCCTCCCACGCCAAGCGTTCAGCCACTGTGGTAAGAGCACCCTTCGCATCCCCTGGCGATACACTGTTACCTCACACACTATACACTTGTGTCTTTGTTGTTAGTGATTGGCGCACATCTGCTTCTGTCAGGAGACATAGAACATCTGCTTGTGTCAGGAGACATAGAAATGAGCAAATTAGATTAGATCCATATATTATAGGTCAACGAAGTTCCAAACGTTGCGAATCTGCGGTGAATGTATGATCATTGTTTACATTTTCTGTGGGGATTGCTGGATGTAAGGTGATTTGTGAACAGTATCCCAGAGCATTGGGGGGTGGCGGGGAGGTGGCGTCCAGAAGCTACAAGGTGAAGAGCAGAGTTAACCTGGGAGGCAAACTAGCTGAGCAGATCCGGCACACGGTGCTGTTCATCACCAGAGGAAGTCAGGACTGACTGGAACTCAAGCAGGTCAGGAAGCAGGAGCTGATACAGAGGCCATGGAGGGATGTTCCTTACTGGCTTGCTTCCCCTGGCTTGCTCAGCTTGCTCTCTTATAGAACCCAAGACAACCAGCCCAGGGATGGCACCACCCACAATGGGTCCTCCCCGTCCCCTTGATCACTAATTGAGCAAATGACTTACAGCTGGATCTCATGGAGGCTTTTCTTCAAGGAAGGCTCCTTTCTCTGCAATAACTCCATCTTGTGTCAAGTTGGCACACAAAACCAGCCAGTAGAGAAACATAAGAAAATGTTTGAGATCCCTTCATAAGATGTCTATGTAAAAAAAAAAAATCACCTTTGAGATAATTATAATACTTTGATTCAATCTGTGGGTGGGAAGGAACGCAGACTCCGTCCGACGAGGCCATGTCTTCCTCCAGCTGCCCCAGGCTAGGAGCTTCCTTGCTCTGACTGGGTCTTCCATCTGAAAGATTGAAAAGCTCCCACCTAGCTCAGGGTAGACACAGCCGAAGCTCTCCCCATTAGAGAAGATTACTCCTCAAGACGTAAGAATAAATAAGTAAATGTTCATGAGTGACAGCAGCGGATGAAGGGCGGGAGGTGGGACTCAGCTCCAGAGCCTCTGGTTAGCCTGTGCCAGGCCCGAGTCCCATCTTCAGAAACGCAAGGGGAAAAAGTCACATACTGACTATTGTGTAGTAGGGTGTGGTGTGCGGTATAGTATTTAGAACGTTCTAAACCCTAGGTTTAGCCTCTAGCGACAAACATGGGGGCTATAAGAAATGCTGGCGTGTGAATCTGAACGTGAGATGGACGCAGGCCAAGCCACTACAATTTTAGCTCTCCCTTTCTCTTTGTTTTTATTTATGTGTGCTTGTGTGTCTGTGTGTGCATGCCATATATGTGCAGATGCCCAAGAAGGCCAGAAGGGGGAGCTACAGGCAGTAGTCAGCCGCTAGATATGTGTGCTGGGAACAGAACTCTGGTCCAGCGGCAAGCACTCTTGACCACTGAGCCACCTCCTAGCCCTCAGCTTCCCCTTTCAACTGCACATCTGGGAACAATAAAACCCAAACCAACCAACGATAAACCGTGGCTAGACCCGGCCCCTGGCCCTAGGGGTACTTACTTCCAAGCAGCTCTGAACTTGTGGTGTATACCCAGGGTTGTGCTCAGCCACACCAGGCATGCTCTCTCTCTCTCTCTCTCTCTCTCTCTCTCTCTCTCTCTCTCTCTCTCTCTCTGTCTCTCTCTCTCTCTCTGTGTGTGTGTGTGTGTGTGTGTGTAGAGGTGTCCTTTTGATGGGCGTGGCTTATGTGGTGTACAGGCAGAAGGGGGTCACCTAACTCAGTGGCGTTTCCAGCAGAAGCTGCAGATTGGAGATCTCGGAAGGACTGAGTCTGAATCTCACACTGAGATGTTCCCCTTATCACAGAAAACCCTAAAATCTCCAAGGGGAGAAGAGAATCTGGCCCTGTAGCTTCTGATAGACGCACGCTGACAGGCAGAAGTGCTGGAGCTTGGCTTCAGTTCTTTCTCACAGATGTGAAAAAGTAAAGGGTGTGACAATGACCTCTGGTGTGTCTGAAAATCTAGAAGACCTTCTGATAAGTGTATAATAAGGTCTCAGGTACCAGCAAGTCATCCACTAGTAACAGGATTTTTTTTTTTTTTTTTTTTTTTGGATTTGGTTTTTTCGAGACAGGGTTTCTCTGTGTAGCCCTGGCTGTCCTGGAACTCACTCTGTAGACCAGGCTGGCCTTGAACTCAGAAATCCGCCTGCCTCTACCTCCCAGAGTGCTGGGACTACAGGCATGCGCCACCACCGCCCGGCGGATTTTTTTTTTTTTCTTCCCTAGTTGACAAAGCATAGTGGGGATTCACAGAATAAGAAATGTAGTTTTGTTGGTTTTTTTTTTTTTTAAGTTTTAGTTTTTATCTAAATCTACAGTGGATATTCTAATTTTTCCCCCTAATTTTAAGGAATCACTTGGGAAGCACATCCCACAGTGGTCACCGGTCTAGTTTGAGACCCCCAGGGTGCTTATTTTACCAGAGTCTGCTGAAACTATATACTTGAATTGGGGTTTGTGTGTAGGAATCAACTGCCCAAGGGGCCTGAGTCTCCTGGTGGCTTCCACTTTCCCAGAAGGTGACCCTGTGATAGACCCTGCCCTCAGCTCATGCCATGTGCAGTTACCCGTGTATGGCTAGGATCTCTGTCAGGGATCTCCATCAATTGCTGTTCTCCCTCCTCCTCTCCCCTCCCCTGCCCCTCTTCCCTCCCCTCCCCCATCCCTCCTCCCCTCCCTTTCCCCACCTCTACTCCTCTCCTCTCCCCTCCACTTCTTCTTCTTCTTTTTTTTTTTTTAAAGATTTATTTATTTATTATATGTGAGTACACTGTAGCTGTCTTCAGACACACCAGATCTCATTATGGATGGCTGTGAGCCACCATGTGGTTGCTGGGATTTGAACTCAGGATCTTCAGACGAGCAGTCAGTGCTCTTCACCACTGAGCCATCTCTCCAGCCCTCCACTTCTTTTTTTGAGGCATACAGGATTTCACTATATTTCTCTGGCTAGGCTGGAACCCTCTGCACCCCAAGGAGATGTGTACCGCCACACCCAACATCGACCCTTTAAGCTCTTTTGTGTGGGTTTTTATTTTTTTAAGGTTTATTTTATTTTTTTGTGAAACAATCTCTGGACAGCCACTTGATCTGTGAACCCTGGGTCCACGTGAGAGGCACTGCCTTTAATAAAATACATCTGAAAGGTGCCTGAGGAAGGGCAACCAAGGTTGACCTCTGACCTCCACAACCGTGCACAACCTTGTACACATGGGTGAACTCATGCCGGCATATAGACAAAGACACAAAGAACTAATCTGCACAAAGAGTTGGGCCGTCTATAGAGCAGGTGGCTAAATCAGTTCTATTTGCTCTGACTGGATCAGGGACAATGATCTCCGGCTTCCCCATTCTGCTCAGGAGCTAAAGCAGTTAGGGCTGCAGGGCTGTTCGCTTGTAAAAGCAATTTAGGCGTTTATTTCTCTTCAGCTCCCAATGCTCAGTGCAACTTTAGGTGTCGCTAGCTGCAGAGGAAAATAACACTTCCTTTGCTTTTTTTCTTTTTTAAGATTTATTTATTTATTATATGTAAGTACACTGTAGCTGTACTTCAGACACTCCAGAAGAGGGCGTCAGATCTCATTACAGATGGTTGTGAGCCACCGTGCGGTTGCTGGGATTTGAACTTAGGACCTTCGGAAGAGCAGGACCTCGAGAAGAGCAGTCAATGCTCTTAACCGCTGAGCCATCTCTCCAGCCCCCTTTGCTTGTTTTGAACACATGCTTAGCAAGAGCTCTGCCATCCTGAAGATGGCCAGACATGGTGGTGAATACCTTTGGTCCCAGCATTCAGGAGGCAGAAGCCAGCCTGGTCTGAGTACTAAGCTCCAGGCTAGTACTAAGTACTGAGTTCCAGGTTAGCCAAGGGATGACTGGTGTGACCCTACCTCAAAGAAAAATTACACGCACACGCACACGCACAGCACCAGGCAGAAGAGGACTTTAGAGAGAACGGGTACAGACATCTCTTTGTTCCTGTAGCCCAGCCGTAGCCATGCACTTTATATATTCTCTGTGCTCTTTTCCAGACCTGAAAAGTTTCCTCTCTTCAGGCGCCAGAGGATCAAGAGCCTGGAGCATCCCGAGTCTCCTCCTGATGGTGCTCTGCCTCCTCCTGCAGGGTGTGGCTGGTGAGGGCTGAGGATGGAATCTCCTGAACCTGCGAGGTGTCGCCACACAGGGCACCGCAGCGTGCCAGCCAGAAGGCTGGGTGGTGTGCGGTGACGGAATCTCCTCCCGAGCCTGCGAGGTGTCCCCGCTGATTTACACGCGGCACCACAGCGTGCCAGCCGGAAGGCTGGGCGGTGGGCACCTGCCTCGATGTTGTATGCTGTAAATAACAGACTCGTTGAAATCCGCTGGATCCTTGTGCTGTGCAATAAAGACGGTCGAGCCCTCCTTGCTTGGCTGAGCCTCTCTTCAAGGTCTCCGATGGAGGCAAACCTGAACACAGGAGCCCAACCTGTTCAACCCAGAGCCCCTTTCTGGAGGTTTCAGAGTCTGCACTGAATAGGCTGGAACGAGGCTCCCAGACCAGTGGCCCCTCCCAGGGAACAGCCAGTCTGAGCAGCCTGGGCCCTCACTTGCTTGCCTCCTCCTGAAGTTTCCTGTTACCCGCTGTTCACTGTCGGTCTCTCCACTGACCTCTGAGCCTGTGGGAGAGATAGTGTGAGTCCTGAACACTGTTCTGGGTTCGGCAAAACCCGACATGCTGGGTGGAGACTGAGAGGAAGATGGGAGGGGCTTGGGGGCAAGCATCCTGGCATCTGTCTCCTCCTCATTAGTAATCAGACCGCTTGAGGTGGCTCACAGCCTCTTCCTAGAATGTACGCATATGTAAAATGCGGAGTTTAAATGGGGTTAACATACTATAGAGGGACATACCCCAACTAGACACCACATGACAGTAAAACCCTCAGGACCAGGAACAGGTTACATCTTTTGAGTTGTTGGTCAATGGGATCTCACAAACATCCCCAAATAGTACAGGCTATTGTAGGGGGTGGCTCTTATGTTTTGATCGGGAACCTGGGTGTGAACATTGAAGATCCTGTTCCCCAATTGCTTCTTTTGTTGTTGTTGTTTTGTTTTGTTTTTCAAGACAGGGTTTCTCTGTGTAGTCCTGGAACTCACTCTGTAGACCAGGCTAGCCTCAAACTCAAATACACCTGCCTCTGCCTCCCAAGTGCTGGGATTAAAGGCGTGTGCCACCACTGGCTGGCCCCAATTGGTTCTTGATCGATCAATAAAGATGCTAGCACTCAATGAGCTGGGCAGAATGGCGCCCCCCACCCCCAGCCACATCCCACCCCCGCAGGCTGGCTAGCAGATGCTGGCAGTAGAAGAATGACTCTCCATGCTTCAGAGGGAGAAGGAGACATCAGCCATGTGAGATCTCAGGCAGAATGATCATCAGCAGCTTCCCCGACTGGGCCTTGGGTAGCATGAGGGTGCGGATTTAGGGTGCTGAGCTGAGAGTGAGGAGAAGGGTGTGATAGCCAAGGAAGGCTTAGAAGAGCCCGGGCATTGAGCTAAAGCATATAAAACTAAGCTTGTGTATGTGTGTGTGTGTGCGCGTGTGCGCGCGCGTGTGTCCGAGGGAACTGGGGCAGGTAGCATGATCCACCAGGAGCATAAAGCAGTGTAGTCAAACCTACAGGCTATAGGCTATGGCCAATACTATTGATTATCATCCACAACTTGACTCTGAGGCCCTATTGTGAAGACACCATGTTCTTGTGCCACAGAATATGGAGACACTTGGTTGCACTCAGCTGGAAGCTTCACCCTAGAGGCTAATGCCCACCATGCGGAAGGTGTTATATATGCTACTGGAGGAAGAAATCACCAATATGACCCAGCTATGAACCTTGTAAATAACAATAATGACCTGTCCAGGAAGCTATAAACCTTCTGGTGCAACTGTGGCAAAAATGTCACAGATGTAACCAACCTCTTGTCTTAAACTGAGTTTAAGAACCACTCCATGAGATGAAACCCATAGCTGACATTGTCAACAAGGCCAAGCCCCTGAGACTAGACAGGCCATAAGTCCTAAGGGAAAACCTACAACTATCACTCTGCTACGTGATCATAGCAATAAAACTATAACAAGACAACTCATAGTGCCCTGTTGCTGTACTCATGGACACGTGCATTTCTCAGCCCTCACCAGAACATCTTCTTGTAGTTGATGCTAATTAACACAGAGACCCACAACCAGGCGATGTACAGAGAATAAGAGATGTTGCAATGCTCAGTCTTGGCTGGGGTGCCTACATCACACCCCTACCCTCAAAGCTCAGGGATCCACGTGGAAGAGATAGGAGACAGATTGTCAGAGGCAGGGGCATGACTTCAAGGCAAGAGCCATTTTCAGACACAACTCGACAGATGCCTATAGGAACTCACCAAGACTGTCAGCAGGCATAAGACCTGCACAAACTCAGTCACACAAAATCCTGGTGTGAAGGAGGAGGAAGAGGAGGAGGAGGAGTGGGAGGCGTGGGTATGAAGCTCCCATCCCTGGCTAAGGAGCTATTAGCAATTCGTAGCTGGTGGGAGATGGCAGTCAGTTGTCTTCACTGATACCAGGTATTTCAACCACATTCCAGGGCGAGCCTCACACCCAGGAATAGCTAGCCAACATGAACTAGACTCCGCGGGTTTTTGGTTTTGTTAGAGACAGACAGACAGACAGACTGACACACACACACACACACACACACACACAGAGCAAAAAAGATGCAGGAAGAGCTGGGGAAAGGGAAGAAATGTGATAAAATACATTGTGTGAATGTCTCAAAGAGTAAAAACAAAAACACAAAACAATCTGTGAATTTGAAAAAGCAAAGCCTATTTTTATTCATTTATTTTTTGATGGAGAAAAATTTTAAGAGAGCAAAATTTTGGGGTGGTTATGACTGGTCGCTCTGGAAAAGCTATTGCGTTCTTAGAGCTTAATGAGCTGGTCTTTACTGGATTTAGTGATGTGAAAGCGCAGAATTGAAGGGAACGTGGAAAACTGGTGCTATGAGACTGAGAGGCCTCTGGTGAAGATGCAGTCTCAATTGGATGGAAATCCCACGATCGAAGGGGTGGTTGAGAGAACCTGAATTCAGCACGAAGTCGTGCTTCGCGGCTGGCCTTGCATCAGAGAGCCCAGGAGGCTGTTGGAGAAGGCACAGCCTTGGGTGCAGTGAAGATGCCAGCATATTGGACATGGTAGACACACAGGGGCGACCATGACGGCAGCAGCAGCCGTGAGATGGAGGCTTGAGCCCACAGAACAGTGTGTGTTGCCGGAGACAGAGAAGCGAAGCTGTGCGAGCTTCGCCCAGAAGACCGTGACTGGGTCCCATGTGATAGACACTGAGGTATTTGCATGGTTGGATTTATGTTGTCAGGAGCCAATTACAATCCCGGTCACCTCTGTGTCTGCTCCTCTTCCTTCAACCCATGGCCTTTTGTCTGCTTCCTCTATGACCAGACAGAAGGCTATCATGAAAAATGACCATATATATATCATGACATATATAGAGGCTGCCCATACTGGACTTGACAATGCCAGGTTGTCTTAGTTAGGGTTGTACTACGGTGAACAGACACCACGACCACGGCAAGTCTTATAAAGGACAACATTTAATGGGGGCCGGCTTACAGGTTCAGAGGTTCAGTCCATTATCATCAAGGTGGGAACATGGCAGCATCCAGGCAGGCATGGTGCAGGAGCTGCTGAGAGTCCTACATCTTCATCTGAAGGCTGCTAGCAGAATGCTGGCTTCCAGGCAGCTATGATGAGAGTCTTATAGCCCACAGTGACACATCTACTCCAACAAGGCCACACCCACTTTAATAAGGCCACACCTCCAAATAGTGCCTTTCCCTGGCCCAAGCACATACAAACCATCACACAGGGACCACATGTGTATCCTCACTCTGAGTCTTTTCTCTATTGAAAAAATGGGGCCCTTTCTTCATCTCTACAACACAAACCCATGGGATCCCAGGTGGGAAATGAGTGTTGTTAGTAAGCTCTACCATTTCCTCAACACCTGGTGAACATGGTTTAAACCCAGAGAAAACATATTCCAATTACTCAACCCCTGGAGACAGAAGAGAGAGGGAAGGTGAGTCAACATTCCTCCAAGGTTCTAGTCTCTCCACCCTCCCCTCCCCTGCATAGTCAGACCTATTATTTCATGCCCTGCTTCAGATTTTGACCTCAGCACAACAGCTCCTTAATGCCCGGCTGGAGTGATTTAATGCCAGCAGCCCTGTCCTCACTAGCAGCCAATGTGGCATGTGTCCACTGTCACCACAGTCATGTATTTTCCTGATGTGTGTGCTCCATACCCCTTATAAAGCCTGGCGCCATCATAGCCTGCTGTCTTTTAAAAAAAAAACTTTCTTTCTTCATCTCTGCCCGAAGACGGCCCTTTGCAAACCCCTGCACTAGTAAACCTCTCTTCTGAGGTCTGTTGCGTGGTGTCATTATATGGCATTCCTTGGCACTAAGTTTGTCTTGGTCAGGGTTTCTATTCCTGCACAAACATCATGGCCAAGAAGCAAGTTGGGGAGGAAAGGGTTTATTCAGCTTACACTTTCACACTGCTGTTCATCACCAAAGGAAGTCAGGACTGGAACTCAAGCAGGTCAGGAAGCAGGAGCTGATGCAGAGGCCATGGAGGGATGTTCCTTACTGGCTTGCTTCCCCTGGCTTGCTCAGCTTGCTTCCTTACAGAACCCAAGAGCACCAGCTCAGGGATGGCACCACCTACAAAGGACTCTCCCCCCTTGATCACTAACTGAGAAAATGCCCCACAGCTGGATCTCATGGAGGCATTTCCTCACCTGAAGCTCCTTTCTCTGTGATAACTCCAGCCTGTGTCAAGTCGACACACAAATCCAGCCAGTACAATGTTCATGGCAAAACACAATACCAAGCGCTGAAACTTTTGAAACCAGAAGCCAAGATAACCTTGCCTCTTTTCGCATGGATTTCCTCAGGTATTTTGTCACAGCTGCGGAAACTTAGTAATAGAGCCAGAACCCATTCTAGGAAGAAAAGGAAGAGGGGAGGAGAGCCTGCAGACAGGGAGAAAGGGACAGGTTACACACTGGGAATCTTGACATCAGCAACAGAGGGATTTGAACTGCACATAAGAGTGGGTGGGCCAGGGATGTTCAGACAGGGTCGGGAAGGATTTCCCGAAGCGCCTGGGTTTCTCTCAGGGCACCATGGGTCTGCATGGCCCAGTGTCTTCCTTATCTACGGTTCACATTGAAGAGTGGGGCCTGTGGTGTGGAGCCCTAGGGAGCCCCCATACAGGCTGAATAGGGTGTGGTGATGCAGATAGGTTTGCAGGGCAGAGCAGTGCTAAGCCAGTCATTCCCAGGTCTGCCAAGCCTCAGCTAATGCAGGCTGAAGCAGGCCCACAAGGACTGCGGGCCTGTCAGGCAAGTGCTGGGCTCAGAGTATGGAAGTGTAATATTAGGATGACTGCTGTCCCTTGCAGAAGAGCTTTGAGGATTGCCACTGAGACCCCCGTAGGTCACGGTCAAACTCTCTAGAAGCACTGATGTGACCTTGGGCTTGCAAGATGCCCCCTCCTGCCAAAGCTGGGCCTTGCTCCAGAAGCACAGGCTGCTGCAGCTTGTGGTGAGGGCGCGGCCGACACAGTGGCTCATTCTCCTGAAAGAACACGCAGCCTTAGGGGCTAGGGGTGGGCCTAAGGGACAGAGACTATGGAATTCACCTTCCTAGGGGCAGTGATTTGGCTCCTATGTTGGTAGACCAGTTCTCTAGCAGTCTAGTCTACAGAGTCTGCCTAGGGCGGATGTGGCCTTCTGGGACTGAGCAACTGGAAACTGCTTCTGCAGAGTGTTTGTTGCTCCGGAGTCGTGTTGATGGGCCAGAAAAAAAAGCCAGAAGTTTCTTTAGGTTTTAGTTGTATTGTTCATTCTTTGGTTTTGCCTGGCCCAGGACAAGTGTGGCCTCAGATGGACAGGGGAGCCCACAGATGGACGCATGGAAGAGGTGCTCAGTGGGGTGGCTGGCGGGACATCCTGGCTGTCCAAGCCCCGTGGCTCCATCACAGACACCTGAACTAAATCAGCTGTTGCAGGAGGGCCTGGGAGAGCACCAGGGCTGTGTAGATTGTTGGCTTGACGACAGCACCTTGGTCTTTGTTGCTCTCCTGGGGATTTTCATTCTCAGGGGAGTCTGGATTCCCCGGGAGTCTCTGCTGGTGAGGGGGCTTAGAATGGTTAGGGGGTTTAGGAGAGTGAGGGGGCTTTGAGCTAGATGATGCTTTCTTGTTTTCTTTAATCCACTTTTCGAAGTAGGAGACCCTGGCGAAGACACTGGGGGTGACAAGTGGTTCTTCGCACGACGCGCTCCAGCTGGTCAGTCCTATCACGTACCAGGAATCTTCCAGTAAGCAGACAAGGGGCCCCCCAGAATCTCCCTGAGAAGAAAGAGGACATGGACAGTGATCCTGGGAGAGACAGATACAGACTGCAATGGAGAGAGTACAATGAATGGCAGGCGTCTCTGCTATGACCATTTATGTAATTAAAAAAAAAATCACAGGCAGCCCCTTGGGTCAATATCTTCAGGGAAGGCCCTGGAGTCCTATTCCATGAAACTTCCAAGGGGGCCCTGGACACCATTTGGTGGTGAGTCTTGGAGCTGGATATGTGCTCTCTGACCTGCTGTTTATGTGAGAGGTCTCTGAAATCCCAAGGGGTTGGTGATTGACTAATTGACCTGGAGGCTCAGCCTATAATCTTTGACTGAATCCCTTGTCCCTAGCACAGTATCCCATATGAACCTTTGTGTTTTGCTTAATAATGTTACTGGGGAATCTCCAGTCCCTTGACTGAGCATCTTTTAGAAAATGCCAAACTGTAGAATGTGTTGAGCAGACAGAAAAAACAACAACAACAAAAAAAAGCCATCCCCTAGGTGGAGCCAGGGTGGACCGATGGGGAGGTGTGAGGACTCCAAACACATCAGGGACTTGAGATGGGAAGGTCCCTGGGATCATGGGACGAAACATTCCTACCTCATAGGCCAAAAAGCAGGAGCAGGAAGAAGTAAACAAAACAAAACAAAACCACAAAACCCAAAACCACCCCACCCCCCGCAAACCACAGTCCCCACCAACCTTGTGCTGAAACACATGTCAAAACAGTCTTTGTTCACAGAGTGCTCAGAAGACATGGTGGATTGTGGGCACACACTGGAAGACCCTGCATAGGGTTATTGTGCTGCACAGATGACAGAAGAACCCTCAAGGGAATGCACAAACCAGGCCCTGAGAGGGCTTCTCTGAGCCAAGACTAGAAGTATCAAGACTTGACTGTGGCAACTTATGGGCAGAGGCACAGGTGTTCCACAAGGAAGCAGAGGCCCTGGTGAAGGTTCTGGAGCCCCTGAGGCAGGGCTGCAGGCCTGGCCTAGTCAGGGGACAGCAAAAGAGATGGTTAAGGCAGTCGGTGGGTGGAGCCACTCGGCACACAGGACTGGCTCTTTCTGTAGATTGCAAATGTATGGAGATGAGTTCAATCTCCAGAAATCATCGTGTGGAGAGAAACAACTACCACTAGGTGCCCTCTGACCCGCACATGCGCACGGCAAAGCGAGCTAGGTGTTATAGACATGCAATCCTGTTTCCCCAGAGGCAGAGGCACAAAGATTGCAAGACCAACCTGGGCTATACAGTAAGATCATTTCTAGACAGACAGACAGACAGACAGATGATAGACAGATAAATGATTAGATGACAGATGGGTAGACAGATGATAGATGGTAGATAGATAAACAGATAGACATCCAGACAGACAGACATCTAGACAGATAGATGACAGATATAGATGATTAGATGACAGACAGACAGATGATCAATGGTCTGGGAAGGAGACACTGAGAAGTATCTGGCATTCCTGCGGAACAGCGAGGTGCACATACGATGTGCAGTCATCGGTTTCTGAGCCCAGAGGAAGAGAACAAGAGAGACAGGGCAAGCGGAGGCCCTGTGAGACACTTCTGCCCACTTCCTCTCTGGCATCGTTTCCTCCACCATTAAGTGTAAACTATACAGACTGCACCCCCACCCACTAGTGGTGCCTTTATGTCCCAAACCAAGGAGTGCCTATGAATCATTATGAAAGACACCTGACTGACCCCACGGGTAGCAAAGGAGCCTTGTGAATTAATCTGAAAAATAAACGAAAACATTTCCACCTTCATTAGTCATCAGAAACATGCAAATGAAAAGTCACACGCATCTGAGCTGTGGTGGCACATGCCTGTAGTCTCAGCACTTGGGAGGCAGAGGCAGGCAGAGCTCTGTGAGACTGAGGCCAGCCTGGTCTACAGAGTGAGTCCTAGGACAGCCAGGACACTACAGACATTCCAAAACATAAAAACACAAAACCAAAAAGGACAGGAAAAAGAAAGACCGTATCCAATGGCTAAATGGAACGGGTATATGATCTGAAGAAGTGCAGCAGTGTGGGGCAACCTAACCTGTTGCTGTTGATAGGAGTGCAGATCTATAGACCCACATTGGAGACATGCCTGGAGTATGTGTAAGGCATGAACACATGCAAATCTCATGGCATGGTAATTCTACCGCTAGCATGATGGCACATTTAGCATGTTCTGGACAATGCCATTGGAAAGACCTTTCAGGAAGAATGTTGTGTATCCTGATAGTGTCATGGCTGGGTAGCATTCTGTTGGCTAAAAAGTAATTGGGGCAAAAGCCTGCATCTTGTATGATGCATGTTTAGGTAAAGTGTCAGTCTAAAGCCAAGACAGGACTGTTCTAGGAGTGAGGGAAGGGGAAGGAGTATTAGGGGGTGCTTTGGGTGCTGTTTATATCAGTGTACCAATTTCTTATTTTTAATTAAATGTTATTCATCAATTTTATATGTGTAAATACCCATGCACGTGTGTGTGTGTGTGTGTATGTGTGTGCGTGTGTGTGTGTGTGTGTGTGTGTGTGTGTACACGCAATGGATGCAGGACTCAGAGGGCTACTTGCAGGGGTTTGTTCCCTCTACCATGTAGGTCAAGCAGGAGATCAAATTTAGGCCATGAGGCTTGTGGGAAGTGCCTTTACCCACACAGACATCTCATGGACCCGCTGACTTAACTTCTAAAAATCTCTCAGGTGGTACAAGGGATGGCCATTTCCAAAGACACAAGCTAATGGAGGAGACAAGGCCCAGAGATGATACAGAAGAAGAGGGGCTGAGACAATACAAGGGTACAAAGGTGGCAAACTCGTTTAAGCCGCCTGAGCAGGCTACACTTACTGCGCAGATGGATTTGGTCATGTTATAATCAGCAGCACACACCATATCGTCATATATGTAGTAGGTTCTACCAGATCCGGGAGCTGGTGGTGGGAAGAACCCTTTGCACTGCTCATTGTTCATGATGATGAGCTCGGCTTCATGCAGCTTAGTAGGCAAGGGAATTCGCACTGAGAGAGGGGAATCAGGTGTGAGACCCTGCCAGCATGGCGGCTGGTGGGAGGCAGCCATTCTAGGCCTCAGCAGCAGGGAGGGACTCACAACAGGCACGCAGTGACCAAGGGCGAGTGTGAGGCTCTGTGGAGGGCAGGACCAGGCAGAACAACATGGTGACTGCACAGGTCCCCTTGTGGGGGCTGAGAGACACCGGGTGCAGCCACAGTGGGGCCCTAGGCAGGGCCTCTTTGCCAGGCAAGGGGACCCTGACACTACACCCTAAGGACACACAAGCCAAGGAAGGGGCTCAGCTTCCAAACAGCTCTGACTGGTCTGTGGGGCTCCAGCCTGAGGCAGGGACACTGGAGCCCAAGTGTAGCAGGGTGTACACAGGCCAGAAGCGCTTAGGAGGATGACAAGAGGGCCGGCCAATCTGAAGGAGCTTCCGGGGCCTGGAGACAGGGATTCTGGTTGCAGGTGCTCCCCCAGACCTGGCCTGGGTTTGTCCCATAGGAGCAGAGGGACAGCAGCATGGCTCCCTGCACTCAGAGGACACCCCTCAAGGGTGCAGGGGTTGCCTGTAGGTAGCAAACCCAAGCCCAGCAACTGTGGTCAGGAGAGGTCACGACAGAGGCCAGCTGAAGGTCCAGACTCTCAGGGAGGCCAGGTTCTCAGTTCTGAGATCTGATCCCGCCCACGCCCTCCCCTGGCCTGACCTGGAGACCCTGTCTGCCCTGACACAGCCCCTTAGAGAGTGACAGTGCCTCCCTTCTAATGTGTCCTGGTGACCAGCCTGTGAGGCAGACCCTTAGAGGCTAGGGCAAGGGAGGGAGGCCCTAGCCCCGACCTCAGAGAAGCTCCTGCCTCCAAGCCTCCTAGTTGCTTTGCCAGACTGTGATCCTAAATATCATGTCCAATTTACCTTCTCTTCTATTTGCTTGACATTATTTTGTCTTAGATCGAAAGTGTTTGGCCTTGTGTGGAAATCCTTGGCCAGGAATTCTGTGCTCTCAATCTAAATGTATAGACTTGTCCCTTGCTGTCAGCAGGCTCTTCCTGTGGCCCACGATTCCAGAGTCCACTGACCCTGAGTTCCCTCTGCATGGCGTGTGCAGAGACCCCATGTGTTATCTTCCTGGACACTTGACATGGTGTCTGGGTGACAGACTATCTGACATGAGGCTAGTGTGACAGAGACAGTCACAATCCTGCACTGCTCAGAGAACAAGACCAAGGAGAGTGCCACTCCCTAACACTAAGGCTTGTGGTGCCCAGGGGATGGGTCCGTGGATTCGGAACCATGTGTGTTCGGGACCACTGGCGAAGCTGGCAGAACAGGCTTCCTTGCCTTAAGGGGTGGGCAGTGCAGTTCAGAGGTGAATGTTCCTCAGCTGAACACCCCAACCTGTTCCATGTCAGGGAGAGAAGGGTGCTTTCTTCTGAAGGATACCAGGTGTCTTTCCTGCCCAGGGGACAGCCTTGCGGTGGTCAGAGGTCAACTGCACTCAGAGCTCTGGAGTCAGAGAGCCTATGCTTCTAATCTGAAGGGGGGGAGGTTTGCTTTTGAATCAGAAACTGGAGTCCACGCCCACTGGAAAGGCCTCCAAGGCTCTGGCCCCTCCCCCCATCTTTCCTCTGTGCTCACCATCCTCTCTGAGATGCCCCCAGCCACTTGTCCAGCAGGCCTTCTCTTTGGGGATTTTTATGCCTTTGTCTGGGACACAGGCTGGGAGGATGTGAGAGCTGTACTCCACAGAGGAACGCAGCTGCAGCAGGACAATGTCACTTCCCTGGGGGTGGAGTCTGTCGTAGTCGGTGTGGATGATGACCTTCTGCACTGCCATCCGCTTGCTGTACCTGGTGGGACTCCTCAGATCTGTGTACCCTAGCATGACCTGGTAGTCACCTGGGTTTCGAGACCTGGTGCAGCAGGAGGAGGAGGACCTGTAAGTGTGGGCTCAGCGCTGTCTGACTGTCCCTGTCTGTCCACCCCACCCTGCAGGCCCCCAGATCCTCTCCTCTCTTCTTCATTTCAGGTGTCTCCTCCTTTTCCTAATACATGGCTGTTTTTCCTCTTGAGGGGCAGGTTGATCCCAGACAGCTTAGGAGACCCTAGAATCCAAAGGGCTGTCAATCTCATGATTGGGTAGGACCAGCAGTGTTACATCAAACTGCACCCTTTCCTCTGGGAGAGGGAAAATCTCACTCAACCCTGCCTAGATCTGCCTTACGTGCGTATGGCCTTCTTAAAGACCCCGCCTGCTGCTTCGCATGACATCAGATCCTCTCAAGATCGTATTCCTATCTAACCATAACCACGGGCACTGGAGGTGTATTTTGGAGGAAATGGAACAATAAAATGAGAACTTACCACTTCTGGAACACAGACTGGATTCTAGGCTACATGCCTGCTCTAAAGAGCCCTCGTCCACACCCACTCCCCATGGCTGACTCCACTTTCTTTAGGGGCCCTCCATCTGTGTGTCTCATGGTATCTTGATATACCTTCCTGATCTATGGGACGTGGACTTTGCTTCACTTTCCCGATGGGTGGTTCTCACACATCCTCCACACACCCTCCATGTCGGGCCTGACACACATGGATGCCAGCATATGTCTGTACACCCAGATGCGTATGTATGGAGCCCATATGCCATACTGCATCCCCCTTGTTCCACCATAGATCTTCCCTGGCACACAGTGAGCCCAAGATACATCTGCTGGACTCTGCTAGTACATAGATAATTCCAGCTGTGGGAATAGTAACACCCTTCACTACAGGAAAGAAAGGAACGCGCGCGCACACACACACACACACACACACACACAACCAGGACTATGTCTTTGGAGAGGACTATGCTCCAGTTAAGTGTGGCCTGAACCCAAATGAGATTCTAACAAACATGCCCTGGATGGAGCTTGCAAAGAGCCCCCATCCAGAGGATGCAGAATGCATCCCGACTGTGTCCAACCTTGGGAAAGAGCCCCTAATGGTCACTTTCACAGTTACCAGCTGTGTCTCGTTAGGTTCAGACACAGGAACAATAGCTACAGGAGAAACCAGGCCCCTGCGGCCATCTACAGGGACTGTCTGGACGTTAAGCAAGTGAGTTACAGAAGTGTATCAAATGGAACAAAGCTGTGCTCCCTAAGCCTCATGAAAGAGAAAAGACAAGACCAGAGGTGACCACTTCAGAACGAAGATCTGTTTCCCCGCACTATTATCGTCACGACGGAGGCAAGTATTTCAGTTAGCTGTTAAAAAGCATTGTGTATATCACCATTTTATAGCTACACTTGTTAGCTGGGTCTCAGGGAAGGGGAGAGGACACCTCCAGGGTGAGAGACCCTGTAATAGGAGACTCAGACTGGCAGAAGATGGTGTCAGGTGATGAGCAGACACGATAATCCAGGTGAAACAGACCACTCAAGGGCAGGGCAGCAGCAGCCCGGAGGACACCTGCTGGCTGCAAGCTATCTCAGAACATGGCTCAGAAGGACATGGGTGCGGTCCATCCTTCACGCCTCTCCTGTCCTTCCTTCCCTCAGAGGGGCCCAGGGAGGGAACACGCACCTTTGGAAGCAGTGGGCAGCGCTGGCTACCCAGTTTTTGTCGATGAGGACCGCTCCACAGACGTGTCTGCCATATAAGCGCAGACTGGCCTGCCACGGCCACCGCTCAGCCCCTGCAATCTGTCCACCATAGATCTTCCCTTGGAATTTGGTCTTGCCACATACTGTGGAGACAATCCCAGCGCGAGGCACCTGCATTCAGGATGCATGTGCTTGGTGCCCCAAATGTCAGCATCAGCAGGACCCAGGGCACACAGTGGCCTCTCCTCGCTGTTCCCAGGTGGGGGTACCCGAGGTCAGGAGTGGAGTGGCAAAGTTCACGTGACAAAGGGCAGATTGAATGACAGGGGGAGGGTTGGATCAGACCAAGGCTTCCTCTCAGCCAGGCTCACAGAACAGAGGTTAGGGGCAAAGAGGAGGGCGTTACCAGGTTCTCCTCAGACCTCATTAACTTAGGGAGCACAGCTCTGAAGAGGCAGAAGCTGAAGTTGACAGAGGCCATTATTTTTCATGGTTGGTTTGAGGGGGTATGCCCTCCCACCCCAAAACCAGTGAAGATCGTGGTACAGTGCTAAGAGAACCTTGCCGGTGAACTGAGAAGATGAGGTCAAAGTGCAAGAGGCAGCAGAGGAGAGGGCCATCTGTGTAGGTCCCCAGTCTCAAGACCCTCCTTTTTCAGTGTAAAGGTCCTTAGGTTCTCCCAAGTGCTTAAGTTCCAGAGGGGAGGTAAGGGGACAGAAGGGGAGGGAAAAGAAGGGAAGGGGGAGGGGACACCCGCCAGAATCCCGCCTCCGCCTTTAAAGGCAACTCCTGTTCCTGTCTCCTTACCCTCTGAGAGAGTGGACTTCATGGTCTGGGTGGTCTGATTCGCAGGGTTGGTGACGTTGGTGGGTTCTGCGGCCCGGGCATGCTGGGACAGAAAGCTCAGTCCGAGCAGAGCAGCCAGCAGGCTGGCCCCGAACCCACCCAGGCCCGATTGCTGGGCCCTGGCGCCCCACATGGCATCTGGCCGGCCTGTTTCTGGATCCCGGGCAGGACCAAAAGCACGTGCAGACAACCGCTGATGTCGCAGACAAACTGCCTCTAGGGAACCCCGTCGCCCACCCTGACTTCCCTCGCGGGAGCGGAGCAAAGACCTCAGCCCATGGTCCTCTTCTCTGGCTTCCACTGAAACAATTCTGAATGGATGCGGGGCAGTGGGCTTGGGAACCCACCACATCCCAGAATTTCTGTTTCGTTCGGTTACAATACGCACTCAAAACACTAAGTGTTATCACCCAGACCAGCATGTCAGCATCTCATCAGCCCCAAATCCACAGTGTCAGATGCTAGATACAGGCAGCTGTGATCTGTCCAGTGTGGGTCTCTGGGAACCAAACGAGTCCCCTGGAAGAGCAGCAAGCGCTCTGACCTACTAAACTACTGACCTACTAAAGCTCTCCAATTAAAAAGAAATATTGAGGCTTTGAAATTTGCATACATCTATACAACAGTCTTGGCCATATTCATCTTTCACACAGCCTCAATACCCTTCAAGAACTCCCATCCTATTTCTCTCCCATTAATTAGTTAATAATTCATTCATTCACGGAGTCTGATTAGTGTTGCCTGTTTGCACGTGGATGTGGGTTTATCTGCTGGGACATGGAGAAGTGGCCACATTCCAGAAGAAAAGCAACGTTCTTTTCTACAGTGGTCATCAACTGCCCAGCTCCGTGGCTAGAATTAGATCTTAGCAGCTCCTCCGTCCTTTGAGCTGGAAGTTTTAATGGCTCTGTTTTATGTCTGTAACCACTGCTGCTGTAAGATGCAACTGTCTGTAAGCAGAGCATTTTGTCAAACCATTAATTATAGGAAATTTAATCCTATGCATATTATATCTTTCACAAGTCTTATGACATACTTTAAATTTCTGGTTTGTTCTTATTTGTCTGTTTCAACTTTGGAACTGTCTTTTACTTTTTGTGACAACACTAATCCCTAATCTGAAATCTTTTCTTATGGAAAAGCAATTTGTTTTACTTCAAAATTTTTAATCAAAAATATTTGCTTGTATCAATAACTTTTTAAAAAGAATTATTTTTTTTATTACGTATATGAGTTCATTGTAGCTGTCTTAAGACACACCAACCAGAAAGGGTATCAGATCCCATTACAGATGCTGTGAGCCACCAGGTGGTTGCTGGGATTTGAACTCAGGACCTCTGGAAGAGCAATCAGCGCTCTTAACCACTGAGCAATCTCTCCAGCCCCTATGTATAACTTTTTTAAAAAAAATCTCTTTCTCATATCTAATGTCTCCTTTTTTTGGTTACACTAGGGAGAGAGGTACTGCTCCACGCCACTGCTCAGAGTCTGAGGAATTCTCTCTCTCTCTTAACATTTATTTATTTATTATATTTAAGTTCATTGTAGCTGTCTTCAGACACAGCAGGAGAGGGCGTCAGACCTCATTACAGATGGTTGTGAGCCACTATGTGGGTGCTGGGATTTGAACTCAGGACCTCTGGAAGAGCAATCGTGCTTTTAACTGCTGAGCCATCTTTCCAACCCCTCAGGAATTATCTTAACCTTTGGAGGGAAGACCTTAATCTTTAGAAATTGGATTCTTGACTTTGCTGCGTGCGCGCACACACACACACACACACATACACACACACACACACACACACACACACACACACACATAAAAGAATTTCAGTATAAGCCTCTATGAAGCCAAGTTGGAGTTTATTAAAAGAGATTTTAATTTCAATTGAATTTTAATCACGAGGGCTAAGATTAAAAAAAAGCATACTACTCAGCAAGAAGGTGAGATGCAGGTGTGGGTTTCTCACAAAGGAGCCTGGCTTCATTGATTTACACTCCTGGTATATATCACGCCGGCAGGAGCTGAGGCTAGGGTATCCAGAGTTGATGCAGGATATCCATGGAATCCAGGATGCTCTAACAAAAAAGGAGCTCAGTGTGCAGAGGCTCGAGACATGGGTGAGTAGGAGACGGGGAGAGATTATAGTGAATGGATTTGTGAGCTGCCAGAATTTCTCTTTAGCAGCTAATAGTAATCTTAAGTTTTACTCTGGAGGTGATGTCAACATTCCAACATTTTAAAAAAAGATTTATTTATTTATTATATGTGAGAACACTGTAGGTGTCTTCAGACACCCCAGAAGAGGGCATCAGATCTTGTTACAGATGGTTGTGAGCCACCATGTGGTTGCTGGGATTTGAACTTAGGACCTCTAGAAAAGCAGTCAGTGCTCTAAACCTCTGAGCCATCTCTCCAGCGCCCTATTTCTTATTTGTAGTCATCTTGCTGCTCTTGCAAAGGCCTAAGCACTGTATGGAATAGGAGCAGAGAGAGTAGACTCCCTAATCTTCCTTCTGATTTTATTAAAAATTCTTCATTTACCACAATGTTAGGTATAAGCTTGTCATATATACCTTTTACTAGGCTGAGATATGTTCCTTCTATCCCTAGTCTTGCACTGTGAAACAGTGTTGCTGGCCTGGGCCCTCCGCTGCTGACAGGTGTGTTCACTCTGTGCTAGCTAGGAAGCAAAGAGAGAGAGAGGGAGAAGTTGTGTTCTCTTCTCTTCCCAGGGCACACGCCTTAACCTCTCTCCAGCAGACCCTACCTCGTGCAGTTTTACCACCTTCTGACAATGCACAGATTTGGGTCCATGTCCTTCACACATAAGGCTTTCATGTGCACCTCACCTATAAATTCCAGCAACTTTGATTGTTTTTAACCACGCTGAGAAAAAAGTGAAAATTTCCTTTAATGTAGAAACATCACCTGACACAAGCCTCTGCTTTGGCCCTATCCTTGGGGTAGGGGTGGAGTCCTCCTCTCTTGCCTGGGTCTCCCTTGGAAACACAGAGTAAAGACCTGGCCTTGAAGGTTGAGGAAGGATTGGACATCAGGGAACTATTTAATGAAAGCAGTTATCAGCTTCTTTGTAGGAACAGCATGGAGCCAGGGTCAAGGTATGTGGTGGTTTGAATATGCTTGGCCCACAGTGGCACTGTTAGGAGGTGTGGCCTTGCTGGAGTAGGTGTGAGCTTATTGGAGGGTGTGTCACCTTGGGGGTGGGCTTTGAAACTCCACCCAGTGTGGAAGAGCCAGTCTTCTAGTGGCTTTCACATGAAGATACAGAACTCTCAGCTCCTCCTGCACCATGCCTGGATGCTACCATGCTCCAGACTTGATGATAATGAACTGAACTTCTGAACCTGTAAGCCGGCCCCAATTAAATGTTGTCCTTATAAGAGTTGCCTTGGTCATGGTGTCTGTCCACAGCAGTAAAATCCTAACTAAGACATCAGAGTACACTGGTGCCCAAGAAACTGGAAGCCTTACGTAATAACAAGATCAGAAGGCTTAGATATGGAAGTGGCCCCCATTTCTCCTAAGCACGAAAAATGAAGTTGTCCTAATAGGACCAGCTAGCTTGGTTGGGAGTGGCACCACCAACTAAAGCACTGCTCTCACCCACGGTTGTACCGATCTTTTGATCAGGCAGGTGGCTAAATTAGCTTGTGCCTCACATTGTTGGATGACTCTAGCAGCTCATGGAGACGTACTTGTTTGTGGTTATAACACCTGTGGCCAGGTAGAATCAGGGTCTACAGCAAAGCAGCCTACTCCTTGAAAAGTTACAAAACAGTTACACACTAAGAGGGTGGTTGGCATTGCCTAGGGTCATGGTCATTCACGGCTGTCCTGGACAACAGTGAAGTTGTCCACAGTATGGCCACAATGCAAACGGGCAGATGGCAGCTGGCTGGTCTCAATGATAACGTCAACTCTGCACCGAATGCGTGTGGACCAGATTATTTATAGGTATGCATATATCCTGGCACTGACTCTAATTCTGGCTTGCTCTATTCCGGGGGAGCTAATACAGACAGACAGCTGGGGACTGGCAATGAAAATAACCTAAGCACGGCACGGATTTTGGTGGAAAAGAAAGGATTGCTAGCCCGTCCCTCCGCCCACATGCCTGCTGCCAAAACCCAGGGTGTGCATGTGTGCACATGTGGTCAATGCCAGGGTCAGTGCATGATCCTTCCACGTCACCGGCTTCTGCATTTGATATGTTTGCATGTTCCGCTACCTCTGAGGTCAGAAGGTGGCTTCCGTCTGAAGAGCATGAAAATTTCTTTTCTCTTTTCTTTTTTTATTGGATATTTTCTTTATTTACATTTCAAATGTTATCCCCTACTCCAGTTTCCCACCCCCCCTCCTGGAAATCCCCTATCTCATCCCCTCTCCCCCTGCTTCTATGAAGGTGTTTCTCCACCCACCCACCCACTCCCACCTCCCTACCCTGATTCTCCTATACTGGGGCATCTATCAAACCTTCATAGGACCAAGGGCCTCTCCTCCCACTGATGCCTGACAAGGCAGTCCTCTGCTACAAATGCAGCTGGAGACATGGGTCCCTCCATGTGTACCCCTTGGTTAGTGGCTTAGTCCCTGGGAGCTCTAGGGTTGGGGGTCTGGTTGATTATATTGTTGTTCTTCTGATAGGGTTGCAAACCCTTCACATCTTTCAGTTCTTTCTCTAACTACTCCATTGAGGACCCTGTGCTCAGTCCAATGGTTGGCCTCAAGCATCCGCCTCTGTATTTGTAAGGCTCTGGCAGGGCCTCTCAGGAAACAGCTATATCAGGCTGCATGAAGATTTCTTAACAGTTACCGAGTCACCAAGGAAAGAATTTGATAGTCCAGAAAATGCTGACAGGAAGTTTTGAATAGATGAGAAATATATTCCTGCCTATAAAGCTTCTTTGTCCTGTTTGTATTCAAATGCTAAATACCAGACCCCAGGACCTAGTTGACCCTCACCCTGTGACGAGGAGATCCTCAGGGAAGATCTACCTCACATACACCTGATGCAACGCCACCATGCTCACCATGGTCAATACAAGGCTAAAGCCTGTGGTTGGGCAACAGACAGAGGTAGGTGGATTTACCCGGCTGGGGATGCAGGAAGAGGAAGTGAGGAGAGAAGAAAGGAGATGGGGAGGAGGAAGCGGCCATGACAGGGGGTGGACCGTAATAAGCACATGGCCAGGAAAAATAGCAAGTAAAGAGACACATGTCTGTCATGTAAGTCAAAATGGGGATCAGTGGTGGTGGTGCACACCTTAATCCCAGAACTCTGGAGGCAGAGGCAGGCAGATCTCTGAGAGTTCGAGGCCAGCCTGACCTACAGAGTGAGTTCCAAGGACAGTCAAAGCTACACAGAGAAACCCTGTCTCACAAACAAAAACAACCAACCAACCAAACCAAACTAAAACAAAATAAGAAAACCTAGGAGTCACAGAAGAAGAAAAGGGAATTAGAAAACATTCAAGAAGATCATCCCAAATGTGACATCTAGATTTTAGGAGCGTATTTGGCCAAGTGTTCAGTTCAGTGGGTGAAAAGCAAAATCAAGTTCATTATGGTTGTCTTAGTTAGGGTTTTACTGCTGTAAACAGACACCATGACCAAAGTAACTCTTACCAGAACATTTCCCTGGGGCTGGCTCACAGGTTCAGTCAGTATTATGATGCAGGAAGCATGACAGCATCCAGGCAGACGTGGGCTGGAGGAGCTGAGAGTTCCACCTCTTGTTCCGAAGGCAGCTAGGAGAAGACTGGCTTCCAGGAAGCTAGGATGAGGGTCTTAAAGCCCAGGCCTACAAGGCCACACCCACCCCAACAAGGCCCCACCCACCCCAACAAGGCCACACCCACCCAAACAAGGCCACTCCTCCTAAAAGTGCCACTCCCTGGGCCAAGTATATTCAAAGCTTCATAATGGGTATGTTCAGAACATCAAGGACAATGCTAAAAGCTCGGGGGCGGGGAGGACGGGGTAAGGCCCAGTAGGACTGCAGAAATGGCTCAGTGGGTGAAGCACGCAGCTTGCAAACCTTCGGACCTGACTTTGGATTCCCGGACCCAAGTCAAACTAGACGAAATGACGAATGCTTGAGGTTCTAGTGCTCTGACTGTGGGGATAGAAATGGAGACAGGAGAGTCCGTGGGATCATTCTGGCCTGGTGTACATAGCAGCAGAGGACAAAAGGGGTGGGAGGTGGGGACAAATGCAGAGGTTGCCCTCGGACCTCCACGTGCATGCTGCAGTGTTTGAATAGGAACGGCTCCCAGAGACTCATGTGTTTGATTGCTTGGCCCATAGGGAGGGGCACTATTAGGGGGTGTGGCCTTGTTAGAGGAAGTGTGTCACTTTGTGGGAGGGCTTTGAAGACTTCTACGCTCAAGCTCAGTGTGACACAGTCTCCTTCGGCTGCTTGTGGGTCAAGACATAGAACTCTCCAGCACTATGTCTGCCTGCACGCTGTTGTGTCTCCTGCCGTGGTGGTATGAACCACACTGTAAGCCAGCCCCAATTAAATGTTTTCTTTTATAAGAGTTGCTGTGGTCATGGTGTCTCTTCACAGCAATAAAAATCCTAACTAAGACACATGCCATTCCATATATATATATATATATATATATATATATATATATATATATATATATACATATATATATATAATTTATTATAAATACAAAAATTTATATAAATATAAATTTATTATAAATATATTACAATATATTATAAATATAATTACTGATTTGAAAACAGTAGAGAAAGCAGCAACGCTTTCATAATCCTGAGGGGCAAATTATTCCTAACCTAGAGTTTAGATCAGTCAAATTTAAGAATAGGAGAGAGTTATTTTAGACATTGGCAGTGTGCAGAACTTCACCTTGAGAAGCTTCTACAATTTGGATTATAGCAAAGCCAGAGTTAGCCAAAGAAGAGGGAAATGATCCGAGAAAGCTTACCCACAGAGGAGCAAGGCTCAACAGAGGCAGAGAAGGGAGCCAGCGGGGCAACCTCGAGAGGGAACACAGGAGACAGACATATTGGAGACTGTTGACAGTCCCCACTGTTGACAGTGTGGAAAATATACTGTTTGGGCTGGCGAGATGGCTCAGCGGCTAAGAGCAATGGTTGTTCTCCCAGAGGTCCTGAGTTCAGTTCTCAGCAATCACATGGTGGCTCACGACCATCTGTGGGTTGGGATCCAATGCCCTCTTCTGGTGTGTCTGAAGACAGCTACAGTGTACTCATAAATAAAATGAATAAATAAATCTTTAAAAAAAAGAAAAGAAAAGAAGAATATACTGTTTGTTTTCACAGCGAGTGGTATAAGCCACAGCAGAGACCTGACAACTAAATGGAGCAATTTAAAGAAACGTCGACTTAGTCAACTCAAAATGTTGTGTAAGGAAGGAGTCCTTACTTAAACTATTGAGCTCATCGATATCTGGCTATATTTGCGTGTGGTGTGTGGACACACGTGTGTATGGATGAATATGCGTGTGTGTGTGTGTGTGTGCCCATGGAGGTTAGAGGTTGATGTTAGGGGGTATTATTCAATCACTCTCTGTTTTACATTCTGAGGCAGGGTCCCACACTTCAACCTAGACATCTCTTATTAGTCTAGTGGAGCGAGGCGGCTAGCTCCGCGGATCTTCAGTCTTTACTTCCCAGAACTTACGACGGTTCTGGGCATCTGGACTCCAGTTTTCACACTTAGTCAGCGGTGCTTTACCTGTCCGTTCACCTTCCCGGCCTTGTTTACATCTTTCTTGTGCGCCGATCAAATAAAATAAGAGGAAGGCTGGTAAGTTCTTCCTTTGCACCAGGTAGACATTTGTGGGTATCTTGCTGGGCGAGGGCTAGGACTACTCAGCCGCTACACTCGCCATTTCTTCTTCTTCCTGCATTCTAGCGATCCTGCCAGGTTGCGCAGCCCAGACTAGCTGTTTGATCGGACAGATTTATTTCCCCTGTAGCCTGCAGTGAGCAGGCCCGCTTGGCCACAGTGCGAGTCCGGGAAGGACTGCGCACGATGTTCGCACATACTTTCGAGAAACAGCCTGCCTTGCTCCGAGGAAGTCAGGCAGTGAAAACAGGTAGGTTTGCTATTGGGGCAGATCAGAGTCCAGGGGACACAGCCACTGAAGGTCTACATTCTTGACTCAGAGAACAGTGAATTAGACCTGGGATGTGGGGAGAGCGACGGGAAAGAGGCAGCTTATTTTGGGGGAAATAATCAGAAGGTGGAAGTGTGTGAGTGAACTGTGAAGCCAGTCACTCGAAGCTAGGCAGGGAGTTCTGACTAGCCCTCTCCCCAGGTTATTTACAGCAGCACCCACCAGCTGGGTGAAGCTAACAGCAAGTGCTTTGTCCTAGCAACCTGTCAGTTCTCAGAAGGTCACGGGCCAGCACCTTTCTTTTCTATACTTTTCTTTCCTTTCCTTGTCTTCTTTCTTTCTTTCTCTTTTTTAATGATTTGAACTTTTTTTTATTTATTTTTATTTACATTGCAAATGATTTCCCCTTTTCTGGGTCCCCACTCCCTGCAAGTCCCATAAGCCCTCTTCCCCCCTATTCTTCCATCCACCCCTTCCCACTTCCCTGTTCTGGAATTCCCCTATACTCTTGCACTGAGTCTTTCCAGAACCAGGACCCACTCCTCCATTCTTTTTGGACATCATTTAATTTGTGGATTATGTCCTGGGTATTCAAAGTTTCTAGGCTAATATCCACTTATCAGTGAGTGCATACCATGATTGATCTTTTGAGACTGGGTTCATTAATGTATGAGTACACTGTTGCTGTCTTCAGATACACCAGAAGAGGGTATCAGATCTCATTACAGATGATTGTGAGCCATCATGTGGTTGCTGGGAATTGAACTCAGGACCTCTGGAAGAGCAGTCAGTGCTCTTAACTGCTGAGCCATCTCTCCAGCCTGCTTGCTGCTTTCTTTTTCTTTCTTTCTTTCTTTCTTTCTTTCTTTCTTTCTTTCTTTCTTTCTTTCTTTCTTTCTTTCTTTCTTTCTTTCTCTCTCTCTCTCTCTCTCTCTCTTTCTTTCTTTCTTTCTTTCTTTCTTTCTTTTTCTTTCCTCATTCACTGGGCCACTCCCATTCCTGGGAGCACCATGTGAGATCTTGTGCCAGAAAAATGCTTTCACGAATCCAGTACACAACAAACAAACAAGCAAACAAAACAGTTTATTATTGTCGCCTACTGGAGTTTGAATGATAAGTCCCCATTGCAGAAGACACCGCACACTTCAATACAGGACTCGGAAGATTTGAAATCTCACCTGAAAGCCTCCCTCCTTCCTAAGAGCCAGCTTTCAAGGTTCTAGAAGGTGCCATGCCAACTCCCAAGGGAGGGGGGCAATCAATGACACCGCCCAGCTGTGAAGCCTCTTCTGTGGCCAGCATGACAATACTCAAGATGTAATAGTGGCTCTCACACCAGCCATGGTTGCTGTGATGATAAAAAGATAAAGAAGTATTAAGATGTGTTCTATGAGGGTGTGGTGAGGTGTGGGGGAAGGGCGTGCCTCAGTGGGCCCATGCCAAGGCATTCTTTCCCTCGAGGGACCAGCCACATGACAGTTAGTATAGAATAGAGTTTATTCAGGGCATGGGGAGGGGAGTTCAGAGGGTAGTAGAGGCAGAGAGAGAGAGAGAGAGAGAGAGAGAGAGGCTGGCCATGACTTTGTGGAGGGGGGGGGAGGGAAGAGCCCAAGAGAGAGAAGCAAGCAGGAAAAAGGAGGAACAGAGGCAGGAGGGGGCAAGCAGCCCCTTGTATAGTGGGCCAGGTTGTTGCCAAGTAATTGTGGGGAGGAGCAAACCTGGCTGTTGCCAGGTAACTGTGGGGGTGGAGTTTAGACAGAATGCTAACAATGGTAACCAATTGTTGACTACCTTACTTAAGGCCCTCCCAACAGAAGGGAAATCCTGCTGGAACTGGAAGCCTAACCAGCTGATCAGGGAGAGCACACTACCTAATTCCTGGTTGCACTTTAAAACAGAGCCTTATACCTACAGATAAGTGTGGCTCTCACTTCCTGTCAGAGAACACCGGGAAATGCTGATAACCAGGATGTCATTTTCAATGTTTTTTGTTTTCTTAGGTTCGTTATTAAACAAAGTTCCAATCATTAGTTGAAACTCCAATTGTTAGTGTTTCCCCGTGTTTATGTCTTTTCGTGTACAGATTCCAAAAATAGCATTATGTCACTCAGCGAAAGTTATTCCGTTGTGTCAATTTAACGTTTTAATATTTCTCTAATTACTAATTAACCCAATTCGCCTTTTGACTGTGTGGATTTTGATAACATGACACTAGGGATGTTGTCAGTATAAAAATACCATTTTGAAATAGATACAAAACTATTTCAGTGTATAATGTCAACCTATAATATTTTAGTGCAAATTAAGTAAAGGTACAGACATTTCAATGACACAGAGACATGTTCTCCATGTAGGAATAAATACACACATATTTAACTGTCAGCAAAAATTCAAAATTTTATCAGGGCACAAAAGAAAATGGAGACAGGTTTTTTTTTTTTTTTAACTGTAAACTTGTATGGCTTCTCATTCGTATGAACTAATTTTTACATAAACATTTATTTTCATCGCTTTTTGTTTAAGAAGTTACTTATTTGCCTTTTGTGGTTGAAGAACCAGTTAAAGTTTAAACCTGAAGTTTAAAACGGCTGGGGAGACAGCTCAGTCAGTAAAGTTCTTACCGACAAGCTCAATGAGAAACTGAGTTCAATTCCCAGGTCTAATGCAAAAAGCTAGGTGTGTGTGTTGTTTGTGGTCTGTGGTGTGTGTGTGCGCGCTCTCACGAGTGTGGGTGCATGTGCATGTGTGTGCATGCGTAGCTGTCTTGCAATCCTAGTGCTGTCCAGTTGGAAACAGGTGGATCCTGCAGCTCACTGGCCAGCCAAACTAACTGAATCTGCCAGCCCAGGGTTTTAGTGAGGATCCTTCTCTCAAAATTAAAGTGAGCAGGATCTGAAGAATGAAAGTCACATTGACCTCTGACCTCTACACAAACCTGTATCCATGTACATTCTATCTGCGTGCACATGTGTACCTTCACGTACATAAACATGGAGAGATGGCTCAGCGGTTAAGAGCACTGTCTGCTTTTCCGAAGGTCCTGAGTTCAAATCCCAGCCACCACATGATGGCTCACAACCATCTGTAATGTAATGAGATCTGACACCTTCTTCTGGTGTGTCTAAAGACAGCTACAGTATACTTACATATAATAATAAATAAATCTTTTAAAAAAAAAGAGAGATGACTGGTAGCAAATAAGCGACTCCATCGGATAGGCTAGCTGGGATTGGAGAGGTTATCCTTCTGCACCGTCTCTTCCAAGGGCTAGAATGTCTCTCTCCATGCCCACCTCCGGTCTTGTGGGTCCCCCTCCCCACCCAACCATTCACCTCAAACTGACACTACTGAAGTTTGCTTTTGACAGGCAGTCCCAACCCTGCCAGCCTTCCTCAGCAGTATGGGGCAGTATGGCGATGTATGCCTTCTTCCCCAAGACCCATTAGATGTGGGCTCCTCATGGCTGCAGACTCTGCAAGTCCACTAATGCCGCTGACCCACTATCGCCACAGACTGCTGGCTCCTTTGGTCTCACAGTGTGGGAAATCTGAAAGGAGTCTGGCCAGAGAACTGGCCCTCAGAGCAGTCAAGTAACCAGGGAACCAGTGCCAGAAAAGAAAAGAGAGAACATAGTTTTAGTCACACTTCAAATATAGCAGAAGGTTTGCAAGACAGGTCAGCCATTAAAGTGCCTGTCACACCAAGCATGAGGTTCTGAGTTTGAATATCCAGTATCCACATAAAATCCAGGTACCACAGTGAAGGTCTGGAACCCCATGGCTCTGTGTGTGTGTGTGTGTTGTGTGTGTATTGTGGTGTGTGTGTTTGCATGTATGCATGTATATGTGGTGTATGTGTGTGTGTGTGTGTGTGAGTCGAGGGAGTGTTGGGCAAGAGGATGATCCTTGGCCAATGAGACCAACCAGACCTTCTAAATGATGAGCTTCCTGTCCAGGGTTCAGTGAGAGACTCTCTCCAGAAACAATAACAACGTAGAACCTTTGAGTTCTACGCTCAGCCTTTGGCCTCCACAGGCACGTGCAACTCATGCGCCTGTGCACACATCCACACAGGGCACCCCACATCCCACACACTTAATGGGAGGTTTGCATAGCTAAGTTAGTCGCTATGTATGAAGAAGATTCAACTGCGTAGCGCATCTAGAAAAGTGGATCCTCTCCCTGGCTGGCAGAGGTTGCCAGCGAGTCCCTCTTCACTCCATTGACTGATCGGGGAGAAGTTTTGACTGGTTATGGTTTACCAAAGCACTGCTATACCGGAAGGTTGGAAATACCTTGAGTGCTGGGACTTTTTAGATGTAGGGCAGAGAGGGAGCCTTCGGGATCAAGGAAATGCGTGGCCTTTGTCAGTCACCTGCCCTCTAATTCCTTGGTTCTCAGCCTAATTCTATCTGGCTCCTTTGCAAGCTCATCCGCTGGCGCCCACTCAGGCATGCTGCTGGCCCCCCGTTGAGATGAGCCTTTCACAAAGAGAAGCAGTTGAGCTCCCCACTCTCGGCGGGCGGGCGGGCGGGCGACAAGACCACCTAAACGGTAGCGGAGTTTTCTTCACCCTTTATACCCACCCGCCAGCTCAGCCCCGGACACTGGTCCAGCCTGGGGGCCCTCGTCCTCAGTTCTGCGAGAGGGGCTCCCCAAATCGTTTCTGTTTGGTCTTCAAGACTGCGGCAGGGGAAAATAGTCCACACAGTAAGTGCGTGGAAGAGAAATGTCTCTTTTATTTTATGATTTTCTTCCAAGAATAAAATCACAATGAAGTCAGCACCAAGAGAAGGACATAGGAAGGTCCTAGAATACCCCACTTTGCCTCCCCACATTGACTTGCTCATTCTTCCCAGCCTTAGAATCCGGAATCTTCAGTAAGACTGCTAGAGAGGCTGTGTGTGACATCGTCTTTGGAGAGAGCTGGGGACAGCGGGTCCTGGACCTTCGGGATGCCGAAGGGCGGGGTACCCACACCTGTAGTCTCCGGGTGTACGGGACCCCTCGGACTGAGGACCACAGGGGTGTAGGGATGCAAAACCCACAGCATTATGGGAGCAGCTAGGTGGGCAGAGGGAGAGAGCTAGAACAAAGCCAGCAATTCTGGGTGGCGGCGGCGCAGTGGCGGCTGAGTCCCCTCGCTCCTCCGCGGCTCGCCAGCGTCCCCCGGTCCCCGCCCTCCCGAGCGCGGCGGAGCCGGGGCTGGCGGTGCGGTGCGCGCGGGTGCCCGGAGGCCCGCCCCCCACGGCGGCGCGGAACCTGGAGCTGGTCGTGGTGCTGACGCGAGGCTCGGGCGCGCACTCGCTGCCTGGCTCGGGCACGGCCGCGCCCTGCGACACTCCCCAGCCCCGGCGGTAAGTGGCTGCGGCCCCGAGAGGCTGCGTTGGTCCCTGCCTCGCTGGTCCTCATCGGGAGCTAGGGGTGGAGCGGGGAATGTTTGAGTGCATTTTCTGCAACGGGTGGGAGAGTGAAGGGGCTCTACATGGGCACTCCCTCCACTCCACGGCGACCCAGGGAGGATGCGCCGGGCCTGGGGCTGAACGCAGAGACTAGGTTAGGTTTGGGTTAGGGAATGGGAGAGACGCTGTCACTGCGACGAGGGGTCTGGGGAAGGGCGAGTAAGATTATAGGGGTCCACCTGTCCACTTGGCAGGGCTCCCTCAGAGGACGTGGGCCAAGACCTCCACCCATAGAGCCCATTGTCTCCCCAGTGTGGGAGTGGGTGGCTCTCACTGCAGATTCTATTTCTGCTTTATTACCATCCCCACCCCCACCCCAGAACACGAGAGCTTTTCCATCTCACTTGGGCCTTCACCACACCAGCAACAAGGCACGCTGCCACAGAGACAAACTACTGCCCCCTAGCCTCTGCTACCTCATCCCAACGCCAGTGAAGTCACTGGGCAAGGTACCTCACCTAGGGCTGTTCTTCTTGTTTATCAGCCTGCTGTGACTTGCCAGGATTTGGGGTGTGGGGGGAGGTGTGCATTTCAAATGCTGAAACTACTAGCTGTGTGGTCACTTGAGAGCTTGTTTTTCTTAATTCTGCTCTATAAAATCATTTTTCACACACACACACACACACACACACAAAGAAAGAAAAAAAGAAGGCACAGGATTACATTCCGGGTTGGGGGCGGGGAGAAAACCCTAGGTAGCTGATGTAAAATTAGTCACTACATGGAAAAAAAAAATAGAGGGGTCGCTTCATGAAGTATTCATTTTGTAGTAAACTCTTGTCCTGGTGTGCTGAGCGTCAGAAGCAGACATGAACATCTCTGTGATCGCCTTTCTGCTGACCTCTGGTGTAGTTTCTGACTCCCCGCCCCCCACCCCCAGCACCCTCACCCCTCCACCTCACCCTGGACTGCAGCCTCCTCTCTTGTCACAATTTTCCACTTTCACCTGTAGCTCCTCATACTTCTTCCAGGGTTCTTAGGTCAGCCATGGCCTCCTGACTGAGCTCCTGGCCTGTTCCCATTGCTTGTTTAGTCACCACTGCATCGTGTTTAGACATTTTCCTTGTCTTAGGGGCCTTTTCCAGGGCGGGTCCACTGTCTTGAATGCACTTCCTGTTTCTCCTGGCTAAAGGTCTTCTGCTGTTCTTTTAGGTGTTCTCATCCCCAAAAGAGAACAGATTAAGTAACTGTGCAGCATGGGTTCTGATCTCATGGCATGCGAAGGTTCATCTTAGAGACGAGAGGCTGCTTAGTGTAGATGGGGAGGGGGCTGTCTTAGAAAATTATTAGCTTGAATTGCATTGGTAGAATTAAAGTTTCTAGACCAGCATCCTTTTTAGGAATCTGAAAAGCATAAAGTTTCATCAAATGGAATCTAGGGTCAAGGTGTTGCAGACATACAAAACACTTCATTTAAATAGGGAATACCGGCTGTCAGCTGGAGTTGGAGACTGAGCCTTAGAGACAGACTCCTTTCCAAGGAGACTGGGAAGATAATTTAGTCAGTAAAGAACTTGCTGTGGGGCCTCACAGATGACTTGGTTGAAAACGCCTGCGGCCAAGCCTGATGACCTGAGTTGGATCCCTAGGGCCGCACAGAGGAAGGAAGGACCAGGCCATTCCAGCTTGCCTTCTGGCCTCCTCAGCTGCATCATGGTACCTTAGTGCATGCACGCACACACGCACACACGCACACATGCACACATGCACACACACACACAGTAATAACATTTTTGTTAAAATTTCAAGAGAGTCCAAAGAGCTGGTTTCAGTCCTCAGGAGCCACATAAAAATCCAGTCGCAGTGGTATGTACTTGAAATCTCTAAACTTAGGGATCCAGATGGATCCTTGGGACTCTGTCTAGTAAGCCTAGCCAGGTCCCAGTGAGGGACGGTTCCAAAAGCAGAGTGGATGATGCAAAGACTGACACTGGAAGTTGAGCTCTGATCTCCATGCCCACAGATCTCTCTCTCTCTCTCTCTCTCTCTCTCTCTCTCTCTCTCTCTCTCTCTCTCCCTCTCTCTCTCTCTCTCACACACACACACACTTATGCATGTGTGCATAGGCATACATGTATGCACACACATGCACACACAGACACATACACAATACACACACATACATACACAGATACACGCACTCATGCTTGCACACACATTTTCTCTCACACACACTCATGCATGTGTACACATGAATGCATACACACACATACACACACATACACACACACACACATATGCAATAGTGCATACAATTGTCTGCTCCAATTGAAGCCCTGGGCTTTGAAAACCTTTAAATCTTGCTCTAGAGCAACAGCAAGCACTAGAATAAAATATCAGTGGTGGTTAAGCTCTTCAGACCACAAGGGAGGTACCATCTAATTCCTTTGGAAAGAGATAGAGATGCAGCACATGTTGGGGAAGGACCTGTCATGATTTTCCACTGGCTGACAGGCTGTTAGCCACAGGGTTATAAAACGGAGTGTGCATTTTTCCGCCTGAGAAGCTGGATACATTTAGCCTCTGCCCTCAGGCGGTGCTGGTTTAGTATCTGGCGGTTCACACAAATCCCTCTCTGCTTCTGAAAGCCGTTGTGGAAGGTGACTGCTCAGTCAGCTTCCTATCGGGTAGAAGGCTCACATTTCCAAAGAGAAAGGCTGGATAAAGTACCAGGATATATTTCTGAAAACACAGGCTGGATTAGACATTTTGATGTGAAAACCAACGGAAGCAACGGACCTCTACCTAGGTCTCTGGTGTGTTGTCTTGAAGTTTGCTCTTCAGTCTTACTGCATGCACAGTGGCAACGAAGCTCAGGCAGTCTTGGCTATATCACTGTAACGGAGTCCAGTCCTTTGTACCATCGATCTGGGAGGATCACAATCTACAGGATGAAAGGAACTGTCCATCCTTTCCAGATTCTAGCTCACATGACCACTCTGAGGATTGGAAATGGTTTTTTTTTTTTTTTTTTCTGAAGGAGATCTCTGTCCAAACAGTTTAATTCTTACAGGTGCAAAATTTTGCATACAGTGAGATAATCTTTATTGTGGCTGGATGAAACTATTTTCAAGGCTGCAGTAACTAAAATATTCTCCCCAAACACTGAAAAGCATGAGTAAACTAGATATCCTGTAATGAATATCTCCTTTAAAATCACACTTCTTTCAATGGTATTTTTTCTAAATTATAAAAATTGCAATTTTTATTTTCCAGAATAAACATAAAATTTATGTTTTCTAGAATTCCTAATGATATCACATTTATTAATCTATTTTTAGGTTTCTCACAAAAGAGGGTTCTAGTGGGATGTGGTAACAGATAATCTGTAGTCCTGGTACTCTACAGGATGAGGCAGAAGAATGAAGTATTCAAGGCTAGTCTGGGCTACCAAGTGATGAGGGGTTGAAGGAGCGAGGTAGAGATCTTGACCCAATTAATTCAGGGGTTCAAGTCCCAGCTTTACCACCAATGGGTCAGTTTATTGGCTCTTCTGAAGTTGAATTTTTAAAAAGGAGTTCTTTTATTTTTTAACTATGTGCGTGTATGAGTATGTACATGTATGAGTGTGCATGTATGAGTATGTGCATGTATAAGTGTGTGCATGTATGAGTGTATGCAGGTATGAGTATGTGCATGTATATGTGCATGCATGAGTATGTGCATGTATGAATGTGTGACTGTATGAATATGTGCATGTATGAATGTGTGACTGTATGAGTATGTGTATGTATGAATGTGTGACTGTATGAGTATGTGCATGTATGAGTGTGTGAATGTATGAATGTGTGACTGTATGAGTATGTGCATGTATGAATGTGTGACTGTATGAGTATGTGCATGTATGAGTGTGTGAATGTATGAATGTGTCACTGTATGAATATGTGCATATATGAATGTGTGACTGTATGAATATGTGTATGCATGAATGTGTGACTGTATGAATATGTGCATGTATGAATGTGTGACTGTATGAGTATGTGCATGTATGAGTGTTTGCATGTATGAGTGTGTGCATGTATGAGTATGTGCATGTATGTGCAGATACCCTAAGAGGAGAGGAGACAGGGTCTTACCTGCACCCTTTTCTCTTAGAACTGGGAGTTATAGGTGATTGCAAACTCTCTAGCATGGGAACTAAACTCTGATTCTCTGAGTTTGTTAGAACAGTATGAGCTCTTAACTTTTAAGTCATCTTTCCTGCCCCCGAACTTATACTTTAAAAAAAAAAGTTTTATTTACTTTATGTATATGAGTACACTGTTGCTGTCTTCAGACACACCAGAAGAGGGCATCAGATCCTATTACAGATGGTTGTGAGCTACCATGTGGTTGCTGGGAATTGAACTCAGGTCCTCTGGAAGAGTAGTCAGTGCTCTTAACCACTGAGCCATCTCTCCAGCCCCACTGAACTTTGTACTTTGTAAAGTCAGGATTATCCTACTTGCCCCTTATAAGCTTATGAACCGAGCTTTCTGCTTGGTTAGGTGGGTATTAGCAGTGCTCAAGTTGAGTCCCTTGCCACCACACCCTGCATAATAGGCACTCTGCCAATGTGCACTAGAACCCAGTGAACCTGTAAAGGAATGTGTGGGGCAGAATGTATGTGAGTAAAAATCTGCGGGGTCAGGGTGGAAAAGGCTTGGGCCCTTGCCATCTCCCAACAAGCTGAACAGCAGACACGATGCCTGAGGCACTGTGCCCAAGAGCTAGTACCCTGTGACTAAAGCAGCCAATCAGGGGGAGAGCTCAGCCTAGGCCTGTGGCTCTCCTGAGCAATGCAGACTACAGTCTTGTCCCTCAGCCAAAAGTCCCAGATGTCACTTGGAGAGGAGAAAGTGCTACCCACAGGTGCAAGCAGGTGGCAGGAGCTCAGTCAGCTTGCCCATGAGTCCCTGTGATGCTGGCTTTGCCAGCAGAGCTAAGGCAGGCCTCTGTCCACTTGAAGCTGCATGCAGGGGCACTTCCAGGACTCTGGCCAGCCCTGACTTCCCGATGGCTTTCATGCCGCCGTCTAGAGGCCGCCAGCAGTCTTCTTTGGGGCAGTTTATAGGGCTGAATGTCTGCTGGCCTTGAACCTATAATAGCACCCCTCACAGGCTGGGCTGGAATGCAGGGGGTGACCACAGAGCAGTCTCAGAGAGTGAAAGACCTCAGCCTCAGTATCTCTAGCCAGGCAGACAGAGGCTGACCTTCAGGCTGCAGGCAGAGAGAGTTTCTGCTGGGGTTGGGGAAGGAGCTCAGAAGGCTCTCTAGCCATGCGCTGATTTTGGCATTCTTCCTGGAGTCCTCTGGTTCTGCACATTTACCCTAAGGGTAGCATGTTCTAAACCAGATCCTTCTCCCACAAGCCAGCCCCTTGGTCTCCAGGGTCAGGACTCCTGTCCTGCCCTCTTTTTATGTGACAACTGAAGCCTGGCACATTTTCCTTTGGGAGACCCCATGACTCTACTTCTAGAACAGTATTCCCCTTCCTCAAGTCTCAGTCTCTTTGGTCAGCCTCTTGCTGTTCCTTTCTCCTCATTGATTCTGCAGGGCCAGCCTCCTTAATGTCCCTGCTTCCACACACTCACCAAAAGACTCAAGTGCTTTTGTGAACCTGGGATACAGCCAGGTAAGGTCCAGCTATGACAGAACAATCAAGTCACTGGCACATTCACCACCCAACACCCCTCCGATTCCCAATGCTGACTGTAGCATCTTCTGCAATGAACTCTGCCTGGTCATCAGAAACCATCTCTAGATGGACTCCAGGCAATATCTGTCAGTGGCAGCTGCCCATCTTTCTGGTCCATGATATTCTGTGGCATGTGCCATGCCTTGCTGAGGTGAGATTCCCTGCTTCCCTGGCTCATGCTTTGCAAACCCTGTGAGACTTTTGGCTGCCTCTTCCTTGAGAGCCTCGGTGCAGACTGAGTCTTACTTTCCTCAGCAGATGCTTGGTCCTCCTACGGCGGTCCACTGCGTCAGGCCTGGGAGGCAGCCTACTTAATGGAGTCCTCTATACCAAAAAATCAGAAGGCTGAGCTAGTCCTTCTGAGGATGTGGTAAGGGTAGGTGCTATGTGACTTTTCTTCGGGAGAGCCAAACAAACATCTGTTTGCCAGACTAAATAAATTATTCCACTGTAGCCTAACTTTCAAACCAGCATCTTCATTGGGTAACTTACAATAGTATGGGTAAGGTGTCACCTTCAGGAGTGACAGTGACTCCAAGGCTGGTTACACAACTCTCAGGCAGCTCAGCTGGTTATCATTGTTACTGCTTATATAACCTGGGGAGAAAGAGAGAAGAGAAGAGAAGAGAAGAGAAGAGAGAGAGAGAGAGAGAGAGAGAGAGAGAGAGAGAGAGAGAGAGAGTCCTTGTGAGTCTTGTAAATTTCAGGATATTGTGGGATTTGTTTACTTCCTATGGGTTAAGAAGCCTGTAATCCCAGCACTCTGGGAGGCAGAGGCAGGCAGATTTCTGAGTTCGAGGCCAGCCTGGTCTACCGAGTGAGTTCCAGGACAGCCAGGGCTATACAGAGAAACCCTGTCTGGGGGGGGGGAATAAAAACAAAACAAAAAACAAAACAAAACAAAAAACCAAAACCAAATTCAAAAAACAAAACAAAACAAAACAAAAATACATTCTCCTCACTGCCCAGGAAAGAGTGTTTTTCAGTTAGGAAGAAATAGCTAAGTAACAGATAGAGGTGTTGTTGTTGAATTCCTGGGCCTGGAAATGGGAACCTAAATGAATGACTGGGGAGTGCAGAGAGTGCTTGGGCAACTTGAAAATGTAAAAGGTGGCCTCCTGTTTCCCTTTCCTCTCTCCCTCCCCATAGAGAACCCACTGGGACTAAAGCCCCGGAGTAAAGCACTGGAATCCAGCGAGTCTGTGAGCAGGGGTGGGCTGGCCTTTCAGAGCCTACAGACTTTATCACTTTGCACACGGCTTACTTTCTTGTTGCAGTAATACTATACCTGGCAAAAGCAACTTAAGAGTGGGTCTGTTTTGTCTCACAGTTTGGAGAAATGGTGGGGGGAGGCTTGGTACCAGGAGCACCAGAATACTTCTCTTCACACTGTATCCCCCGTCAATAAGCAGAAAGTGTCCACTGCTATCCTCAGTGTGTCCTCTCCTTTATCCATTGAGTCTGGGGTCTCAGCCCATGGTGTGCTCTCCAAATTCAGGGTGCAGCTTTCCACCTCAAATGACCTAATTTTAAAGCATGTCTCACAGACACATCAAAGAAAGTGTTTTCATGATGATTCTAAATCCAGTCAAGCTGCCAGTAAACAGGAACCATCATAGATACTATGTGCCCTCTGCTCTCTTCCACAGTGGCAAGAAGACCGTCAAGATGGAGCTGAGGAGAGGAAAGACTTTCATTAAATCTAGCGTGCAGATTTCCCACGAGAAACTCATAGACTCGCCAGCCAAGGAGGACCCGGACGCTTGGTCACTGTCGCTGGGCGAGCAGCAGCGAACCTATGGTGAGAAGAGCTCCCAAACAAGTCCCTGTGCCCAAGGGTATGGCCGGTGCCCTACTAAAGAGGTTCTGTCTGATCCTGAAGGGGGCCCCGTGCCCCTCTGTGGAACCACCTTCAAGCTGGTGCGGAAGAGTAAGACTCACGACAGCGTTCCAGGGGCTGTGAAGGCGGCGGCCCCCGCAGGGCAAATGGTAGGTAGCACCAGCTTCCCAGAGAACCCAGGAGGTCAGCGGATGATCGACTACCGCCACTTTGTACCCCAGATGCCTTTCGTGCCAGCAGTGGCTAAGAGCATCCCAAGAAAAAGGATTTCTCTGAAAAGGTCCAAGAAGTGCTTTCGAAACCTATTTCACATGCGCAGAAGCAAAACTGAGAACTTGGCCGCACTCTCAGCCAAGGGGAAGAACCTCTCACCCCCTGGGGTCCCGGCGCAGCAAGGCACACCCTTCCTCTCCATGGGTGAGGGGCTGGGGCTGGACAGCCTATGCCAGGACCTGTCTGACAGTGAGTTTCTACATGACTCACCCTTTGACCTCTGCAGCGCCCTGTGTGAGGATGTGGCCTCACTGAAAAGCTTCGATTCACTTACGGGTTGTGGGGAGATCTTTGCAGATGGGAGCTCGGTGCCCTCTGTGGAGCTGAAGGATGGCCCACAGAGCCCAGCCCATTCGCCTCAGGCTCTGGACAACAAGACGCCCTGTGGCCCCTCCCAGGGTGGTATGGAACAGCTGATGTCACCTGCCCAGAATGAAGCATCAGACTTCACCAAGTTCTGGGACAGTGTGAATTGCTCTGTGCAGCAGCAGCAGCGTGCCCTGATGGGCCCATGGTTGATGAGTCCCCAACGGACAGAAACAGAGCAGCCCAAGCTAGACACATCTGGGTTAGCTGAACTGCCCCTGTTCCCATGCAGGGGTCCCCCGAGCGGCTCCAAAGCCAGCTCCATAGACACAGGTACCCCCAAAAGTGAACAGCCGGAATCTGTGTCCACAAGCGACGAAGGTTACTACGACTCCTTCTCTCCAGGCCTCGAGGAGGAGAAGAAGGAAGCTGCGACCCCAGGCACGCCTGCAGCCGCTTTCCCCAGGGACAGCTACAGCGGGGACGCCCTCTACGAACTATTCTATGACCCCAGCGAGGCCCCTGTTGGGCCAATCCTGGATGACGACTGTGTGTCTGAGAGTCTCTCGGGGCCTGCCCTGGGGACCCCGTTGTCTATGTGCAGCTTCCGCGTGGGAGCCGAGGAGAACCTGGCCCCAGCGCCAGGTCCTGACTTGCTCAGCCAGGGTTTCCTACAGAGTACCTGGAAGGGCAAGGAATGTTTGCTGAAGCTGTGTGACACAGAACTAGCCATTACCATGGGCATTGTGAACTGGCTGCGCAGAACCCCACCAGCCACTGCCCCCACCCCTGCATCTACCCCTGCCCCCACTCCCGCCCTCGTCCTTAGGGAGCCCGCTGCCCCACCTGACGCCCGCAGAGTCTTCAGAGGAGCATCAGTGGGCACGAAAGGCAGGGAAGTCCAGGCCTTAGATAAGGGTAAGGCCATGGCATGCTCTGCACCCAGCAGGAAGGAGTCGTGGGCACATTCAGGAACCAAAGACTTGCTTGTCAGAGAGCGTGAGGCCCTCGGGGAGCCTGCAGGGAGTATTAATACCCCATCTAAGGACGGCTCTCTAGAGGAAGGAGCACAAGACTTCTCTGAAGGCCAGTCCTCTTCTGAAGCCACTGTGACAAGCATTTCCAGGAACAGCAAAGCCGCGAACTCCACCACCTGTCTCAGCTCTCCGAAGGAACTTGGGACACCTGCAAACCTGAGGTGTTCTCAAGGCCCCTTAAGACCAGGGCCCGGAGGAAGCACTCGTGATCCGGGGCCCATGCTTGTGGGCTGTGTGACCCATGTGGCAGCCTTGCAAATCTATCCAGACAGCCATTCTCCCAGACAAGATAAGGGCAATGGGCTCTTCTGGAAGCCTCAGGCTTGGGGTCCCAACACTGTGCAAAAGAAACCTACAAGCAGCAAACCCAGTGAAGTGGCTGCCTGCGGCCTCTCCTCCTCAGCCAGCCCACAGGACCAGAGATGCCATGACCTTTTTCTGGACCTGAAGCAGCTCCAGTTGGAACCCTCCAGGCTAGGTACCCAAGCCTGTTCCTCTGCAGACAGCCAGCCCCAGCAGCTCTGCCCCAGGGCCCCAGAGCAGGCAGCACATAGGGGTTCAGTGGGGTCTTGAGCTTCTCTGGGCTCCCGGCACCCAGTCTCTGTGGCTGTTGTCCAGAGACCCTGTGGCTCTCTTTGGACAGTGAACAGTGGTAATTCACTCCTTCCCTTGGGCCAAGAAATGTTACTGTGGCCTTCTGACCTGGCATGAACTTCATGTGGATAGCCTGAAGTACAGACTTACAAGCTGGCCATGGCTCAGGCTCGCCTACAGGATGGGCTCATATTCATCAGGAGCTGCATACACATGGCCTCATTCAGAAGAACCGAGGGCCAGAATCTTCATCTTTATTATTATTGTTTTCTGGTGTGAGGATTGTGTTTGGGGTAGAGATGGCCAAGCTCAGGCTTGTGGGGAGGGGGAGTAGGGGATCAGATGAAGGGATCCTCGCCTGAGCCTGGGGCTAAAGACTGCTCGGAGCTGCACATACTTAAATGCCCTCATGCCACAAGGACAGTCGATGGCCAGAAAGCATTTTGTGTTGTCAGTGAAGACATGGGTAGCCAATTCATCTGTTTGAGGTATAGGAAAAGGATGAGGGCCACAGCTCAGGAGGCAGAAAACCTCATGAGGCTGAGTTCACAAGGACCCATTGGCCTCATCCAAGCCTACTCTTTACCCAGGATAGGAGACCAAAATACACTGCAGTATCACAGTGCTTCTCTTTGGGAATAACAAGAACCAGCCCTATCCCAGCGAGAGCCTGGGGCCTCCAGCATAGTATTTGTGCACAGCTTTGCCAGGGCTGACCAGACCCAGCCTGGTCAGAAGGTTCTGTCATAGGTGAGTCTGAGCAGTTCCTTCTGCTTGTTCTCTGAGGCCTTGGGTGGGAAAACACCCACTGTTTTCCCCACCTCTGCCATTCTGCCTTGGAGTTGCAAAGGCCTTATCTTCTGCCCTTTCCACCCCCAGTATGGCCATCTCTTCTCCAGGAAGCTCTCTGAATGAAGCTGTGCTTACTACTCCTAACCAAAAAGCAACACACAGACCGAACCCAGACATTCAGAATTAGGAAAAGACCTGCTGGATGCTGGCCCCCGGAAGGGTAAGCATCTCTTCTGACCCAGCACAAGGGACAAAGGGCCCATCCTCACTGCCAAGGATTTGATTCTACCTCAGCAAAAAATAACATAGTGGCAGGCAGAGGATGGGGACTTGGCAGGTAGCTGTAAAATTTTTCACCAGGACCATGTGTAGGCAGGCTGTTGGAGAGGCAGGCTTCATACAGAGCTTCTTTCTGTGGAAAGGTACAGAAATTGCAGGCAAGCACTGAAGTCCCATTGATAGCGCATGTTCAAGGCTTGAGTGCTTCACTTCAGGCTAGACAGTCTCCTGTGACCACTGGCATCAACAGCTCTCGAACGCTGCCTGCTGTGTGCGAGATGAGGGCTGTAGGTTAAAAACAGACATCAAGGTTGCGGCCCTGTGGACCTGGATACAAGGAAACACAGGGCCATTCACCTGGGAAGCCACCTCTTCTTCCCCTGGGACCCAGACTCCATCATGACATCACTGAGCCTGGCTTTGAATAAATGACAGATAGGAGAATATTCTGCATGACTCCTGCAGCAGTCTGAGGTAAATTATGCTCATTTTCAGACTTGGGACCAGGCACAGCGTGTGTGACCTTCCTGTGGACATACACATGTAGTGTGTACAGAGAGGGGGTTCAGATCCCTTCCAAACCCTACTATAAAAGCTCTGCTATGCAGTAGGCTTGGGAACATTCCACTGGTTTTCCTCAGCTGATACTCCCAGAGCCTTCAGCCCTTTCTTTTCCAGGCCACAGATGCCTGAGCACCCTGAGGTGCCAGCCACATGTCTCTATGAGCAGGCTGAGAGCTCGATAGGGAGCCACCCAACCCCAGCCACAGCCTTTGGGGCTCTGTCCTGTACCTGACAGAGAAAGCGCTCAGTAAACACTTTTTTGAAAGAATGTATTGTCAAGATGTGTGTGTTGTTGTTTTCCGCTCTCTTGGTGACTCTGGGCCTCCTATTTAGAGAGAAGCAGTATTGAGGTTTAACAGGAACTTGGGGCTGGTAAAGTGGGTCAGTGGGCAACGTGCCTGCCACATGAGTGTGAGGACCCGAGTCTAGAGCCTCAGCGGCCACATAATAGGCAGGCATGGTGGAATGGCCTGTAATCCCAACATGGGCAAAGAAACAAAGATACATGCATCTCTGAAACTCAGTGTCCAGATGAACACATACACACAGACACATAAACACACACACTCACCACACAGACACACATGCACACACAGACACACACACTCACACATGCATGCACATACACACAATCATACAAATACATTCACATACATGTACACACACATGCACAGGCAAAAATATGCATACACACATACACACATACCAACACACACATGCAAACATGCATGCACACATGCAGATGAACACATGCACATGAACGCATGTGCAAGAGCACACACAAGACACAAAAACATACAAAGATACACATACATGCATGTACATACACAATGCACACAAACACGTAAACAGGCACATGCATGCATCCACACACATACACACACATGTGCACACATATGCACAGGCACAAATGTACACACACACATGCACAGGCACAAATGTGCACACACACACCAACACACCAACACTCACATGCACACACATATGAATGCATGCACATGAACACACACATGTACACACATGTACACACACGTACACACACATGTTCATATACACACACACCAAGAGTCTGCTTTAAATCTAGATTTCCCATAGCAGAGGAGAGTGTATACTTACCGTGGCTTGTAAGGCAAACCTTGAAATGATGGAGATGAAATCATTCAGACTCAAGAGCACAATAAATTACAGACTCAACATGGTTACAGACACAGTGTGGTCTACGGTGGTGTAGCAACAGAGCAATAGGAACCCAAGGCTGTGGTTCTGTCCCTGATTGGGGGATATTTTACATAACCCAGCACCTCTGAGGTCTTCCTTCTGGGTCTGTGTTGGGTCCAGGGTCAGGGAGAATGGAGGAGGGTGGTGTCAACTTCTCTCTGGACCATGTTTCTCAACACCCAGCCCTCAGGATGACCTCTGTTGTGCAAAATAAGCACCAACATAGGCAGGCTCCATCTCCACTGGAAAAGGACTTTAGGGCCAGCTAAGGTGCTAACCAAGTTCTGAAAGTGGAAGAAATCTGCCTCCTACTCTTCTGAGCTTTCTGGCCAATTCTTTGGTTTTCTCTTTGTATGACTGTGTGCATGGTGTGTGTGTGTGTGTGTGTGTGCAGGTGTATGCGCCCATGTGTGTATGCCTGGAAACCAGGGACAGAATTGAGGCAGACATTGGTCTCCTGCTCTATATTACTCTCCACTTATTCCTTTTAGTCAGGGTCTCTCAGTGAACCTGGAGCTAGGCTGACAGCAGCGATCCTTCTGTCTCTGCTTGTCGTAACTCTGGGGATACAGACACATGTGGTCACACCCAGATTTTTATGTGGGTGCTGGACATCCAACCCAGATCTTCAAGTTTGTGCAGCCTAGGCCTCTGGCTATTTCGGCACATCTCATTCATGTATGATGTGATTTTATACAACCCTGTGAGAGCAAGTGAGGACAGAGACATGGGGATGGGGTGGACCAAGTGAGGCTTAGGAGGAGTGAGTTGGTGCAGGGCATGGAAGGTGTCTGAGAGATCTCAGCATGGGAGGCTTGAAGGCAGGACAAGCAGAAGGCACCTGCAAGGAGCATGCCATCTTCCTATTTATTATTATATTTCATGTGATAGAAGAAATGCCTGAGGGGCTGGAAAGATGGTGCAGCTGTTCACAGGACACACTGCTCTTGCAGAGGACCTGACCTCAGTTCCCACGCCAGGTGCCTCACAGACATCTGTAATGCCAATGCCAGGGGATCTGAAGCCTGTGGCACCTGCCTCTGCCGGTACCTGTGCTCAGGTGTACATAGCCACACACAGGCACAAGCATACACATAGTGAAGACTAAAAACAAAGTCTTAAAAAAAGAAAGGAAGAAATGCACAGGAAAAAAAAAGGGGTTGCACAACATAGGAAAGCCAAAGAGTAAAAAGCAAGTTTCTGTCCTTCATCCTTGTGGTGGTTTGAGTAAGAATGGCCCCCATTGGCTCACATGTTTGAATGCTTAGTCAGGGAGTGGCGTTATTTGAAAGGATTAGAAGGACTGAGTGGCGAGGCCATGTTGGAGGAAGTGTGTGGCCTGAAAGAAGAAAGGGGTGACAGCTCTGGGGTTGGTTCCAAAAACCCATGCCAAGCTCACAGTCTCTCTTTCAGCCATTGGATCAGGATGTAAGCTCTCGGCCACTTCTCCAGCCCAGTGCATGCCGCCATGGTCTCCGCCATGATCCCCACCATGATAATAGACTAAACCTCTGAAACTGTAAGTCAGCCCCCAATTAAATGTCTTATTTTATAAGAGTTGCTTTGGTCTTGGTGTCTCTTCACAGCAAAAAGACAGTGACCAAGACACTTCCTTACCCCTCGGAAGTGTGGAGGTCAGAGGACAACCTGTTGGTTTTAGGAATCAAACTCAGGTTCTCAGGCTGTGTAACAAAATATTTTATCCACTGAGACATCTTGTTAGCACAAAGATGTGTTTTTTAAATTTTAACACATTTTAATTATTTTTAAAATAAGCAACATACAGGATTCCAGAATCCTGTCTGATTGTCCCGGGGTCCTGATGTTGATGCCTGTGTTACTGGTAGTCAATAGTCATTGTCTGGAATCAGTTGTATCTCAGGTTCCTGATGTCTTTGTGTGTGTGTGTGTGTGTGTGTGTGTGTTTTTTTTTTTTTTTTTTTTTTTTTTTTTTTTTTTTTGGAGACAGGGTTTCTCTGTATATCCCTGGCAGTCCTGGAACTCACTCTGTAGACCAGGCTGGCCTCAAACTCAGAAATTCGCCTGCCTCTGCCTCCCAAGTGCTGGGAATACAGGCATGCACCACCCCTGCCCAGCCCTGATGTCTTTTTCAAAGAATTGAAAATGTACACACAGTTGTCAAAGCAGCAAAGGATTTTATTCAAAAGCAAAAGTACAAGGTAGCTACGTTCTAAGGGAGCAGCGGGCTCTAAGGAGATTGTTCAAGAGCCCCAGGTTACATCTAGTGCTGCCATTTATGAGTTCTAGAAAATGAATAGTTGGTTCTTATGGGTAGGTTATTGATAAATCAAAAAATACATTGTAGCAGGGTTTGGTAGCCATGACTTTAATTCCAGCACTCAAGAGGCAAAGGCAGAGGCAGGTGCAGGGGATCTTTGAGGCTAACTCTATAGAGTGAGTTCCAGGACAGGCAGGGTTATACAGAAAAACCCTGTCTTGAAAAACAAACAACCAAACAAATACAGAAGGAGGAGGAGGAAGTGAAGTGTGCATTGTAAGCCCTGGAACAACCACTAACATTTTTTAAAGGGTCATAAGTGAGATGATAAGATAAAAATAAAAATAGAATCATGTAAAGTATTTAAAACTAAAGAAAACATGATAGAGGAAAAAGCCTTAAAAAAACACTGGATAGAAAATTAATATATAAACTAATAAAATAGTAGATTTTACTACAATGATGCCAACTGTTACTTTAAATAAAAGTATCAGATCAAAAAAAAAAAAGATCACAAGACCATTAACAATATTTAAAGATACATGTTCCTGCTGTTGGGAATACGCTCACCTGAAGTGTACTGACCTTGTTAGGTTAAGAGTAAGGGCAGAGGAAAAGCAGCATGCAAACAGCAGTGAAAGCTTGCAGTGTCCAGGAATGAAGGACGCCACAGCCTCCTGCTTCTCCAGCTCAGAAAGACAGGAAAATAAACAGTTTAGTTTAGTTTAGTTCCCAGAACCCATGTAAAAACTCCAGGCATGATATGTGATTGTTATCCCATTGCAGAAGAAGCACAGATAGGCAGATTTCTAGGGCTCACTAAACAGCCCAGCCTAATTCGTGATCTCTGGGCCAATAAAAGAGACTATCTCAAAGAAGAGACAGTGTTTACAAGGACGACACCTGCCACTCCCTACACACATACACATTCTTACACACACACTCTTACACATGCACACACCATCACACACACACACCTACCCATTTACAGCTCTACTCATGGGTGTGTGTGTGTGTGTGTGTATATATATATATATATATATATATATATATATATCCACTAATAGCTCTACTCATAGGTGTACACATATACACACTCTCACACATAATACATTCTTACACACACACACATACACACACATTTACCCACTAACAGCTCTACTCAAGTGTTCACATATACACATTCTTACATATACACACACACTCTTACACATACACAAACACACATCTACACACTAACAACTACTCACAGATGTATACACATTCTTACACATATACACACATATTTACACATACACAAACACTCTTACACATACATACTATTATACACACTTGTACAAATACACACATTCTTATACACAGCCCAGTTGTACACAGATACACACTCTTCAACACACATACTTGGTCACATGCATATATATTCCTTTTTTTTTTTTTTTTTGGTTTTTTTGGATTTGATTTTTTCAAGACAGGGTTTCTCTGTATAGCCCTGGCTGTCCTGGAGTTCACTCTGTAGACCAGGCTGGCCTCGAACTTAGAAATCTGCTTGCCTCTGCCTTCCAGAGTGCTGGGATTACAGGCGTGTGCCACCACTGCCTGGCTATGCATATACATTCTTACAACACACTCTTTTACACACACACACACACACACACACACACACAGAGCTACTCACTAACAGCTCTACTCACAGGTGTATACATATATACACATGAACCATAGACTCACCTCTTCTCATGGGCACACCATACTCATGGCCACACTATGTCATACAATGATGGACATATCACAGTGATGCCACATGGCAGTGCAGTCATGTGCGATGGGGTGAGTGGTCATGGGAATTCACTGAACCTGCCACACACCAACTTCTGTGACACCCATCTGCTCCATCTGCTTAGTGTTTCTTTTCTGAGCATGTTTGTAGTGTGTGTGCATGTGTGTGCATGTGTGTGCATGTGTGCGTGTGTGTGTGTGTGTGTGTGTGTGTGTATATGTGTGTGTGTGTGTAGGGACAGGTTGTCAGGTATATTTGTCAACCCCTCTCTATCTACTTTTTTGGTTTAGGGTCTCTCTGAGTCTGAGTTCACCAATTCAGCAACAGTGGGTGGCCAGCAAAAGGTCTGTCTCTGGCCCCCAAGTGCTGGGATTACAGACTCACGCTGCCATATTCGACTTTCTGGTTTGTTTTTTGTTTGGGTATCCATGTTCTAGACTCAGGTTCTCATGTTTATCCAACCAGCACTTTATGAACTGAGCAATCTTCCCAGTCCTGGGAGCTCTTTTTATTTGTTTGCTTAATTACCCATGCTTTCTAGAAGAAATATTCATTTCTCATGGTTTTTCTGAGCTTTTTTAAAAAATTTTTTTATTTTTTATTTTTTTAACAAATTCAGGGTAATTGTATTATCATGGGCTGTGGCAACAAAATACCACAGTCCAGGCAGTTTAAACAACAGAAATGTGTTTATCCTCTGTTCTGAGAGCTGGAAATCCAAGGTCAGGTACAGCAGGGTGATCTCCCCTGAGGTCTCTTTCCATTGTTTGCAGATGGCCCTCTTCTGGCTGCCCTCACAGGCTGTTGTCTTTTTGTGTATGCTCCTGGGTACCTCCTGACTCAATAGCATCTTTGCAGAAGGAAGGAAACAGAGGCATCTATGATATGCTGCTCACATGTGAAAAAGAAAGACTAAGACAGAGGATGTTATTTTTATTATTAGGTTTAAGAAGGAGACAGGAAGAAAAAGAAAAGTAATTTTACTAAGGCCCAGGAGCAAATCCAACTTGCAAAGACAGGCATGGGTGCTAATTTGGAGCGAGTTGGTGCTATGCTCTGACAGATGGATTTCCCAATGTCAGGTCTGAAGAGTGTGAGCTTCAGGCCAAAAAGGATATCGATTTAAATTCAATAACAATTTCCATGACCACCAACTCTCTCCTTCATTGTAGAACATCACCCAGCCAGTTGGTTGGGTCATCCCCAACCAACCCACCACATTGATTGTCTGTTGGGAGAGCAGTCTGGGAGAAGGCCCAGTAAACTGGGTCCTGATAGTGAGCAGCCACGGAAGGTTGGGCGTGGTCCAAGAACTAGGGAAAACTCATACATTACAGGGAAGTCCAGCTACAGACACTGTTAGGCTCAGGCATATGACTGACAACAAGAAAACCAGGCTAATTTTGGGAAAGGAATATGGAATCTTTCAGGGACATGCCCCATTTTTCCTCTCTGCCCCAAAGGAATGCAAGGTGGAACCGGAGGCCATGTCTCACTGTCTTAGGATTTTACTGCTGTGAACAGACACCATGACCAAGGCAACTCTTATAAAGACAATATTTAATTGCAGCTGGCTTACAGGTTCAGAGGTTCAGTCCATTATCATCAAGGTGGGAGCATGGCAGCATTCAGGCAGGCATGATGCTTGCAGAGCTGAGAGTTCTACATCTTCATCAGAAGGCTGCTAGTGGAAGACTGACTTCCAGGCAGCTAGGATGAGGGTCTTAAAGCCCAACACCCACAGTGACACACCCACTACAACAATGCCACACCCACTACAACAAAACCATACCCACTCCAACAAGGCCACACCCACTCCAACAAGGCCACATCATCTAAAAGTGCCACTCCCAGGGCAGAGCATATACAAACCATCATACCCATATAGGTGGCCAAATCCACAGTGGTCCCACCTTAGGGACACCACAATTGAGTGAGCTGAATTCATCTGAGTGGCTGAGTGCTGCTTTCTCCTTGTAAATGTAATGCAGGGCTTGGGGTTAGAAGTATACTTGTCATTCCAACCATTAAGAGGAAGAGAGAGGAGAATTCTTGAAGCGCAGGCAAACCAGACATGTGATGTTGACCTCTGTCTACACATACCAAAGGAGGTCACAGGCTACCTTCCAGACTTCCTTATCTAAGGAAGACTGTGGGCTGTACCACGTGATCTGGTTCTCACGTATACCCGCTCACACCCATGAGGACAAGCATATCACCTAAAGGTCTGAACCCCATCAGTAGTAACTCTTTAAACTGCTTCACCACGGTGCTTCCCTAGATCATGAAGGTAAGGCTAACTCCAACTTATCACCATGGCATTCAAGGCTCCTTATTCAAGACTATCCCACAGGTTCCTTCATGTTCAAAATGTCTCAACCTCAACACCATGCCTTCATTTAAAGTTCACCCCCAAATGGCTCCCACAGCCTGCTTTATAGCCACCCTGGCTGGAATGAGGACATTCTAAAGTGACACCTGTGCCCTTCCCTGTGGCTATTGGTTTATTGAAACAACAAACACCCAGAAATTGGAATCCCCTGACCAGGAATTTCATGCTGGCAGAAGGAGAAGGCTGGAGCCTAGTGGCAGCCAGCAGAGTGACTTGCCTTCTGGGAAAGAGTCTTCACAGTTCTCTCAACAGACAGGTGACTCTGCAGGAAAGATAGAAGCCCAGACAAGGACAGATTCGTGATGACAAGACCACACCTTGACCAGGACTGCTTAGATACCTCTTGATCTCTACTAAAACCTAGGCTCATGCCAGAACCCCCAAAGATGGAAGGCCACTGTACCTCACTTTTCCTTTTATCCAATGTAATTATATCGGAAGCATCCCCTCCCCTGCTTTTTCTCATTAGTTGTTTATTTCATCAGCTTGTTAGGGCGACCACACTCTGACCCTACGGATGCTGGGAAGAGTCTGTCAAGGAATTTTAGCTTCTGTGGTCCAAGCCATTGCATCCGGACAAGCTCTCTGCTACATCAATCTTCTCTCTCTCTCTCTCTCTCTCTCTCTCTCTCTCTCTCTTCTCTCTCTCTCTCCCCTTCTCTCTCCTCTCCTCTCTTCTCCTGTCCTCTCCTCTCCTCTTCTCTGCATCTCTGCTTCATGATTCTCTCAAGCTGTGTCTTAGCCCCTAGGTGAAGTTTCGGATAAGGATTTTTGTCTCCGACAAAGCATATTTCAAGCCTGTTGTTCATTGGTCTGGGCTGTTCAGTCAGCTCTAGCCACCCTCAGTTGAACTGAATGCTCAGGTTGGAGCCAGCAGCTGCCTGAGGATGCTGAGGAGCTATTCTGGAGACAGCATCGCCTGGGCCTCCTGTCGACATTAGCAGAGGAAGCCAGATGAACCTCGATTTAATGAGCGCTTGATTTAACAGACTCCTTGAGACATTTTCTGGTGTGATTAGTAAGCTTCTCATTGTAAGGGAATGGTGACTGCTCAGGACTCCCAAGACCAAGTCCTCAGCACAAAGGACATTTATTTGCCCCAGAGGGACAAAGGCAGGGAGTAAGAGACAAAGACAGGGGATAGAAGATGAGGGAGAAGAGGGAGGTGTGATGGTTTGAATGTGCTTGCCCCAGGGAGTGACACTATTAGGAGGTGTGGCCTTAGAGTGTCTATGTTACTGTGGGTGTGGGCTTTATGACCCACTTCCTAGCTGCCTGGAGGCCAGTCTTCTCTTAGAGGCTGACAGATGAAGGTGTAGACCCCTTAGCTCCTTCTGCACCAGACCTAGACAGTGCCATGCTCCTGCCCTGACGATACTGGACTGAATCTCTGAACTAGCCCCAATTAATATTGTCCTTATAAGAGTTGCCTTGGTCATGGTGTCTGCTCACACCAGTAAAACCCTAAGACAGATGTGAACAAGGGAAATGAGGAAGGGGTATTTGTTCTGGGGACTGTCTCTCTGGATAGAGGAGACAGATGTGACCCATAGAAAATGGCACTTTATAAAGGTAAAGGGGGAAAATCTGTGTTAGGAGGAAGTGTTAAGTTTTAATTGGCCGTGTTAATTAATTGGGCGAGCCAAAGGGGACTCTTGATTGGTGGACTTCAACAATTTGATAACTGGACCTTGGTAATCAACCCCAGGAGAAGGAGGTGGGCAAATAATGGAACAGACCGTAGCGGCTGCCTTCAGGAAGGTTCTCTAACGACTTTTAGCATGGCAGAGGGAGTGGAGAAGGGCCAGGCCTGCCTGAGTCACGTCGGCCATGCTCAGGCTGGCTAGAGCCCTTCACACATGGTTTTATAGTTTTAACTGGTTGAAAACAATAAAATAATTTCCTGACACATTTGAAGTTACAAAATTTGAATTTGGGGGTCTATTTGATAACATTTGATTGGAACACAGATGCAACGATTCATTGGCGGCGTTGGATGAAGGCTTCCTTGCTATTTAACAGCAGAGTCAAGGAGCACATTAAATGAGATCTTAGGTCCTGGAACAACTAAAACATTCACCCCCTGGCACGTGACAGAAAAAGCTGGCTAATCCTAACACAGAGGTTAAATCAAAACCCTGGTGTATATGAAGTAGGATCGTGATGCTATAGATAGACAAGCTGCTAATACTCTGCCTGGCCCAGAGAAAGTCCAGTGATTGTCTCCAAGTGACATCCCTCTGCCTGTGGACCATTGCTTTTTTAAACAACACCACAGCAATCCTCCCTCTACCCATCCCTTGTGCGGGCCTGTTTCTTCCCATTGACACTCGATGTCTTGTTTTTTTTTAAAAACATTTATTTATTTTATGCATATGAGTGCACTGTCTTCAGACACACCAGAAGAGGGCATTAGATCTCATTACAGATGGTTGTGAGCCACCATGTGGTTGCTGGGAATTGAACTCAGGACCTCTGGAAGAGCAGTCAGTGCTCTTGACTGCTGAGCCATCTCTCCAGCCCTACACTCAATGTCTTATCCTAAGCTTTTCTGGCTCCCTACCCCAAACCCAACACAAGCCACGTTGCCAACAACATTCACTTTGTCCAAAGTCGGCTGAAACCCAAGTCACACAATAGTTATGTATTGTCATATTCACATGTCTACATGGTAAAGTGCCCCTTAACTAATGATGAACAGGAGCAGGCTGAAATGGTGCCCTGCAAATGCATGCTGAATGCGGGTAAATGGTGTGTGGATGGATGGATGGATGGATGGATGGATGGATGGGTGGATGGATGGATGAATGGATGGATGGATGGATGGATATGTGAATGAATGGATGGATGGATGGATGGATGGATATGTGAATGGATGGATGGATGGATGGATGGATGGATGGATGGGTGGATGGATGGATGGATGGATGGATGGATATGTGAATGGATGGATGGATGGATGGATGGGTGGATGGATGGATATGTGAATGAATGAATGGATGGATGGATGGATGAATATGTGAATGGATGGATGGATGGATGGATGGATGGATGGATATGTGAATGGATGGATGGATGGATGGATGGATGGATATGTGAATGGATGGATGGATGGATGGATGGATGGATATGTGAATGGATGGATGGATGGATGGATGGATATGTGAATGGATGGATGGATGGATGGATGGATGGATGGATGGATATGTGAATGGATGGATGGATGGATGGATGGATGGATATGTGAATGGATGGATGGATGGATGGATGGATGATATGTGAATGAATGGGTGGATGATGATAGGTGGTGGCTGGATGAATTAAGATGGATGAAGAGATGAATAGATGTATAAGTGGATGGATGGGTGGATAAATGTATAAATAGATTGATGGATGTACAGATGATATATGCATAGTATTAGAGACACAAAAGCTGAATGCTTTAAATATTTCCACGAGAAGCATAGCTAGAAGAACCTACTCAAGTCCTCACAGATAATTGATGGCACTCTGCTCACACATCTTTTTCTCCCTTTACTCATGTGGGAAGGGACGTCATTTCACAGATACACCAAGCTTCTCTAAGCAGACTTCTCTAACTCCTGTCATCATCAGCCTGAGGGATAATGAACGCTGAATAAGGAAGAGGATGAGGCATGGGGTAACTAGGAAGATGTAGGAAATAATTGATGTCAGAGTTACCCACCCTCTCTACGGAGACCATGACCTATCTCATTGAGGAAGAGCATAGTTACTCACCCTCTCTACAGATACCATGACCTGTCTATTGAGGCAGAATTTATATATCATAAAATGTAGCCTTTCAGTATGAACAATTGAATGCTCTGTACTCTATTCTCGAGTTATGACATCCCTCAGACACGCAGATGCTCATGGAGGCTTGAAGAGGTTCATAGTAGGTGCCCATGAGCTGCCTGATGTTGGTACTGGGAACCAAACCTAGGTCATCTCGAGAGGAGCAAGCGCTCTTAACTGCTGAGCCATCTCTCCAGCCCCCCAAGCTTATTTTCTTAATTAGCATATCAAATTGCGCGAATTTCTGAGGTCCCATTCGATGCTGATGTGTATACACACTGTATAATTTTCAAAGCCGGACAACCATGTTCGCTTCCACAAATCCATTTCTATTGTGATGATTCACCTAATTTTAGAACATTTTTCATCATACCCCAAAGGAACCCCAGCACTCCCACCCAGGCGGCCACCACTACTGATTTGTGTCCCTATGGATTTGCCTATTCTGGATATTCCATATAAGTGGAATTTCATAGCAAATGATCTCTTGTGAACATTTCCCTTCAGGCAGCTTGATGTTTTAAAGATTGACGTGTGTCACGTTTATCAATGTTTCATTCCTTTGTATAGACACATGATATCTCATTATATGGACATACCATGCATCCCCTATTCAAGAGCTTGTGGATATTTGAGTGGCTTCCACGTCTGGCTACTGCCAATCATGCTGCTATGACCTTGCACATACAACTTCTGTGAATGTGTGCATTTATTTCTTTTTGAATTTATAGTTAAGAGTGGAATTGCTGGGCCAGATGGTAATTCAGTGCCTTTTCAGGAATACCTAAACTATTTTCTTGGCAACGCTGTGTGTGTCCACCAGTGGGGTGTAGAGATCTTACTTCTCCGCATCCTCACAGTATTTATCCTTGCTCTAATGGGTTAGAAGGGTATCTTGTGCTGCTGGTGGGTTTGAGATGCACTAACAGGTAAGTGCCTTCTCGTGTGAAGAAGCGTCAAATCTTTGCCCCATTTTAATGTGAATGTTGGTTTTCTTTGTTAAGATATAGGGATTTTCTAACTTTGGGGTACTGCACTCATGAGAATAAAACATCATGCAAACATTTTATTTCATTATTATTATTATTATTATTATTTTACTTTTATCAGTGGTGTCCCCTGGAGCTCATTATTACTGAAGTAGGGTCAGTCACCTGTGCCCTCTAATGTGTCTGTCAGCATTTTAGTCTAGCCAGGAGATGAACTCATCCACTCTACAATGCCGAGGCTATGAACACTTGCTTAATCTTTCCAAGAATGCTTTTAGGAATACCGCATCAACACTTGGTGTGCACAGTGTGTGTGCTTTTGTGATGGAACACCATTCTTGCTGCATAACCACTGTTACCATCTTCATACCAGAGCAGCTGTGATCACCCTCAAGAGATCCTCTGACCTCTCACAGAAGGAGAGAAGAAGATCATGAGATCTTGACCTGAGATTCCATCCCCCATTGCTTCCGTGCCTCCTTGCTTCCAAGAGAGCAGTGCATTCTGCCATAATTGGCTGTGGCCTCCTAGTCATGGGCGCTGCTCATAGTATATGGACTGTGGAAGTGGAGACTACCTCTCTGCAGCTGTGGCAGTCAGCCTCAGGAGGAGGAAGTGTACAAATTAGGGAATAGACCCAGCCTGCTGGCTAGCTCTAGGCATGTGATCTAAAGACAAGCACAGAAAAAAGTAATTTAGAAGCTGCCATTTATGCTGAGGTGAAGCATTCTAGAGGCACAGTTGCTGTGGTGTCACCGATGAATGCGCCTATAAAGTAAGCCCAACAAACTCTTTGGCTCCTCAAGTTGGACTGTGGTAGAAATTATATTTTGGCCCGTCAGTGGTGCCTTGTCTGGGGAATGAATGGACTGTGACCAGAGTGGCTCTGACAGGCCTTGTCTTTCTCTTCTACTTCCTCTGCCTTGGTAAAAATCGTTAGATGGGCTTCTTAACACTAGCCACCAAGGTCTATTCCCTTACTTAGCCACTTCCTCCTCTTTAGGCTGACTGCCAAGGTCCAGCTATCAAAACATTGAAGTCCAGCAATCAAAATCCCCCTTTGGTTCACCCAATTAACACGCCTTATCAAAACCAATTAACATGCTTGTCTTAGTCAGGGTTTCTATTCCTGCACAAACATGACCAAGAAACAAGTTGGGGAGGAAAGGGTTTCTTCAGCTTACACTTCCATGTTGCTGTTCATTACTAAAGGAAGTCAGGACTGGAACTCAAGCAGGACAGGAAGTAGGAGCTGATGCAGAGGCCATGGGGGGGATGTTTCTTACTGGCTTGTTTCCCCTGGCTTGCTCAGCCTGCTTTCTTATAGAACCCAAGACTACCAGCCCAGGGATGGCACCACCCGCAAGGGGCCCTCCCCACTTGATCACTAATTGAGGAAATGCCCTACAGCTGAATGTCATGGAGGCATTTCCCCAACTGAAGCTCCTTTCTCTGTGATAACGCCAGCCTCTGTCAAGTTGACACACAAAACCAGCCAGTACAAAGTTCAATTAAAACATCCTGCCACACCCCCTAGCCCATCCTAACACAGCCCCCACCCTCTTTTCTCAGCTATAGAATGACACCTGCAAGGTCATTAGCTGCTGTTTCTCTGCCTGAGTCAGAAAGCAGCCACTTTAACTTTTCTTCCCCCTTAATAAAGTAGCTCTCTCTCTGAAACCAGGTGTTTGGGTGTGGTTTGTGCCTAATCTGGGCTTCAGCAGGGGGGGTGGGGAGGAGGGGGGGAACCCCCCCCCCCCAACAGGGCGCCCTATGTGGGGGGTGGGATGGAGGTGTCTCCCTCAGGGGAAAAGTCCATGCTCCAGCTGCTCTGCTGGAGCTAACTGCACAGCAAATGAGTTCTAAGAGGGTGCAGGCCATGGAAGACGTTCTCCTCGTTTTCTTCATACATGATAGTCACAGAGGAAAGAAATTCAGGAGGAGAGCAGGGCGGCGACTCCAGAAGAGCAGACGCTCCTGAAGGGACGGATTCTGGCTCAGGACCCCCAAGACAAAGGAGATTTGCTACAGAGGGACAGAGGGCAAAGACAAAGACAGGAGATTGAGGACTAGGGAGACAGGAGAAAGAACATGGGAGAGGGGGAAGAGATATTTATGCCGGGGGTGGGGGAGAGAGACACAAGGACTGCTTCCGCCTAAAGAGACAGGTGTGGCCTATAGGAAAACGGCGTTTTATAAAGGTAAAAGGGGGAAACCCAAGTTAGGATGAGGTGTTCAAATGCAAACCAGACACATCAATTACAACTTTAATATAACAATTGTTATTAAAAGCAGCAATTTAAAACCAAAATTCTTTCAAAGGTGCACGGGGTTATACCATCAGTTGGCAGTAATGCAGCTATTAACTAGTAGGAGTGAAACACTGCCGTTGGGAGTCCGCTGACCTGGTCAGGCCTTGGGCTGCCTTCCCCAAGGGGATGAGCACCCCCTCCCACCTTCTTTCTCCTCAGGCCCAGAGCTTCCGGGGCACAGCGGGGAGGGGCAGATGGACAAACAGCCATCCCAGCTCTCTGGCTTCCCTGGTAGCCTGGAAAACGCACGTCCGAGGTCACCATGCTCACTGAAGCCACAAACTTGACCCCAGTTCCCACATGCCTGCTAGCTTGGGGGTTGGCTTCACAACTCTCCTTCCAGCAGGCCCCACTTGGAGACCTCAGTGGCAGCAGCTGTGGGACTGACAACTGGGCTCTGTGTCCATCTGCTTATCCCTGCCTGAGCCAAAACGGGGAAGCAGAGGGAAGGGGGTGGCTGTGTCTAAAGAGCGGCGAGGCACTATGGTTGCTGAGGTTTAAGGCAGGGACCCTCTCCTCCCCTTAATGCTCATGGGCAAGCGTGGAGGGGTCAGACCCAGTCAGGGGAAAATTGGCGCCTTTGATATAGTCTGACATCACCATGACGTCACCATGTGGTCCATCTTCCCACTCCCATCCCACTCCCAGCTGGAAGCCACAGTCAGGGAGGCTGGTCCCAGTCTGATGTCCCTGACTCCTACCCCAAAGGTGCTTCTTTCCATTTTTCCAACCAAGCAAATAAGTTTCTGTTTCTGTGGGCAAAATCAGGCTCCCCACCCACCTCCTAGTTTTGGTTTCCTTCCAGACACAGCTGAGTTGGTCCATTCTAAGAATTCAGTTTGTACCGTCGATGACAAAGACTTCCTTTCTGAAGGGAACCAATGATTCAGGCCTTGGACCCCCCCCCCCCCAGCCTGTCCTAAAAATGATTGTCAGCTCCAGGGTCAGGCAGGAGCTGCGCGGGAGAGGGCTGTCTCTTGTGGGTTCTGGTTCACAGGCCAGAGGAGGCAGAGTTTGGTTTTCACATTTAACTAAAGCATGTATCCCTGAAAGAGGCCAAGGACAGGGGTCAGGGGTCCCTGGCGGGAATATGTGGTGTCTGTACACACAGTGTTTGCGATGGATTTAATCCGGCCTGGTCTTCCTCCACACCCTTTCCTCCCAGATCTACATGTTTAAGAATATGTCTGTGCAGCAAGGCCAGGCCCCAGTCCATGACAACGGTGGAGGGTTGTTGCTGGGGACAGGAAACTTATGGGAGCCTTGGTCCTGACACCCTTAGTCCTCCCAGCCTCAGTAAAGGACCCTGATTCCTGTCCCTTCTGCAGAGACCTGGCCGAGACCCAGCTCTCCCTCCCCAGGCTCTGCGTCCCAGGCATGCCTACCCTCCTGAGGTGAGGGCTACTAGTGAGAAAGCAGAAGACCCCCCCAGGGTTCCCTTCCCTCACTGCGGTCCCAGTGAGGACCCAGTGAAAAATGCTCAGTGAGGGACAGATGGGTGTGTGCGCGTGGGAGGTGACACAAGTCACCAGAAAGGGGCGAGAGGTCGGAGGTCAGAAGATGGAGAATTGGGGACAATTTAAAACAGATTCAGGCCTCAGTTCACGGTCACAGTCAGGGTACTGTCAGAGGAACCAATAAAAAGTTTGAGGGATATGGGGTGTAGTTTAGACGAGAGAGATCCAGTTGCGGTCTCAGAGACTCAGGCAATTGGTACAGCAGCACACAGGCCTTGGCCTGGCTGGCAGCAGGCAGGGGCTGCAGCCAGGATGTCCTGTTTCTCTCCAACACCCTAAGCCTGAAGAAAACAGGGACCCAGTGGCCTCTTCTGCCCCTCCTTTAGTTGGAGGGACCTGGGGCAGCCTCTGAGTCTGAGGGGTAATCAGTCACGGGTCATCCCCTCCCATTCCAACAGGTACTGAACCTTGCCTTCTGGAGTGATCCTCCGCGCCAACACGTTACACTTTTCCCCGCTCGCCAACCACGCAGTGGCACCAAAGTAGCTGGCAACACGCGACTTGAGGTAGGACATGGAGGAATCAGTTCCACTAACGTCTTCATCCTGCTGTTCAGGGCCCGGAGCTCCCTCGGCAGTGCTGGCTGAGGCGCAGCGCCCATCCTGCTTGGCCGCCCGATGCTTCCTCTTGCGGCTGCCTACTGTCCGTCCGGAGTCCTGGGAGCGGCTGGCGGAGGCAGAGCGGGAGGCCGAGGCGGAGCCGGAGGCCGAGGCGGAGCCGGAGGCGTTGGCGGCTTCAGGGGAAACCACATCTGAGAAGGTCTGGCCGGAGCCGCCACTTTTTAAACTCTGAATTTCATCTGGCGTGAAGCCGAACATACTGGCCAGGTGGTCCTGGTCTGTGCTCCAGGCTGAGGCGTGGCCACTTCTGGGAATAGCACTGTCCAGTGAAAACTTTGGTCTTTTTCTTCTACAAACTCGCCTTTTCTGCTGCTGGGATTTCTGAGGCAACATACCAGGCTTGTTCTTCCCTTTCTTCTGAAGCCGCTTATGGGTCCCTTTGCTATTTGGCATCAGTGCCCTGTCCAGAAGCTGGTTCTGGAAATCTAGCTGTTTCTTAGAATCCCGCCTAGTACAAGATGGAGACTTTCTTTACAAGATGAGGTTTCTGAAGCTAATATGGCCCCAAACAGTGGGAGTTCTGGAGAGAATTCAGACCCACAAAACAAGTCTCTTAAGGATTTCAGAGGTTGTCCCACACCATCTGTTAGCCCACAGGCACCTAGAGGCAGCTTTAAAGCATCGCCTATGGCCAACAGGTGCAGCGCATAAAAGCCCCTCCCCCATCTCTCCCTCACCCTCTGTCTCTATCTCTTCTTCCAGCTCTGTCTCTGTGTCTCCTTCTGGTTTCCTTTCTTTGTCTCCCTGTCTGGCTGCCTTTCATTCTGCTCTCCCCCAATAAGCCTCTTAAATTAGATCTGTTGCACAGCGTAATTTTTTAGTGGCGTACCTTGGTATGGGCCCGCCAAAGATACCTCACCTCTTCAGCGCCTTTATCTTAACACCACCCACGTGTGTGTTTGTCTCTGATTCCCAGTCTGCAGGGGAAAGGGGAAAGATACAGGCCTTTATGCAGTGTGTACCCATCATATGTGATGTGCCACCCGGAGCCTCTGGTTGCTTGGGGTCCAGGTGCTTAGGGGAGCATGGTAAACTTCCACAAGGGAAAAAGGAGGATGGCAGAGTCCTATGAGGGTGCCTGTCAATTTCCTAGAGTCTGGGTACCTAGAAAGCCTGTTAGACTCTTTTAAGGAAAGACAGAACTCCCAGACAGGCTCACAAGTGGGGTGTCTGCCATTTCCCTGTGTCAATGAGAACTAGGAAGTCAGCTGTGGGGGTGGGGAGACAGCTGCAGATGGGAACCACCTGGGCAGCATCTGGGCTGGGATCTAACACACAGGAGGCCCCGGGCCCTGGAACAAGCTGGGCAGCTTGAGGACGTTGCAGAGATGGACAAAAGAGAGGTCAGTGTAGAGCCGAAGAGGGGAAGCGGGCAGTGCCTACGCCACTCCCTCAGCAAAGACGTCTCCTTCCTGACTTCCTGAAGGTGAGGTGCCTGAACCTTTTCTTAAACTCTCCCAGCAGTAGAGAAACTGAAGAGCTCTCACACTCCAGCTGAAAATGCCAGCACCTGACTAATACAGATGCAGATACTTACAACCAACCATCAGACTGAGACTGAGGACTCCAAAGGAAGAGTTAGGGGAAGGACTGAAGGAGCCAACTAACCCAACCCCTCTGAGCTCCCAGGGACTAAACCACCAACCAGACTAGACATGGATGGATCTGTGGCTCCAGCTACATAGGTAGGAGAGGATTGCCTAGTTTGGTTTCAATGGGAGGGGAGGCCTTTGGCCCTGAGGAGGCTTGATGCCCCACTGTAGGGGGATGCTAGAGTGGTGAGGTGGGAGGGAGGGGGTGGGTGGAGGAGCACCCTCATAGAGGCAGAGGAGGAGGGGGGACAGGATTGGTGGAGGGAAGACCAGGAAGGGGACCAACATATGAAATGTAAATAAACAAAACAACCAAGAAAAAGTAGAGTTTAAAAATGAAATATACTCTGGGCCATTCAAAAGATATCCCAGATTATAAAGATTTAACAATGAAACCCATCTGTCCCTGACAAGTTTAGGAAATGAACCACTTCTGCTATGTAACAGTTTCCTCTGAAACTGAAACATTCCACCCTGCAGGGGGTGGGGGTGGGTGGGTGAGCGGGAACACCTTCAGCCAAAAGGCAAACAACTCAAAGTAGCATCAGGAAGTCCCTGAAACTGAGCAGATTCACTAAGCCCCTCCCTCCCAAGAGGAAGGACTGCTGAGAGTTGCAGATGAGCAACGCTGCAAAGACTTCTCCGAGACCGGATTTGCCTGGAAGAAGCAGAAATATGCTGAGCTGCCTGGAAGAGGTTTAGACTGGCCGAGTCACTTGGAAGGACACTCTATAACCTGTTGAGCTGCTTTATCCCAAGATTTGAGGAAAAAAAAGTATTTATGCATGTGTGTATGTTTGTGTACATATCTGTGGACATGCATGTGGACATAGATGTGTAAAAGCAATTGCATGCAGGCATTTATGGAGGCCAGAGACTGACATAAGGATGTTTTTCTCAATTGCTTCTCCACTTTAATTAATAATTAATTAATTAATTCTTTTCATCAGTGTCTCACTGAATCTGGGTCTCACCATTTTGGCTATACTACTGTTGGGAACAAGCAAAAGAAACTTATTCTAACTGCTATCACTTCATTTTCAGACTCCATTTAATCCTAGGGAGAAATTAAATTCAAGGTCCTGGGCCCTAGGGTAGCCGGGGACATCCCAATAGCTGAACAAGCTTCTGTTGTAAGGAGTCCAGTTGTCTGAGTCCAGACATCTCAAGGACAGCTTTTCTACCTTGCTGGCTGGGTCAGTCTAAGCTCATGGTCTCAGGCCCAGGAACTTACGCCTATCCTGATTGATGGAAGCTCCCTTGTTCAACCGCATGGCAAGATACGATTAGACCATGGTTACAGGCACTGGCTTCGTGGTTTCTTCCTTTCAATATGTTGTGCGGTGTTTCTGCAGGGTTGTACTTCAGCTCTTGAGTCTCTTCTGCGACCCTGATCGATCAGTAGTCACTTGATGACAATAATATTTTCGTCATCTGCATTGACCGGGTATTTGAGTTCTGTTGGACTTATTCTGGATTTAAGCAAACGCCACAACACTAGCTGGTCAGCAATCTCTGGGAAACTTCTTGTCTTTGTTCTCTTTCTCAGCACTTGGTTACAGGCACACACCACCATCCCAACCCTCGTGTGCACCCTGAGGACCTGAGCCCAGGACATCATGCTTGCATAGCAAGCACTTCATGCCATCTCTACAGCCCTGAGATCTTATATTGACACTCAGAACACACAATTACAAGAACTTTATGAAATAATGCTTTTTCTAACTTCCGGTGGTTCAGTCTTAGTAGTTTTATAGATGGTCCTCAACTTACAATGGGGTTTTATTCAATAGACCCATTGGAAATAAAGTTGAAAACATGTAACTACTCACTAAACTTCTGAGCTTGGCAACATGGTGGAGTATCAGCTGTCCGCCTTATGGTTGACTAAGAGCTGGGACTCACTGTCTCTGTTCAGCATGGCAACAGTATATTCCGACATCCCCAGCAAGGAAACGATTACAAAGAAAAATAATCCCAGCTTTTGGCACTGAGATTCGAAAACTCAACCGAGTGTGAGTTTTACTGAATGCATACTGATTTTTCTGCTATTATAGAGTGGAAACATCCTGGTTTGGGGGCTGTCCAGGTTCTATGGCAGCCCTCTCACTGTTAATATTCTTTTTGTTTATTCCTCATTTTAAACAATTTTAGGTTCTCAGTGGAAGTTGGAGCACACCTTACAGGACCTATTACTGAAAGTAGAAAACCTTTAAATTAGAATCAAAGAAAGTTTTATGTGATATACTCTGCTCACACATACTCTGCACATGTACTGCTCACATGCACACTAAGCATACACTGCACACACACTGCATCTATATACACTGCATGCACACATGCACACACAAGCACACACACTGCATATAAATACACTGCACACACTGCATATATACACACTGCATACACACATGCACACACAGGCACACACACTGCATATATACATGCTGCACACACATGTACACACAGACACACACACTGAACATATACATGCTGCACACACTGCATATATACACACTGCATACACACATGCACACACAGGCACACATACTGCATATATACATGCTGCACACACACATGCACACACAGGCACACACACTGCATATATACATGCTGCACACACATGTACACACAGACACACACACTGAACATATACATGCTGCACACACAGACACACTGCCTATATACATGTGGCAGACACACATGCACACACAGGCACACATACTGCATCTATACACACTGTACACACACATGCACATACACTGCATATATACATGCTGTGTGTACACTGCACACACAGCACACACATTGCATACATAGCACACACACTGCACACACAACAAACACTGCACATACACTGTATACATAGTGCACACACAGTACACACACACCTGTACATGGGCAGCATATGTAATAATCCTCATGCTGTAGGGGTGGACACAGCCATATCCTCCAAGTTCCCTGGCCAGTCAAGTTGGTGAGATCACTGAGTTCTATGTTTAGTGAGAGACTCTGTCTCAAAAAATAATAATAAGGCAAAAAGCAATAGAGGACAACAGATGACATAAACATCTGTCCTCCATATGCACATTCATATACATACACAACACACATTTTACACACATGTATGACACATACACTGCACATCCTTACATTACATATACATGACACGTACTACACATATATGCACATGAATACACTGCCCATTCACTGTATATACACCGCATGCACACATACATACATTGCACACACTGTATACATACATGGTACAAATGCATATATCACACAGATACTGCACACATGCATATGGTACACACACATACCACACATACACACACCATACACACAAATATACAGACACTGAACACATATATTGCACACAACTGTCATATGCATACACTGCAGATGAGCTACACACTAAACATACTCTGTAACATACATATTCTACACATACAAAATTAAAAATTTTTTCACATTTATTTTCAGATCCCTTTCATCTCAAATCTCAGAATTAAAAGATGTATCCAATAAAAATATAGAAAGCAGATATAAGAAAAGAGATTTTAATACTACCTTTAATTTTAACATTTTCTACATTTATCATGTGTATGCATGGATGTGCAGCAGTGTTTATGTGAAGTTGAAGGATAACTTGTTTAAATAGGTTCCCTCTTTCTTCCATGAGGGTTCCAGGGATTGAACTTAGGACCCTAAGCTTCGCAGAAGCTCCTTTACCTGCTGAGCCATCTCCCCAGACCCTGTAACGCTGGTGTAACATGTAGCTGGTGTAACATGTAGCTGGTGTAACATGTAGCTGGTATAACATGTAGCTGATATAGCATGTAGCTGGTGTAGCATGTAGCTGGTGTAACATGTAATTAGCACCACAGTAGGTATTAGATCCTGGAAATGATGTTCCTAAAATTCTGCTGTTGGGAAGAATATCTTTACCATCAAACTAATGAATTTATTGGGCTTTGTTACAGAGCCTAGATGAGGGGTTCCTTACGGCAGTGGGGCATTCCTCCCTCAACAGGCTGCACCCTAAAGGCTCTACCCAGCAGGCCAGGGGGCATTTCTGCAGCCTCATAGATGGAGCCTGTGATGGTTGGAATATGCTTGGCCCAGGGAGTAGGCATTATTAGAGGGTGTGGCCTTGTTGGAGTAGGTGTGTCACTGTGGTGTGGGTTTTAAGACCCTCATCCTAGCTGCCTGGAAGCTAGTTTTCTCTTACCAGCCATCAGATGAAGATACAGAACTCTCAGCTCCTCCTGCACCATGCCTGTCTGGCTGCTGCCATGTTCCTGCCTTGATGATAATGAACTGAACCTCTGAACCTGTAAGCCAGCCCCCTTTAAATGTTGTTCTTATAAGAGTTGCCTTGGTCATGGTGTCTGTTCATAACTGTAAAACCCTAACTAAGACAGAGCCCTTGGTCTTCCTTGGCATGCACACACACACACACACACACACACACACACACACACACCCCTACATATGCTCTATGCCCTTCCCTAGTCATGCAGTGTTAGCAGGAGGTAGGGAGCAACGGGATCCTCAGGTAAGAATCTCATGTTCTACTCTGAGCCTCTCTGTAGGGGGAATGGGGTGGGGGGAGTGTAAACTGTCAACCAACCTAGCTACAATGATTTTCTGCAAGGGGGAACAACTAAACTCCCACAATGACTATTGCTTGCCTCAGAGGACAGTTACACATGACAGGTTGTTCCAAATAACATGTTCTAACACAGAAGTGGTTTTATGAACGTTTTAGTTACAAGGCAAAAAAATTCACAAGCAAGTCATTTTTCAAATAAATTGATGGGGACATCAGGCAAACGGATTCCAGTAGCAGGAAGTCTCTGTTATTAGCTTTAGATGCTATCTGATAGCAGTTTTTGCTCTGGGTTGGTGGGAGCCAGTGGTCTGCTAAGAATACACACTGAAGGTTCTGCCTCACAGTCAGAGCAACATCAAGTCAGACACAGAGATGGCCAATGGATGGTTATTAAAGAGATGATGGACAGCTCAGGATAATTTGACTCCTGATTCACAACACACTATATTAACAAAGTTCCAAAAGATTGGCCATCTTAGTATAAGCAATCCCGCTCTGGTCATAGGGACGTCTGTTGATGATCCTCTTGCTAGACAAGCATCATTTTTCCATGCATGCTGAATTCAAATGCTACTTTGTGTCCCATAGGACCGAGGATGCTCATAGCTGGGGTGTGACAAAGATGAAGCTGAGAGGTCAGAACGGTCTTCCAGAGGGAGGAAGAGGCTAGGACACCATCAGGAAGACGTCCCAGCTCTGTCAACATCCCTGCACATTATGGTCCCGGCCTGTTTTTTTTCTTTCTCTGTCCTCTGGGTCTGACGTATAATAGAAAAAAGGTGCCTAAAATTAAAATAGTGGGGATCACAGCATGCGTCTAAAGAAATTGAAGTAGCAGATGGCAGAGAAGCCATTCTAAAGAACCACAAGTCCCTCTTCAAGGATATTCACACCCTTTAACCAGAAGCCAGCCTGGCTATGTAGATAGCTTCATCTCTCAGATTACTTGATTCCTTTTCAAGTCACAAGAATAACCAACCCCCTCATCCCCTCACCCCTTCACCCCTTCACCCCCTCACTACCACCACTTTTTCTGTACTGGGGGGGTAAAGTCTGTAGAAGGAACACTGTTTCAAGATGAGGTTGAATCCCAAGTATGACCCTTGGGATTAATTTTTTTTGCTCTGTGTCGGTTAGCTTGATGCCAATCTGGTGTACGATAGAGTCATTTGGAAGGAGGGAACCTCAACTGTGAGAATGCCTCCCTAGGATTGGCCTATGAGTAAGTGGTCCAGGGGAGACTGAGCAAGTCATTGAATGGTGTCCTTCCATGACGTCCGCTTCAGTTCCTGCCCTGATTTCCCTCAGTGGCGTGGAACCTGAGAGTTGCAGGCTGGAGTAAAACCCTTCTCACCAGGTTGTGTTTGGTCACTGTGTTTTATCAGCTTAGCTGAGATGATGCCTCACTCTCTGCCCCACCTCCATATCCCGCAAACCGCCATTTATAAACGGGGTTAGATCTGTGCGTGGCACATAGATGCTGCAATATGAGTGTTTAACTGAGTCACAAATAAGATCTAAAGCCTGAAGCTTTGGTTTAGGGAATGCTTGGGTATCAGAGCAGTCATAACAAAAGTGTGGTTGACAGGAAGACAATGCCATCAAAGCCATCAAGATCATGGTGATCCTTACTGAAGTATACCAAGGCAGAGTAAATCTCACAGACAACTTATTATTATTATTTTTTATTTTTTATTTTTATTTTTTGGTTTTTCAAGACAGGGTTTCTCTGTATAGACCTGGCTGTCTTGGAACTCACTCTGTAGACCAGGCTGGCTCTAAAGGATGTGTACATTTTAACTGGTTGGTCTATTGACCGGGGACCTAGGATTGTTACCAGGGAAACAGGGGCTCTCATTTTCAGTTCCCAGTTTCATTAATAAACGTTTCTTAGAACCATTAGGCATAAGAGCAGGAGTAGCTTATTAAGAAAGGAAGGGCGTTCCCAAGAGTAAACTAGCGAGCTGACAGAAGAGCAGAAACACATCCTGCCATACCTGTCCTTTCTTCTGCTTGGATCTTGAAGGCCTTTTCATGCATCCACTGTTCTTAGAACCCAAGTGTCTTGGTTAGGGTTTCCCTTGCTGTGAGGAGACGCCATGACCATAGCAACTCTTATAAAGGACAGCATTTAATTGGGCTGGCTTACAGGTGAGGAAGTTCAGTCCATTATCATCAAGGTGGGAGCAGGGCAGCATCCAGGCAGGCATGGTGCAGAAGAAGGAGCTGAAGAGTTTGAAGGCAAACAGGAGAGGACTGTCTTCCAGGCAGCTAGGAGAAGGGTCTCAAAGCCCACCCCCACAAAACACGGTTCCTCCAAAAAGCTACTCCAACACCTACTCCAACAAGGCCACACCCCCTCCAACAAGGCCACGCCCCCTAGTACTGCCACTCCCTGGGCCAAGCATATTCAAACCACCATACCGGGTGAGGAAGAGCTTCTGTCTTTTGCAGACTGGCTTCTTTCATGTATTAATCTTGGTGTTTCAGCTCAGATTCTTAACCTCCGATCACAAGATCACTTGACTCCCTACCCCCAGCCACAGGCTTTACTTCAGATGTGACCACGAAGAAAAGCGTACGTTCCCATGAGTCCTCTCAGGGCCCCAGGACCCAGACTGAGCCTCCTTAGGTCTCTTCTTATCCTGTCCCTCAAAACGGATCCCTCCAGGAAATCCTATGCTCCAGGGCTGGAAGGAGGACTGTCCTCTCCCTAAGTGTGTTTGTCTTTTCGCTAACTCAACTAACACTGTTGTGGAGAAGACAGATGGGCTCATATTTTATATCCTCCCCAGTTTTGTCCAAAACTAAACAAACTTGTGTTTCCATTTTTTCTACATATCACATCATTTTATCTTAAGAGAGTGAGCATTTGGACCCAGAACAAGCTCCCTCTCCCTCTTGTGATTATTATTTATTGTGAGTGTGAACTACAGGGGTGGGAGGAGGGAGGGGGAGCGAGAGAGAGAGAGAGAGAGAGAGAGAGAGAGAGAGAGAGAGAGAACCTGTGATGGATTTGTGTCTCTCAGTATGTGGTGTGTGTGTCTAGGTCAGAACTCAACATTTGGGTGTCCACCTTACTGTTTGAAGCAGGGTCTGAAGTTTGCTAGTTGTGGTAGGCTAGCCGGCCAGGAGGTTCCCACAATCCTCCTGTCTCTGCCTCCCCAGCACTGAGACTGCAAGGCACACTGGGTCTACACTGGCTCCTCATACTTCTGAGGCAAGCTTGTCACAGGGTGAGCTGAATTTAAGCCCCTCAAGCCTGGCTTCTTAGAAAACTTTATCTAAGACTTTCAGTGCCAAGCAGCTGTAAGACTCGGATGAGCCGGGACCCAAAAGGAACAGCACAGAGCAGGCACCCTGGGTGGCCCGGTTGGTGAGTTTTTATACAGTTTCCGGGGGCGGAATAGAGCATCAGCAACTAGGCACAATATGATTGGTGGAACAGTGCATCCTTTAAACTGATTGGTCTTTAGGGAATGAGGTAGTAGGGGCTTAATTAGCCTCTTCCTTCCGTCCTACATGCTCTCTGACCTGACTTCCAGGAGGCGAGGGGTCCTTGGCGGAATTTTCCAAGGGCTCTGAGCTACATCTTTACAGCCGGCTCAGAAAGCCTGTTTCCTTCCATCACATGAGGGTTGTTGTGGGTGCCTTTCCCAGACCACAACTTCCCGACCTGGCACAAGGCGCTTGTTAGAGTCACTGAAGATGGCTAGGGGGCCTCCTGTCTATCAATGATTTGGGGAAAAGCTGTGGAGTGGTCTGTAGAACCCTGGTCTTTGTCACAAATCTGTCATCGTGTTCTGCAGATGAACCCTGCCCTCACTCTTGTGAGGTCGGAATCTATCAAATGCTACTCTGTCTTCTGTCAAGAGCAGGGCAGGCCATTTCTGTTTGCGGAAACCTGTTTGCGGAAACCCTCTGTGATCGCCCAGCGTAGAAGCCAGTGCTTAGGAGTGTCTTGATTGTTCTTATTACTAAACATCAGAATTGGAGACTCTGGGGCCTTTGTAGCAACCCAGTCGGCCCTGGCAGCTTTCTCAGAATATTCCCTGCACCCAGTGACTGGCACCTCCCAGTCTACTCATCTTACCTTCTGCAGTTTAGCACAGGCCAGGGAGACCATGCACTTCTCCATTTTAAATACCTCAGCCTCTCAAGACTCATTGAGCAAACAGCTCACAGCATTATCAGGATGCACTTGGCATCTGAATTACTAGAGAAAGGACCTCCCTCTTTGCCTGTTTTATGTCATCATGGAATACATCTTTCCAGGGGCTGGGAGTACAGGGCCAGGCCACTCTGTCCTGCCAGGCACTCAGTGCAAGGAAGTTGGCTGTTAGAGTCTGAAGGTGTTGCAGACACTAAGGTGATACAACTTAGTTGGGTAAAGTAGCTCACTTCCTTGGGCTCAGTAAACAGTAAGCTCTGACTAAGTCATGTCCAGCTGAGTCCGAGCCTCTTCAGTCTGGAAGTCACCAATCGAGAATCGAGGCTATTCCGCAGACAGCCACACGAGGGAGCTGTAGCCCAGTGGAAATGAAGGTCACATCAGGTGCCATGGGGCGAGGCCAGATGCGGCTCTCTGTGGCCCCTTCGGCCCTAACTGGGATGAGTTCACTGCGAGAACATGAACTTACACGCTCTCCTGTTTTGTGGCCTGAAGGAGGAAAACTTGCGACATCTTCTAGGAGAGTGAACAATTGTAGGGTAGCCACAACCTAGACTCTAGCAATTGCAAATGCAGGCGTAGGAACTGATTCATAGGGTAGGATTAGGGGAGCGTGTGCAGCTGGAGGAGCCCTTCAGAAAGGGTGTCACTCCAGGACAAGATGGCTCACACAGCCCAGCTAACCACTCTGTCAAGTGCAGCCCCACCTTGCATACATCAGCTGGCAGAATGCTTGCCTAGTGTTTGGGAAGCCTCAGGTTGGCTCTCCACTCAGCACCTCACAGAGCTGGGTGTGGTGTGGTGCGGGCCTGTGAGCCAAGAACCTAGGAGGTGTAGGTGGTATGGTTGAAGTGCAAAATCATCACGCCACACTCAGCTACATAGTCTGAGGCTAGCCTGGGCTACGAGAGACCCTGCTTTTTAAAGGAAAAAAATGATGTGTGTACATGTGTGTATGTATGTGTGTTGTGTGTGTATGTATGTTGTGTGTATCTGTGTGTGCATGTGTGTTTATATGTGTATGTGCATATTTATGTGTGTATGAATCTGTATGTGTGCGCATGAATGTGTATGTGTGTGCATGTGTATATGTATGTGTGTTGTGTGTATGTGTTGTGTGTATGTGTTGTGAGTGTGTGTATGTATATGTGTATGTATATGTGTGTATACATGTACAAAAAGTCCTGCTTCAACTGTTCGCAGACAGACACAATGACCTTGCCATAGAATAATAGGAAATATAGAAGGAACATCTTCACTGTGAACCATGGGACAGCTCTCCACTTCCAGAGTCCTCCAAAAGGTCTGGTGGAGCCCAAACCACCACATGTGGTACCCTTACTCTGGAAGCCTTCAGAGCCTTCCTCTGGAGCCATATTTAGGACAGAGGCAAGAACAAGCAGACCCCCACTTCCCACCTTCCCTGCCTACTCCATGAGATCATGGGAGCAAGGACCCTTGTACTGACCGCTCTCTCCCTTCCTGGCCTGCTAAGTGCAGCCCACTCCCCGCTTTGAGCAGGGACCCTCTGAGCTGAGGCAGCACACCTTCGAAAGCATGCGACAAGGCAGAATGGAAAATAGTCTTTTTGAGAGGGTCAAACTCACTTCAAGGAAAAGCACCTTCACCCTTATCTACCCCTAGGGCCTTCCCCTCGTCCGTCCCACAGGCCAGGCCTGAGAGCCAGCTCCCAGGCTGCAGGCTCACTGAGCTCTCTCAGGCCCATCCCTGCAGACTGGTCACATCCTCCCTAAGACAGAACAATACCTGGATCTGAGTGTAGATGTGGAGGTGGACAGCCTTCCCTGGAAGAGCCATGAGAGGGAGGAGGAGGATTGTCAAAGCTGGCGGGACAGGGCAAGGAGACACTGCCTACAGAACTATGAGAACATGAGAGCTATGGTCAAGGAGCACTGGTGACCCTCATCCCCAGAGCATCAGGCACAAGTCTCCCTAAGAGAACCTTGCCTAAGAGGCAGCCAGGCTGGGGTGGGGGTGGGGAGGCACGGGCACAGCAAGATGAGATTCTGAGAATCTAGTCAGCCAGAAGATGCGGGTCCCACCGAGGAGAAGTGCAGAGCTGGAGCCCTATATTCCCAAAGATGTCTCCTTCCTCGCCCTTACTTTTTGTGGGGGCCACCATGAGAGACAACTTCTTTGTCCTGCTGTCCCCTGCCTGCTGGTGACCTTACCTCCATGGGTGTGGAAACACTGCCAAGTCCCAGGATCCCCAGCTCCTTCTCAATCTGGCCTGGGGCTTTTGGACCTGACAGCAGGATATGCTGCTATCTTCACATTTAAATTCCACTTTCTTTTCATTATTTTTAAAAATTTATTATTATTATTATTATTTTTTAATTGCTGTGAAGAAAGTTTTCTGTGAAGAAACACCATGACCACAGAAACCATTTAACTGGGGGCTTCTTACAGTTTCTGGTGGTTAGTCTGTGATCATCACCGCAGGAAGCATGGCAACAGGGAGGCATGGGGCTGAGAGCTTAACTCCTGATCTTCAGGCAGAGAGAGAGAGAGAGAGAGAGAGAGAGAGAGAGAGAATCTAGAGTGTGCTTTTGAAATCTCAAGGCCACTCCCAGTGACACACCTGCTCCAACAAGGCCACACCTCTTAATCCTTCCTGATCAGTTCCACTAACCAGGAACCAAACATTCAAATATATGAGACTATGGGGACTATTCACATTCAAGCAACTCCAATGTGCATACCAAATAGTGTCATTTTCTTTATTTCCTTTATTATGGATGCAGAGTCTACCCTGTAGCTATTTCCTTAGAATTGAAGCAATTCACCCTAGAAGGAAGCTCAAGAAAGCCCAGAAAGTTCTAAAGGAAGGATCATGAACAACTTCAAAAATTCAGGAAGTCCTTTCCCTCCCCAAGGTTATCTAAGCAGCGAGGGCAGCTGAGCTGGAGAGCCTCTCTGACCTTGGAACTGTCTGCAGGATGTGCTAAGAACCCCAGCCTTCCAGTTGTCACGAGCTGTCACTCATGCAGGGGTGGGATTCAATGATGCTGCCTTTGAGTCACATCTGTGACTTGTAGGTAACTCCTCATTCGTAATCCTTTAAGCAACCCCAATAAACTCCTTGATTCACAGAGTTGGAGTTTATGGAATCATTACATTGTTCTGTTTTCAATTATCCATCTGCGGTGAGTAAACATTTGTTCACTTCTCCCTGGGGACAGTGTCACACCCAGGTTCAGGTAGACCAGGCTGGCCTCAAACTCCTTGTGTTCAAGGTGTGAACCACTATGTTAAACTCAACCAGAGATTTCTCAATCAAATACTTTAAGTGTTGAGTATTTACTTTCCTCTTAAATGTCACAAACCATGCCTATATTCCCTGCATTTCTCACATCATTTTCATCTTCCCAACTTCTGGTTACAACATCCAAGTAAGCTTGAGCACTAAATATCTTTTACTACTCAACCTTCCAAACACATCCTCAATCTTTCAAAAGATTAGAAACATGATCAGGTCTGCTGCTGCAAACCCCACTTCTGGTAGTAATTTCTGTAGTAGTTATTTCCCCCCTCTGTCACTGGGATAAATATTCTGACCAAAAGCAGCTCAGGGAAGGAACTAATTTATTTGAGTTATACTTCCAACCAAAGTCAGGAGGTCAGGAAGGAACTGAAGCAGAAACCATGGAGAAATGCTGCTTGCTGGCTTGCTTCCTAACTCTGCTCAGATACCTTTCTGACTTAGCCCAGGACCCCTGTCTAGGGATGCACTGTCCACAGTGAACTAGGTTCCCTTATATCAGTCAGCCATCAAGAAAATGCCTCATAAGCATGCTCACAGGCCAGTCTGATTGAGTCAAACTCTCAGTTGAGGCTCCCTCTAAGAGTTTTAGGCTATGTCAGGTTGATAGCAGAAGCTAACGAGATCTCCCTTGCATTTCCTTCTATGTTTGTTTTGTTGTTGTTGTTTTGTTTTTTTCCAAGATAGTGATTCTTTGTGTTGCCCTGGTTGTCCTGGAACTCACTCTGTAGACCAGGTTGACCTTGAACTCAGAAATCTGCCTGCCTCTGCCTCCCAAGTGCTTGGATTAAAGGCATGCGCCACCACCGCCTGGCTTTTTTTTTTTTTTCTATGTTTGGTTTATTTCTAGTTTTAAGTCGCCATTTTCAATGTGCAAGAAAGTTAAGCCAGGACAGTGTCTCTCTCATTTGTAAGGGGGTAAAAGATACAGGCATTATAAACTATAAAATACTGTTATAAATGCTTGAAAATATTGAAAAAATGGTAGCCATTCACTCTCATGGATTGGAAGACTTAGTATCTAGAGCCGTATCACGTGATCTTTATATTCAGTAAAATTACACACACACACACACACACACACACACACACACACGCACACACACACGCACACACACATGCACGCACACACAAAGAATCAGTTCTCAAGCTGGAGAGACATGTAGGTCAGTGGAATAACCCAAGACTCCTGAATAAACTCTTGTGACTATGGTCGAATGGCTTTCGATGAGAGGAAAAAGACTTCAAATTTCTCCAACAGTCCACACGGAGACAGCCTAATGTCCATGCTGAGATGAATTAGTGTGAATCCTCCACCGTATACCATGTGCAAAAAAAATTAACTCTAGATTAATGACACACATTAAAGCTAAAATCCACAAAACCCTCAGGAGAAAAACTAGAGATAAATCTTCATTACTTAGTAATGAAGACAGGGAGGTTCAGCTCTTTCTCAAGATACGGAAAAAAGATTATCTGGGCCATGGGAGGTGGCTTGCTTGGTGAAGTGCCTGCCGGGCAACAGGGAGGACTACTAGGATTTAGACGCCCAGCACCCAGACAAAAGCTAGGCATGCTAGCAGATGTCTATAATCTAACCCCTGAGGAGGTACACTGCACTCCCAAAGAACTCCTGGGGTGCCTCATTTATGTACGTACAAAGACAGGGACCCATGCGGGAGAGTACATTAAGGACAGTGGCAAATGGGAGAAAGGACATAAAAAAAACCTCATCACCTAAATATAAGTCATTTAGTTTATGCCTACAAAGAAATACAGTGGAAATTGTATGATATTTGGTTTAGTGGCCATTTCTCAGCCATGACCCCCAAAGCACAGACAATAAAAGAAATATTGGATAAGCTGAGCTTCACCAAAACTAAAACACTGATGTCTCACCATAGTTGCCTGATATAGTGAAAGGCAACACACTGACAAGGAGAGAACAATTGCAAGCCAGGGGTTTGCTGTGTGCTATGCCTTCAGAGCACAGACTTCTCAAACTCTCGCAACTTTACAATTAAACCACATCCATCCAAAAATGAGCAAAGAAATAAACAGCTGAAAGGCAAGAAGAGAAAGTCGACATGTCTCCTAAGCGGGTATTAAAATATTGAAGTACACAAAAAGATGGTCAGTGCCATTTGTCACCTAGAAACTGAAGCTTCTGAAATAGGGTACTGCCTCACAACAAAGGGAATGGCTACAATTAAGACAGACAGACAGACAGACACGCACACATACACACACACATACACACGCACACACACACATGCACATGCGTGCATAAACACAAAGAAGGGAAGGAAAGGGAAGGAAAGAAAATGAATAGTGTTGCTGAGATTGTGGAGAAATTGGAACCTCTATGTAAAAATCTCCTGTCAACTTTCCAGCCAAAGGATGGTTTTATCTTATCCCAGAGTTCCACATTCTAGTGAAAAAGACATTTCCATTTCCTTTATTGTGATCAAACACCTTACCTGAACCAACACGAAGGAGGGTTTATTCTGGCTCACACTTTGAGAGTATAGTGCATCATGGCAGGAAGTCACAGCAGCAGCACTATGAGGCAGCAGTCACACTGCATCACTGCAGCCGGAGTGTGAGGCAGAGGGTCACACTGCATCATTGCAGCAGGAGTGTGAGGCAGCAGTCACACTGCATCACTGCAGCCAGAGTGTGAGGCAGAGGGTCACACTGCATCACTGCAGCAGGAGTGTGAGGCAGAGGGTCACATCCCATCTTCAGTCAGGAAGAAAGTAAATTCTGGTGCACAGTTCACATTTTCCTTTTTGTTCAGTCTAGGACCCTAACCCATGTGGCTCACAATCTAGGAACTCCCTCAGGAACGTGCTTAGAGGTTTCTTTCCTGTGTAATCCTCTATTCACTCAAACTGTCAATCAATTTGAACTGTCACAGAGATGAAGCTACTTGCAGCAGACACCTTGCCCGATGCCTACTTTCCTCCTTTAATCCTCTCAACTATTAACCATGGGAGACTCTTTCACCTGGTTTTAGGGATTAAGTGAGTTTAGGTGTCTGCTTGAGGACATAGGTAAAGAGACACACAAGGAATAGAGTATTCCATTCTCCTTTCGTGTTAAAGGGATGGACCTCTTGTCTTTCAAGAACACATGGATGAAGGCCTCTCCCAGGTCTTAGGGGTTGGAAGTGCATAGAGATATTAGGGATGATAGCCCTTCTGCCCAAACCTCCTCTTGGTAAGTGCTTCATGGTAGGCCACACAGCTTCTGGGAACCATGTTGGAATCTCGAAGGTGAGGAGAATCCCAGGCTCTCTCCTCTGCCAAGAACAGGTCTAGGCAGGAACTAAGGGAGGGAGTTCCAGGCATGACAGCCAGGGCTCAGCCACATCCAACACACCCACCTCCACCTGCCCTGGCTCCCAGCCCAGGGAGGCTTTGCCATTTCCACTGATGGAGGCGGACTCACTGAAGCAAGCAGGGTGAGCAGGGTGAGTGGTTAGAGGGTGTCTGTGCGCTGCTGCAGCCAAGCCGAGGACACACAGTGGGCTTTCCTTAGTTGGTATAAACATGGACTCTCCTCCCCTCCAGCCCTCAGGCTTACTCTAACACATAAAAACACAACATCACACACACACACACACACACACACACACACACACACACACACACACATGATCATTCCTTTATATCACACAGACCATACCTACATTACATTAACCCCACTGTGCTGGCTGCTTTTGTGTGTCAACTTGACACAAGCTCGAATTATCACAGAGAAAGGAGCTTCCCTTTCCCTTCAGGAAATGCCTCCATGAGAACCAGCTGTAAGGCATTTTCGTGATCAAGAGGGGAGGGCATAGCCCACTGTGGGTGGTACCATCCCTGGGCTGGTATTCTTGGGTTATAAGAAAGCAAGCTGAGCAAGCCAGGGGAAGCAAGCCAGTAAGGAACATCCTTCCATGGCCTCTGCATCAGCTCCTGCTTCCTGACCTGCCTGAGTTCCAGTCCTGACTTCCTTTGGTGATGAACAGCAATGTGGAAATGTAAGCTGAATAAACCCTTTCCTCCCCAACTTGCTTCTTGGTCATGATATTTTGTGCAGCAATACAAACCTTGACTAAGACACCCACATGTCATATATATCATACCCAAACATCATACACACACCACAAGCACACATATTCACACACCATACAATGCAGTGCACACACCACAAACACATATACACACATGCACCATGTACACCATATACACATACCACACAACCCAACTCTCTCTCTCTCTCCTCTCTCTCTCTCTCTCTCTCTCTCTCTCTCTCTCACACACACACACACACACACACCACCCCACAATCTCCATTAAGAGCACATATGGACACACTTGCATCTCTCTCTCTCTCTCTCTCTCTCTCTCACACACACACACACACACACACACACACCACCCCACAATCTCCATTAAGAGCACATATGGACACACTTGCATTCAGGCTCTTAACTGTGTTCACATGGGTAGCAGCTCTCTCAGGCTTGGCTCCGTCGCTACACATAAAAACCAACAGGAACTATCATGGGTAAAATTAGATCAGACCTACCCAGATGCAACTGTACCTTAGCAACTCTTAGTCTGCACATGCCGTGATGGTTAAACTTGTCTGTTTGATCGGATCTGGAATCACAGCGAACCACTGAGCACACGGGTGAGAACTGTCTTGTCCTTGGGAGGTTTGCCCTAAACGATGGTGGCGTCTTCCAGTGGCAGGTCTCCATTATGTAGCCACGGAGAAAATGCCTCAGCACCAGCCCTATAGGCCAAGCAGACGGAGGCAATGTCTCTGTTGGTGGCCCCTCTTCACAGTGACTCTGTTATGGATCATGCTGACAGAAACTAACACCAGATCCTTTGGCTTTCCAATCTGGAAGACCAGTGGCTTCCCAAGAATCCTTGAGGCCTCCAGAGCTGTATTGGGACCAGAGGTAGTCTGCCTTCTGGTTTGAGTAACTTCTGGGTTCTTGGCCTCTCCTGGAGAGACAGACATTGTTAAACTACCCAGACCATATCATGCAAATCTAGCTAATTAATCCCCTTTTATATCCTTTTAATTGTGTTCCCCTAAAGAACTCCAATACCAACAATCCATTTCTGAGGGGACCAGTGGGCTAGGCTGGGGCCTAGAAAGGGAAGGGGAGGAGAACAAGACAGGGAAGGGTGAGCTGCTTGTCAGATTGGTTTGCATGAGTCCCCACGGGCTCATGTGGTTCTCCTGCTGGGACTGTCTTATGAAAAGGGTGTGGAGCTCTCAGGGGCAGGCATGACACCTCACTGGAGGACGGGGTCACTGGAAGCAGGCCTTCTGGTTCTCTGCTTCCTGACTGTGGGGACAATGTGACCAGCTGACTTCCTGCTCACGATAGACTGAACCTGTGGACCTCTGAGCCAGGGTCAGCCTTTTCTCCCTTAAGCTGCTATTATCAGGGCATTGTATCACAGCAACAGGAGAATTAACCAATAGAGGAGGAGCAGAGGCTGCCCCTGGGGAGGAGAATGGGCCTCCAGGTTGTTCTGATACCCAAGATTCCCATGGTCCATCTCTGTCTCTGCACTCAGAGTCAGGAGCATCCTTTGTCAGAGATGTAAATACATTTGTGTCTTTGTACAGTGGAGTTATTTAATTACAAAAAAATTTACAAACTACGTCAATTTCATTAGCTGGAAATTGCTAAGAAGTTGCAATTTCACTTGATAGGTGGCCAAGGCAAACACGGGTTCTTCTCTCCAATCTTAATTACTAATATTAACTCTTAGATCACACATTATACATCATGTTATAATTATATTTCTATGCAGCCATTTTAGAATGGCTACAAAAACATTAAAGTGGCCTCAGCAGAGTCTGAGTTTTAAAAAGCCTTATTGGAGGCAGAAGGCACACACACACAACGCTAAGCTGAAGAGTCAAGTCGAGCCTCAGGGTTTAGTCCAACAGTAAAGGCAGTGTGGAGAACCCGGTCCAGACAGATGACCAGTGGATAGGCAGACAGAAATTCAAACCGGCTATAGCCGCCACAGGAGTCAAGTTGGGACCATCAGGAGTTCTCTGCCTGTCAGTTCCTTGATGCACACTAAGAATGTCAGATGAGAGATTGAAAGGTAACATCATCTTTGCAGTGTAGGAGGTCATTTTACAGTGTGGGATATTCCTGTTGCAGTGTGGGGCATCACCATTGTGGTGTGGGATATCACCTTTGCAGTGTGGGACACCCCCTTGCAGTGTGGGACACCCCCTTGCAGTGTGGGACACCCCCTTGCAGTGTGAGATATCATCATTGCAGTGTGGGACACCCCCTTGCAGTGTTAGGAATGCAGGTGAGGGTGCTGCACACTTCCTCAGCCTGCTGTGCTCAATAAGTTCTCAGGCCTGGTTTCCCTGAGAGGGCTTGGATACGCCCATGTGTTTCTATGGCTCCATCCTAGTTAGCTCTCTGTTGCTGTGATAAACACCATGACCAAAAACAGCTTAGAGAGGAAAAAAAAATGTTTATTTCACCTCACAGGTTAGAACCCATCATCAAAGGAATTCAGGGCAGGAACTCACGTCAGGAGCCTGGAAACAAGAAGGAAAGCTAGAGCATGAGGGGCAGCGCTTGCTGGCTCGCCCCCCATGCCTGCCTTTTTACGGTATGCAGGATGACCCGTGCAGGAGTGGTACTGCCCACAGTGGGCCAGACACTCACACGTCACACATCAATCAAGACAACATCCCACAGACTTGTCCATGGACCAGTCTGATGGAAGCATTTCCTCAACTTAGGTTCCCTTTTCCCAGGTGACTGCAGTTTGTGTCAAGCTGACCAAAAATTTAGTAGTACAAGTTCCAATCTATTGTGATAGATTTGCATGGAGCCTCTCTTTTTACTTTTAGAAACAAGTCATTGATCCACTTGTGCTTAGTGGGTGGACAGGTGACATTACTTACATGTCCATGTAGATGTAATCACTCCATCTTCAGGTTTACACCCAAAATGCAGCCAAATGTTGTAGTAAAACGGAACTGCCCAGAACCAGACATAGCCTGAAAACTGCCAGACAGGATAGCCAAGGGTCTTTTTTTTCCTCTTCTGCTTGACAACGCATCCATAGAAGAGAGTACACAGTTCAAGAAAAGGGTGATATCTCCCAGAGGAGGGGGGACCACTATACTGAGAAGGGGCCCCATCTGTCCCTAGGTGAGAAGGAGATCAGGGCTCTGGGCCACTGTTAGCTGATTTTTACCAGAGCTGAGTCTGAGCCCAAGGTAAGAACTTAACCTCAGTCATGAACAAATGTCTTCTTATCCAGATGGGGCGCTGTTCTATTTAGGTTTCTGTTGCCATGACCAAAAGCAACATGGGGAGGAAGGGCATTAGTTCAGTGCACAGTTTACAGTTCATCATGGAGGGAAGGCAGGCCAGGAAGGCAGGAACTGAAGCAGAGGCACAGAGGATTGCTGTGTAGTGGCTTTCTCCTCCAGGCTTTCCGATCTGATGGAGAGGGGGACATTTTCTTGGTTGGTATTTCCTCTTCTCAGCCTATGGCAAAGTTAGCAAGACACTGGCCAGCACAGGCACCTGAACAGAAACAACGCCACTGGAGTGTAGCTTGGTGAACCAGTGAATATAGTGGTGTTACCCACAGGAGCGTAGGTGACTGATGGGTGGTTTCACCACCGAAGAGACAGAGAGGGACAGAGGGAGAGAGACATAGAGAGAGACATAGATACAGAGATAAAGATGGAAATAGAGACAAAGACAGTTTGCAAGCGTGAAACTGGCTAGTTAACGTAGCTGATGATGTCACTGATACAGTCTCAACCGGAAAGCCTGCAGCATTCACTGAGTTTGGGGAAGGATGGGGAAAGGATTTCAGTATATAGGATTATAACTAGGGATATGTTGGGAAGAAAAGAGGAGGGTGGAAGGGGGACAGAATGGGACAGAATGGGACAGAATGGGATTCCAAGCCAGTGTTGAAGTGAGGTGGCCTGGAACCCTTGTGTCCCGAAACCCATAGCTACACAGGGTAAGAAGTAGTGTGCCCTTCCCCCAGCCTTGAGCAGGCTAAATAGACCTCAAGTGTTTGCCACAGTTGGACCTTAATGACCCAGGTGGAGTTGATGTCCCACGGGAGTAGACTCCCCACTGAGCTCTCTTTCCAGCTGAAGCAAAGCAACTCAGTCCAGCCGAAACAAAGGGTGGGTCTGTGGGCTCTCCCTATATAAATACAGTGCTAACTATTAAACTTTGGGCCTTGATCAGAAACTTTTCTCTTGGCTTCATCCTTCTCTCCCCCCCCACCCCTTTACATTTCCAGCCCCCCTTTCAGGTACCCAGTTCATCCACGGCTGCTGGATGACTACAAACTATTATACTGGAGCAGCTAGTAACATCTTAGTAGCAACTGGTTGGCAGCCAGCTTGGAGCAGGCTTCCCCGCCCAGGTAGTAGTTGAGCTCTGGTGTCAAAGAACAAGAGGATGTTCCTGCTTAGGCTGCCATGGTCTGAGCTGGCTGTGCAGTCTGCCTGTGTGGGGGCTGAAAACATCTCTTGTTAGGGTAGGGGCCCACTGCTGTCACCTTCCTTCTGGGTGATACCTGTGAATTGAGCCGTGTAGGATTCTCTTCAGTTCTGTCCTGAGTTCATTGAGCTAGTGTTGATGTCTCTGCCTGGTGACTTTCAGTGTTAGACTAGGTCTCCCTCTTCTGCATCTCTGGAACCAAGTATGGCCACCAGGAGACATGCTGACTGTGCTCTGTCTGATTCTGGCTGTCTTGGTGCCAGAATTATTCCTCAGCACTAAGCATTAGGATACAATTCTTGGGAAGAACTGCTAAGTTGGGGCCTCAGGACAATCCAAGCCCAAAGATTCAATTTATTATTGATTCACATTTAGTCAATGGTCCAGCCTCTTGGTGGTGGGGGGGGGGCGCTTTTCTGAGGCATTGGCCACAGAAGAGAAGTCCACTGCCAGGCTGTTTTTTCTCTAAGGCCACGAGGACTTAAGGTTGGACACAAACACTGGCTGGGTCTTTCTGTTCTCTTGAGCTCTACAAGGTTGGCTTGTAAAGGCTGGGAGGTGGGGCTGAGGAACTCTAGACATTTTCTCTCTAGCTGTTCAGTCTCAGTTGAGCCTCCACAAGCCCAACAAGACCCCTCTGGTTAAGTTTCACCTGCAAAGGATCCCACAAGTCCAGTAGATTCAGGACACAGTCGGATCTTTTCTTCGTACAAGTCAAGTCCTGACACTGCCATTCACAGGCTGAAGAGAGAGGGATCTCTGAGCCTCTTTCCTTCATCTATATAATGGACCCACCAATCGGCTTCTCCTCCCAATCTATGCCTAGCTTACAGCAGGCAATACTTACCTGGGCCCTGGGGAAATACCTATCAGATGGTCACTGGGCTGGCCAGGGTTTGCATGTCCTGCATCTGCAGACCCTGCGGCCAGCATGCTGGGAAAGCCATACATGGACTTCACACATGGGGTCTGAAAAAGGCTGATATATCCTCAGCAGCCACAGCATACCCACCTGAATCATTTCTTCATTGTAAAGCAAGAAGAGATTCTTGAAGAGGATGCACGCATCTGCTTCATCATTTCTGACTCTGAAAATGGCTGGTTCTCTGTGGGAAGATACTGGTTCTCAGGAATACAAATGCACACTGTGCCCCAACTCCTCGTGCGCCTCCTGCTTTCCTGATGCCAATGGCGGCTGATTTGCGATTGGGCTCCATTCAGCTCTTTGTTCTATAGAAGTGTTGCTATCTTGTGTGTGAGAAGAGGTGGATCATGCACAGGCAAACGCCACACACACACACACACACACTCAATGTCCTTTTGTAAAGGCTCCTCACATAGGCACACAGTCTCCATGGCAAACAGCCACACATGCCCTGAATTATGAGCACAATTTGCCCTTGAATGCCCTGTTGCTAAGAGCAGTCTTGGCCTGGTTCCCAGGCACAGGGGCCCAACGTCCATCTTGCTGGCCATCTGAGCCTGGGGAATGTTCAAATAGGGTGACTGAGGTCACATCACTTTGGGGGTGTGGTGAACACAGCCACAGACATGGTGCGGAGAATCTTGCAGAGGTTGGCATCCCATCTCCCGCCAAAGTCCCCTTACAGGACAGGGCCTGCTGTTTTCGGGGAAGTACTCAGCCCCTGTATTTCCTGAGACTTGGGGGACAGGGCTGGGGATCCCCATTCAACAAAGGCCAACTCTGCACATCATCAGCCTAATCTGAGCTTGACTGTGTGACATCACGGAGATTTTTCACAGTTCCCTCAGACTTTCCACAACCCCCTCTGTTCTCCCTTTCAGATAACAGGCCTCACGTCAGGGCTAATGCACAGACCCCAGGATGCAGCATTTTCCCTTCACAAGAGGACCCCATTCATGCTTTCAAGCCATCAGATTGTCTTTGTCATCCTCTGGACCCAACCCTGAAGCACTGGCACGCGCATGCGCACGCACACGTAGCCAGGAATAAGCAGCGGGCTGAACAGCTGACACTAGTTCATGACCAGGTCTACACCCACACGGGGATCCAATGCGCAGCCTGGGGATGCTATTGAGATGGTATAACCGTGGACAGACCCGCTCTGAAGACCACACCCAACATCTGTCTGTCCATTCTTTCATTTGACATTGTGGTCCTTGTAGCCCTTGAGGAGAAGGGACAAGACTCTGCTGTGGGAACCACACCGTTTGGCTTGCCAACAAGCTTAAGCCAAGCTCCATTAGACAGCAAAGCCTTCTCCACGCGGAACTGTGTATGCCTCCTCAAGTTCCAAACCCACCCCACCTTCAGCCAGGTTCCTATTCAGAGCATGCCGTCTCCTTGTCTAGGCCGCCTAAAACCGAAGCTATCCGTTGCCTAGCAAGCTTACAAAGTGGGCGTCGCCGCCATGTTTCACGGCCCCTTTCATTCCTTCCTCTACCGTCTCTCTCCTGGGACAACCTCCCCCAACCCCATCTACTGCACACAAAAGCCCATTCTGTCCACTTTCTTTGAGACCGGTGTCACCCTGGAGACTGGCGCCTTCTGGCTTGGGCGGTCTCCTTTGCATCACGCCAGCCCCTTGGCTCCCAGGCTGCCTGGAACCCTGCCCAGTGACCCCAACCCCCGCCACCCCTGCCTCCCACTCTGGCTTCGCTCCTGTGAACTGAAGTCTGACATACTCTGTGTTTTCTTCCACTGTCCCTGCCAGCACGGCTTTACTGCACCCGGCACCCACGATCTACACCAGCATCTCTCTCCAGTCCCTCAAGGCTCCCACAATCAGTCCCCATGACTCTAGCACCTGCTACAAGTTTAGCACCGTTCAAGCCTTGGGCCACAGCCTTCCTGTGCTTGGTAGCGGATAAGCACATCATCGTAGAATATCGTAGAATATCGTGCCACTGTGATGTGGTAACAAACGATGTAGCGCAGAAGCTCTGGCGGCGTGATGCGCTTAGCTGCGTGTGACAGTCCCGGCTCCTACCTGCCTCACATGCTGACGTGGTAAGCATCACTTCAGTGTTAAAACCAACATTGTTAGCTCCCTGTACTGCTTATTTTTGCTCATGGCTGTGATATAAAAACAACTTGAAGACAAGAGAGTGTATTTAGGCTCACAGTGTGTGCGGATACAGTACATAATGGTAAAGACATCATGGCCGCAGGAACTTGAAACAAGCGGGTCGTAACTCATCCACAGCCAGCAGCCAGGGAGTGGTGTGAGTCAGTCCACGGCTCACACCTTCTTTTCTGTGCAGTTCCGGACCCCAGCCCACGTTCCCAGTGAATCTTGCCATATTAATGAACTTAATCTAGACAATCTCTCAGATATGCCCAGAAGTGTCTCTCTCATCTATGATTTTAGATCCTGTTAAATTGATAACCAGCATCACTCAGTACTATATAGTAATGACCTCTTACTATATCGTATAATGACCATTACTGTATATAGTAAGACCTATACTCCTTGGGTGTAGGTCTTAACAGAATTATCTTTTGATTGCCTCTCTTCTCTGCGAGTGGCTGGGCTCGGCTGGGTAGGTCTGGGTAGGCAGGAGCTGTAGTAGAGGATGACTGTGTAGATCCCAGCACTGCTAGGAGGATTGTCTGCTTCACCACTAGATCTCACCCCTTTCACCAGTACAATGAACATCAAGTGTACAAAGCCATGACACAGAGAAAGCTAAGTCCAAGAAGGTGCCAACGACAACATTCAGGTGTCAAACCAACAGTCATTGGTTCTTTCCTTTATGTCCACTGTCGGGCCAGACCCTGGAGGGGGACTCATTCAGCAGAGTTACCCCACCCCTCCCCCACTCCCGTTAAAGCACTCTGATGCTGCTTATGGCTGGGTCACAGCAGACCAGGGGACAGGTGCAGTTGAGCTACAAAAAAGGTCAGAATCCTGACTCCGTGGTAGACCAGCAGGCTGAATCCTCCAGGCACACATCCAGTGTCAAGGGGCCTCAGATGCTGTGCCCCGAGACAGTACTCACTGTGGCCAGCTCATACCCACCCTTGAGGGAATCTAGCTAAGGCCTGACTCAGGATCCTTCAGGCCCTAGCTCCCCACAGCTGAAATACAGCCCACTCCTGGCTATGTTTTTATCCATGCTAAAAGTCAGCTATATTTTTTTCACTGAAACAAAGCAAAACAGGATGCCTGGCTGTGACACAGATGCTCAGCAGGTGGCTGGAGAGACTGCTCAGAGGTTAAGAATGTGTACTGCTCTCAGAAAGGGCCCAAGTTCAATTCCCAGCACCCACAGCAGGTGACTCACAAGCACCCACAACTTCAGCCCCACACCGATACCTTTGGCTGCTGTGGGGTGTCCACATTCACGTGTACACATCCACAAAGAGTCACGCACACATACAGGTGATTAAAACTGCAAAATAAAAACTTTTTAAAAATGGTGACTAGTAGCCCCTGTTCTGGGGGATTGGTCTGGAAGGGAGACGGCAGAGTGTACCCTTGCAAGGCCAGAGGGACACTCCAGGCTGCCTTGTGTCTGGAAGAGGGAAGAGGAGGGAGGAGTCAGGCTCCTGCACAAGACCCCATCCCTCCATTTCAGTCTCTCCCAATAAACAGAAACTGCGGGGGGGGGCATGGCACCCCAAGAAAAGCCTTTCATCAGCTCTGGCTCACCCACAATCTGCCTGGGCTCTTGGTTAGTACCCCTTCCATGTTTTCAACTCTCTGGAAATTGTCTTGGGGCTGCAGCAGGTAGGACCTCTGGGGTGACAGCAGCGGTTACAAGGACATTCCCTGTCCCCAAGATGGGGGTCTTCAATAGCAAAGGGGGGAATAAGGGGTCCTCATTGTTTCCAAATCAAGTCTGCTGGCTCCTTCTTCCTTCTTTCTCTTCCTTTCCTTTCCTCTCCCTTTGTGATACACAATCTCCAGTCCTGGCCCGAGTGTGCAGGTGTCGCTCTTTGCCCTGAATGAAAGTCACACAGAGATTCACTTGGGATTCTCTCAGGCTGGAGGAGAGGGCTCATTGCTAACACACCGAACCGGCCATGCTGCTGCTAAACGTCCTGCTTTTTAAGGCTTGTGACACCAAACCTCATCCTTACTGCAGAAGCTCTGACCTAGGGGGCCAGCCTCGTGGCCTCCTCCTAAGCCATGTAGCCTGGACATTGAGGAACGTGTCTTCACCCCAGTTGTGGTCTAGCCCAGCTTTCCCTTAGGAGCAGTGGTGGTGTCTATGTGGGCAATGACATAGGTTCCTATTTAAGTACTCAGAGCTTGCTGGTCTATTATGGAGTCAGCATGGGAAAGAGTCATAGATGTTCGAGCTTTCTGGGAAGAGGAACACAACAATATCCTTAACAGGTCAGTTTGAGGGCTGTGGTTTTACCTAAGTCAGGTACCCCAGTTTGGTTTTTATCAGAGTTTATCATTCTGATAAAACATTGAATAAAATCCACTTGCAGAGAAGAAGGTTTATTTAGCTATGATTTAGAGGGTATCATCAAGTCAGGGCAGGAACTCAACCAGGGGCAGGAACCTGGAGGCAGGAGCTGATGCAGAGTCCATGGAAGGGCGCTGCTGATTGGCTTGCTCAGTTTGCTTTCTTATAGAACTCAGGGCCACCTGCCTAGAGTGGCACTGCCCAGAGTGATCTGGACCCTCTCGCAGAAGTTGTTGACCAAGAAAGTGCTCCACAGACATGCCAACAGGCCAATCTGGTAGATACAGTTCTTCCATTGAGGTTTCTGCTTCCAAGACGACTCTTGGTTCCCTCAAATTAAAACAAAAACAATCAAAAACACTGAAAAACAAAAACCTAACTAACATTACTGACCCCTGGTTAATTTGACATGTGCACTAACAGACCACTATTAAAACACAGACCTTTCCTTTCTTGTTTATCCCCAAGAGCTCATTTAAAAGCACGATAGAAAGCACAGCATAACATTAAAAGTCCCATTGTCTTTGAAAAATTCAAGCACTCAAAAGTCTCCTTAAAGTATCTGAAGTCTTTTAACTCAGAGTTCCTGTGAAATATAAATTAAATTAAATACCTTCTTACTCCGGAACCAGGGCATAAAAACAACCATACTTAAGCAAAACCAAAGCAGAAACTTGTGGCTCAGTGTCTGAGATCCTGGCCTCACTCATGGTCTGCTCGGCCCCAAAGAGCTTGGACAGTTCCCCTCCTTCAGCTCTGCCGCCTGCACCGCACACGGCTTGTCTTGTAGGCTCAAGCTGCTCCCCCCCACACCCATCACTGGCCTTGGTGGGGACCCCACTGTCCTGGCACTCCAATATCCTAGGATCACCTCTCCAACTGAAGCCACACCTCACCAATGGCTTTTCCTGGACTCTCCCAGTATCAAAACTTAGTTGTTCCCCATGACACTTCTAAAGCCAGTGCCATGTGGGAGATTCTCAGGTTTGCCAAGTTCAGCTTCCAGCCTGAGATGCAGTCTTGACCCCTTCTAGACTGCAGCTTCTGTGTGCTGACCCTGAGGAAATACTTCCCAGAATATCTTGGCTTAATGATGCCGATTTCTTATTAATCGCAAACTGATTTCTCAGCCCCAGATAACCAGCGTCTATTGTCCCAGTGAGGCACAGGTTTCATTTCCACGAATTTTTGTTTGTTTGTTTGTTTTGCTTTTTTTTTTTTTTTTAAATCCAGACATAGTTTCTCTGTGTAAACCTGGCTGTCCTGAAAGTCACCCTGTGGACCTGGCTTCCCTCAAACTCACAAAGATCCACCTGCCTCTGCTTTCCGAGTGCTGGGGTTAAAGGTGAGCGCCCCTGCCCCCAGCTTCCACAGATTTTTAACCCCAAATATCACACAAACATTCCTCATAGAAGTTTTGCCTTGGGTCCCCTTGGAAACTTTGTACCCAGTCCTCCTTCATCTGCCCCTCTCCACATTTCCCAAGAGCACAGGATAGCCCACTAAGCACTGCACACTCAATGACTGTTTCTAGCCCAAAGTTCCAAACTCTGTCCACAATCCTCCTAATAATCAACAACATGGTCAGGCCCATCACAGCAATAGCCCAGTCTCTGGTACTAATTTCTATTTGAGTTTAATAAACGCCAGGAACAAAGGCGACTTGGGTGAAGGGGGTTTATTTCAGCTTACACTTGCAGGTAGCTCAGTTCATCACTGAAGGGAGCCGGGGCAGGAAACCGGAGGCAGGAACCGCAGCAGAGACAGTGAGGGATGGGGCCTGCTCTCTACGGCTCTCTCCTACAACCCAAGGCCACCCACCCACAGCTTCCATCCCCACGGTGGGCTGGGACCTCCCAGGACAATCACTTATTAAGACAATGCCTCATACATGCACTCAGAGACTAATCTAGTGGAGGGAATTTTTAAGTTGAAGTTCCCTCTTCCCAGGTGACCATGTTGTCTCAAGTTGAGAGAAATTAACCAGCACGCCAAGAGAGTGTGAAGACCAGAGTTAGATTCCCTAGAACCCACATATAAGAAGCCAGGTGTGATGGTGTGTGCTTGTATGTTGGTGCTGACAGGCAGATCTCAAGGAGCCACTAGCCAGACAGCAGAGCCTACTTGGTGAGCTGGAGACCACTGAGAGATACTGTTTCAAATAACAAGGTGGATGACACCTGAATGATGACAGCCAAATTTGCCCTCTGGCCTCCATACACATATGTACACACATGCATCTGCATATATAAATATGTGTGCATATATACACATACATGAAGTCTGTTTTGAAACATATCTGCCTCCCACACATAATGGAGGGAGCTGCTATCTCCCGAGTGGGAGGCAAGAAGGCTCTGGGCGTATATGCCATCCACCAGGTACATCAGAAGTACCATTGGCTAAATGTGTACATCGGTCAGATATCACAGGAGACTGCAGGTGAGGGGCGTGTGTCTTGCAGTGGTGTGCATGCTGCATGTATCTGTGTGGGGGTAGATCACCTCCTCCATGAGAGCCACCATGGTCCTCCGGGGTGTTTTTCTGCTGGCTCTGAGGTCAGAGCAGGTGGGGCTCCAATTTATTCTGGACACACATTGGACACACATCTCACCACAGGCTGGATTGAGAGTAGTGCTAACCATATGACCAAAGCCAGACCCTCTCATTTGTTCTCAGAGATACCCAGTGTGCTCCTATGGTCTGGTCCTGAGGAACACTATCATCAGGAGGTGGAGGAGGAGTCGGGTTCTGGTAGATGGAAAGGGCATGGAGGTCCTCAGGGGCTGCTAGCAGGCATGAGGGCACAGTGCATGGAGGGGCTTGCAAAGCCACCATCTTCAGAAAGAATCTCAGCAGAATAAACCTATTTCTTGCCCCTTTTCCTAACACAGCTGTTCCCATCTTCTGCTCTACCTTCACAGATTTGCTGAGGACCTCTGGGTTTCTGCTGTCTTGATTGGTAGCAGGGTTTATGCCTTATTAAAGACAGGGTTGGTATAGCTGAGGGCATGGCTCAGTCAGTAAAATGCTTGCTGTACGATGTGAGGGCCTGGGTTCAGATCCCCAGCACCATGTAAAACACTGCTCTTGGCACCATGTGCCTGTTAGTTATCTCAGCACTGGGGAGACAGAGACAGGAGGATTTCTGAGGCTTGCCAGCCAAGTCAGACAGGCCGCATCAGTCAGTTCCAGGTTTAGCAAGATACTGTCGCAGATAAGGCAGAGAGCAATTGACGAAGACTTCTGATGTTGACCTCTGACCTCTGCACGCACATTCACACGCACACATAAATATGAAGACAAGTTTATTTGTCTGCAGAGGAGGTGTGGGTCTCACTATGTAGTCCTGGGTGGCATGGAAATTGCATGTAGATCAGGCTGGTCTCAGACTCACAGAGACCCACCTGCCTCTGCCTCTCATGTGCTGGGATTAAAGGCATGTACCACACACCATTGGTAATCACACGAGTGAGCCTAACATTGAGCATTAGCTTGGCTCTGGGGCTTGAGGTGCAACTCCACCCTCCCCTGGTACCCCACTCCAGCTGTCAGGGTCAGTGCTGCCCTTGTCCAAGTTCATCTCTAACCAGGGTTGGGCACATCCTGTAACCAGGGACCCCAGTCCTAAAGTAAGAGTGAAGCCAGTACTGGGCAGATAAGAGGAGCGCCTGCCTAAGGGTAGGTTCAGTCGTGTCTGAGAGGGTGGTGGTTAGAGTCAAGGCTAGATGCTGAGGAGGGAGAAGCCATCAAGTGGCAGGAAAAGACGATGAGGGAAAGAGATCATCAAGGTTAGCTATGAACGAATCCACGGTCAAGAAAGACTAGAACATACACACACACACACACACACACACACAACTACACACACACAGACAGACAGACATACACACATATATTCACACACACATACACACACAAGCACACACATATAGACACACATACACGCATGTATTCACATATATATACATACATACACACACATACACATACATATACACTTGCAAACATACACATAAGCACACACATATGCACACATACACACATAAACACATACACACAAATACACACACATATAGACACACAGACACACATGTATTCACACACATAGACACACAGACACACATGTGTTCACACACACATGCACACACATATACACATATACACATATACACACATAATTACACCCACCTGCCTCACACAAATACACACACACACACACACACACATACACACATTCTGCAGGCTACATGTCACAAAACAGATCACGTATGAAAAAAGCTCAGAATCTCCAAATACAGGGAAAGGCAAGTGCTCTGTCATGATGAAGGACCAGAGCTGTTGAACCCTGCCCATTCCTGCTCTCTGGCCTATTTTCATTTTTTTGAGAATGACTTTCTTTCCTCTAATAAACACTGTAAATCTACCTTAATCCACAAGTCTAATTCTTTGCTCCAGGACACAGGAGCCTAAGGTCTCAGTAAGTTCGTTGTAACAAAAGCAAGTTAAAGGAAGAAAATTGTATTTTGCCTCACAGTTTGAGGGGAGACAGTTCATCAAAGTGGGGAAGGCACAGCAGCAGGGCCAGGACTTCTGGTCATATCACATTCACTGTCAGAAAGCACGCACACGACACACACACACAGATATTAATGTTCATATTCAGCTTGCGTTGAGCTTTCTAGACAGTCCAGGACCCCAGCCCATGGGCTTGTGCCTCTTGCGTCAGGATGAGGTCTTCCTACTTCAATTAGCCCAGGTTAAAGAGGCCCTCGGAAACATGGCCCAAAGCTTGTCTCCCAGAGGATTCTAGATCCCGTCCCGTAGGTAATCGTTATTAACTATCACGTCAGACAAACCAGGTCGTTCCCCCAACCTAAGCTTACAAGCATGGAATAGGTGTAAAATGTCTTTTTAATAAACTTTCTTAATTATTAACATGACCAGGCCTGATAATCAACTCAGAGTCCTATAGATTTAAGGAGCTCTTGGGCAAATACTGGAGCATTACCCCCAATCTAATTTCTGTCCGCTAGACTGGCTACTTCCCCAGCTGTGCCCTACAAACACTTGCTGTGTGAGTCTTCCTGGGTTATTTCTGCCCCACGAGCCTGTCCTAGGGGTCCATTTAACATGCTCCTGGTCCTCATATTTATTTTTATTTTATTGTTTTGGTCCTCATATTTAATGCAAACCTCCTGTTTCCTCCATCTTCTTCCTCCATCCTTTCTACCTCTCTGTGTCTCTGTCTCTCTCTGTGTGCCTCTGTGTCTCTGTCTCTCTCTGTATCTCTGTCTCTCTCTGTGTCTCTGTCTCTCTCTGTGTCTCTGTCTCTCTCTCTGTGTCTCTGTCTCTCTCTGTGTCTCTGTCTCTCTCTGTGTCTCTGTCTCTCTCTCTGTGCCTCTCTCTCTCTCTCTCTCCCTCTCTCTCCTTTCTCCCTCTCCCTCAAGGTCCCCACCTGTGGCCCCCAGCCTGGTAACTCCACCTCTCTTGATTCTCCATGGTGATCAGTTATAGTCATTTTTATTTAACCAATAAAAACTGGGAGCAAGGTTTGCACAACAAAAACTGGTGTATGTGTCTTGGGGTACAGAATTTAGCATTTGAATACATAGCAGCACCAGACCAGTTCCCAAAGGGCAGGTGTTCAGGAAGCGCCTCTCACTGATGTGTGTTGCCCAGCTGATCCGAGATGTGGATCTGCGACTTGAAGAAGAGACGGAGGGTTAAACCCTGGCAGTCTGACAGTTTCCAGCATCAGCTCTGCTGATCTTTGGGGTGTCCCCCCTGGACTGGGCTCTTCAGCCCATCACTCTCTGTGCATTTAAATCCTCCCCAGCAGAGTTATCTTCAGCCTCTCCATGCCCAGTAGGTTTTAGCAGGTTCCCAAAGGTGACAGGCTCTCCAGTCGTCATTACCTTCAGAGACATCTCCATGTCTCCTGACTCTGCTGCTCTCCTGGTCCAGCCAGCCCAGCATTCATGGAGGGCTTCAGGAACACTCCAGGCCTGCAATCTTCTCCCTGGAGTCCTTTTTCCTTTCAAGGCTCTGCAGTTTCCTGAAGGCCTCCTGCTTGGGGGAGGACTCAGCCCTGCTCTGCTCTGCTACCTGGGCTCTCCACTGTTCCGTACACCTGCTAACCATCCCATTACACAAGGCTCTATGTTCCTGGGATATTCACCCACCATATGGCATCCCTTTTAAAAAATTCCATTCCCAAATGTCTGTGATGTGTGTACTGGCTGGTTTTGTATGTCAACTTGACACAGGCTTGATCACAGAGAAAGGAGCGTCAGCTGGGGAAGTGCCTCCAAAGCAAGCCAGGGGAAGCAAGCCAGTAAGTAACATCCCTCCATGGCCTCTGCATCAGCTCCTGCTTCCTGACCTGCTTGAGTTCCACCCCTGACTTCCTTTAGTGATGAACAGCAGTGTGGAAGTGTAAGCTGAATAAACCCTTTCCTCCCCAACTTGCTTCTTGGTCTTGATGTTTGTGTAGGAATAGAAACCCTGACTAAGACAATGTGTCTCCCATTTGCAACAGGAGCACAGGCAGGCTGGCCTCTGAGCAGGGAAACTGAAGGTCACAGCCTCCCTTCCAGGCTGCCTGGAGTGCCTAGGAGGGAGGCAGGCAATCCTGTACTTTATATCCTAAGGAATCATCAAGGGCCAGAGAGCCTGTCGTTTGCTGGCAGAGGCTGTGGGAGACCAGAGTCCAGGGACACAGCCTTACCCTCAGCTTCAGCCTCAGCCTTAGATGGTAGGTTCTCAGCCAAAATTCTGGCTACAACTCGGGTACTCACGCTTTCTCTTCCTGCTTGTTCCAAGTCAGCATCCTGCCTGTGGGTCTGTGATCAAGTCTACATTCTTCCATACATGTCTTTCTTGCCATGTAAGCCAAAGGAAGTTTCTGGGCTTTGTATCCCAGACTCTTGCTAGTGGCATAGTCTCATCTACATGTGTGCCCAGGCAATCCGAGCACATGAAGTACAGGACATGAAGTCAGGGTTCTGAACATGTCCATCTGTTTCCATCTTTTCTGTTTATGGGCATCTGTTATGATGTTTCTCAGCCAGCCATCCCACCTTCCCTCTGGACTGTGATTAATTGTGGCATGAAGCAGATAGGATGCTGGTGTTGTATTTAAACATGGTGGGTTCAGATAGCCCCAAACCCTATTGTAGAAACCCTCTGGAAAAAAAAAGCAATCCCACATTCTATTTTATTCTACATGATAAATGAAAGAAGGGATCACCATATAATCAATTCCTTCTAAAATCCTGTTCCCTAGAAGGTGTCAGACACAAAGCTATATCTCATTAACTTTCTCTTAAGCATTAGATGTCATATCCTCCAGGACACTGAGAGGAAAAGTCATAGCAAGGGTCCTTGAGACACAGAAAGGACTTGGTGACTGATCTCATCAGGATGGCAATCCTCCTACCTGCTTACCCCTCAGTGATGGTGGCTGACTCAGATCCTGCTCCCAGAACCAGGTTTCCATGTGTGGTTTCAGTGGTGTGAGGGAGGAAGGTGCCACTCACAACTTGTTAATATGCAAGGGGGTATCACTAGCAGCTTGTTAATATGCAAATTATCAGGCTGTACCCCAGGACAACTGTTTATAAACTTCGGAGAGTATTGGAGGCAGAGTCCTGGTATGCCCTCCAGATGGTTCTGTGGTCCAGAGCCTGTCCACTAGTCAGACAACAGCAGAGCGAGTGGCCAGGCATGTATGCATGCAGTGGGCCCCACCCTCTTCTGGGAAGGCTTAGCCTTCCAAGTAGCCAGAACTCATGATCTGCACCAGGGAGTCATAGTGGGTACTCTACAGCCATTTCCTCCAGATTGAAGCATTCGGTCCTACAAAGAAACCGGAGGCTGACAGCTCCCGTGAGAAGCACAAGAGGCTCCTCCCAGAGGTTGTATCCAACTACAAGCAACTCCTGAAGGAGAGGTGACTTCCATGCTTGCACCTTAGGGGACCCCATCCATGCAACACAACATTCATTGGGCTCAGCCATGCAGGGGTAGGTTTTTAGGGATGCAGCCACCTGAGTCACCCAAGCTCCTGAAAGTGCCCCTCCCCTGCTCCCTCCCCCTCAGTACTCTGAGTACTCCAACAACAGTGGCTCACCAAGATGGAATTGCAATGGAATCCTTTCTTTGGTCCCTGGTTGCCTCTCTCTGGGGTCAATACAAACAGGCTCCCCATGGAAACTTGCAACAGTGGATTACTTCCTCTCTAGACAGTGTGGCTCCCTCCCATGTGAAGAACACAGATTCGGGGCCAGTGTCCAGGACTGAAATACACAGAGCCCAACCAGCCAAGAGTCCAGTTCTGAACATTGACTCTTTTCTCCCGTTATCATGTAACTCGGGGATATGCATCGAGCAGCTGGATAGCACTGAGGGAGGGGGATGCAGCCCCTCCAAACAATGTCGGGGTGCTGCTCTGAAGTAATGGACCCCACTACATCCTAGGCATTTATCACCTTTCAGCCTGACCTAGGCTGGCTGCCCTGGGGGCCTGAAAGTGGAGTAGCATTCGCTCTTTGGACATAGGAGAAATACACTCCACTCTACCAGTCACCTTGGTAATATGCTAGTGACCAGTGGGGCTAGGACTTCAGTGAGGGATGCAGGCTTGAGCAGGGATGCCCAGAGCCGGTGTGGACAGATGCTCAACTTTTGTGGAATGCTTGATCCCACCGAGTGCAGTACCACGCACACAAACTCTTGCCTCTGCACTTCTGCAGAAAATTAGAATACTCCATTTCTGTTTTACAACTAATTTTTTTAAAAAATGATGTGTGTGTGTGTGTGTGTGATGGTTTGTGTTTATATAAAGATGGCCTCACTGTTACTGTATTTAATATTTCCTTTTTATGTTATGAAATTAAAACTAGGGGCCAGGGAGATGGCTCGGTTGTTAAGAGAACTTGATGTACAAGCAGAAGAATTTGAGTTTGAATCCCAGCTCCCACATAAAAAGCGGGGTGTGGCCACATCTGCCCATAACTCCTTTCCTGAGTCAGAGGAACCTGGCAGAGATAGGACGGATAGCTGGGCTTGACAGCCAGCCAGCCATTCCAGCAGAGAAACCAACCCCATATTCAGTGAGAGCCTGTCTTCAAGGGGAAAGTCAGGGAGCAAAATGCCAAGCCCCGGAACATCCCCCTGTGGTGCAGCTCATCAAAAAAGTGACTCTAGAGACCCTCTGTGTCCTTGTCACCTGCTTCTGTCCCACAGCGCCAGCATCCAGAACACCTTTCCTCCAGGCACGTCTATCTGTCAGAGAACATCTGGAAGGGTCGGAAAGGGGGAGCCAGAAGTGGGCTCTGAGTGAGGACTTAGAGACAGGGCTTTGAGTCCACAATTGCCCAGTTCCTGCTTTGCGAGTCCAGACTGCTGCGCACCTTCTGTTTCCTCAGCTGCTAAAATACTGCGTTAACATCTTCTCGAAGCTTGGCTACGCTCTGAGGTAGAAAGGGAGGTGGCTGCTTCCAATAGGACCACGGCCAGGCACTAGTCATAGGCCTGTGTGCCAGACAGGCCTAGGGGATCAAAGGGCGGAGGTGAGCGTGCCAGTGAGCGGCAGACAGGCCGCTGTGGATCCATCCACTTGCCCTTTTCTTACTTAGACTACGCTCAGATTCCTAGTGGGCGGGCGGGACCGGTGTTTGGACAAGTCCCTGCGGACTCGCACGTGCCCGGCGTGGCCGGGTTGCGGAGGCGGGGCTCCTCGGCGGTCCAGGGCAGACCATGGGGCGGGGCGCGGGGTGGCGTCCGGAGCTCGGCTCGGCAGCGCGGTCAGGAGCAGCGGGTGGCCGTAGTGGCCGTAGTGCCCGGGCGGCACCATGCTCGGTGTGGTACACTTCCTTCGCAGCTTCTTCAAGGTGAGAGATGTGGGACCCAAAGCCGGGTTTGCTGGAAGTTTTGTTGGGGGTGCTGAGGGAACAGTCGCGCGCGCCGCTGCGCCCTGGGCTGTTCGTGGGTGGCTGCGAGGCACCCAAGAACGATCCGCGACGCAATCGCAGCTTCTCGACGAATGTGCTGGATCTGGAGGTGGTGGCAGGCTGGAGTGTGGCCTTGGGGACTGTTGGGACGGAAGGGGAAAGAGGCGCACAGGGGATGAAAGGCTCTGGAGAGGCGAACTTGACCTAGTCTGGAGAGAATGGCGAGCGCCCGGGCACTCCTGGGTTTCTCACAGCCTTGGCTGGGTAGCTGGGTAGCTGGGTAGCTGGAGCTACCCAGGAAGTGGTTGCTATTGTTGTTACCTGGATATATCAGAGGGAGAATCTGGGTTGGGGCACCTTCGTGAATAAATGCCTGAGACTCCGTACCTGAATCGGAATTCAGTAGCAGATCTGAGTCCTGGACTCGATCGTAGAGACCCCACTGTACTGGGATGCTACCATGTCTTTTGCCCACACAGGGACCTTGGGGTGGGCAGCAGGCTGTAGGGCACCGGCAGAGGGGTGGCTGGCTGCAGGTTGCCAAGCTCCACCTCTCCAAGTGAGCAGGGTGGGAGGTGGGAATGTACCCAGACTTCGGGACCAGGGCTGCAAGAATCCGGAAGTGTCAGCTGGAGGCCTGCAGGAGGAAGCACAGGGACCAGCTGGCAGGTGAGGGCTGTGGGTGAGGCAGAGTTTTCTGGCCCTGAGAGCCCTGAGGGGGGAAGTAGGTGACCCAGACCCAGCCAGGATAGAAGGAACTCTGCCTGACCTCAACCTTTGCATCTGCCTTCTGGAAGGCTTGCTTGCCTGTAACCACTAAGGTGTTTACCACACAATCACAGAGGAAGAGGATGAGGGGTGCCGGTGAGGGGCCTTTCTGGGGTGGGGAAGGGCATGCTAGGCTCTCTGTTTTGTGCTGTTCAGACTCTTGGAATGATGACCGTGCCACAGACTCCCAAGCTGTACGATGGATCTTGGAATAATCATTTCACCACTTTGGGATTTGTTTTCCTGTTTGGAAAAGTGTGGTTAATTCCTTTTGCTCCTTTCAGGTGAGGGTCTTCATGCAACATCATGCATGAGGGTCTTCATGCAACAGTCGGCTGTTGTTTTTGTGAGCCAGGGACCTTGGTTCTTCCTGGGGTGTGACTGCAGGTAACAGTAAGCAACAGGTGACTTAGGTCACAAGTCGGCTAGACAGAATCTCCAGGCTTTGTTCGCCCTAGCTTAGGGGACAGGCAGTGCAGCCTATGGGGAGGCGGCTGGCAATTCTGGGGCAGCTTGCCTGTTTGCTGCACAGGCCTAGGAACTGGGGACAGGGTGTCCTCACATTCCCCTCTTACTCACTGTCCTGTCCCTGGACCCTCTGACCATACTCCATGCATACTGAGGATGGGATGAATGGGCCTTGCAGGCTCTCCTCTGGGAGGAGCCACAACACCCATTTCTGACTGCTCAGACACAGCTTACAGAGACACACGAGAAAGCAGATTACACTTTTGCTTCCACAGACACTGGTGATGTGGGAGGTGACAGATGCCGCTGACTCTAGCTGGCTTCTGAAAGAATTACCTGGTGACGGGCTCCTGATTGTCACCCTCGGTGTCTCAAGTCGGATTGTTCACAGAGCCACAGCTAATCTCTCTTGAGTCCCGGGAGGAATGCTGCCTCAGATGCCCATGGCCCAGGTAGACGAGGCGTCTGCTGGAAGCATCTTCAGATTCCGTGCTTCACTCAAACCTGCTACTGAGCGTGCCAGGCAGTTTAGTTCAGGTAGGCCAGCCAGAGAGCTCACACTTGCTCTGGACCCCCAAGGGGCACGACCTTTGGTGGCACCAGGAAGGATATGTGCTGTCTCAGAAGGCCAGACCATTCATGCAGGCGACCATTCTGCATGTCCCTTTCGAGGGTACCCTGGAATGTTAGAGACAACTGGGCATCCGAGCTGTCCACTGATGTGGTAGATCTCTCTGCCGTCATTACACTTGCCCTACGTCTAATACAACATCCAAGGCCTTACAGCACAGTGTCATAGACCACTAAAAGGCCACTGGGGACAGGAAGAACAGGTCTCTGTCAGTTGAGGGATGGTACAGAGTTAGCAGGAAGGCAGTGGAGGTTTTGTGGGCCTTATCCTGGGAGTGTGACCTGTTTCTGCTGATTCCCAAATGTATGTGTGCACACTAGCATCTGGTGCACATATGTATACACATAGCATGCTTGTATAAACATGTATACACATAGATATGCACATATAAACATGCTTGTGTATTCATGTGTTTATGAAGGGCACATACACTGACATGCTCATATACAAGCACCTGTAAGCTTATACACACACATATGTACATACATACTGGTATGTTCCTATATAGAACTAAACACACAGTACACACACACACCCAAATGTGCACTCAGGTACACACATACACATGTACACCGGCATTCTTGTATATACATGAATGCATGCATACTGGCATATTTATTCACACACATACATATGTGCATGTGTATATTTGTGCATGTACATGTATGTAGGACATCAATAGACATCTGGTGTCTATTGCTTGTGCACATACATGCATACCTGCATGTTCCTATGGGCATGCACACACACACACAGCATATGCATACTGACATGCTCGTTCACGGATATTCACACAGGCATGCTCCAATACACACATTCACAACAGGATACATACAAGTGATTGTGTCTTCCAGGCATGTCTGTGTACAGTAGTGCATACACAGGTACATGTAAGCAGGTACCATAAAAAAGACCAGCTTTTTACTAGTGCCAGAGATGATAGCAAGTGTGTTTCAGTGTGGAGATCATGTGTGAGGAGGGAATCCCCACAGGTCAGCCTAGGGTGCCATTTTAATTATTGTGTATGTATATGATAGCAGGACATGGGCATGTACGGAGGTCAGAGGGTAACTTCGTGAACTTAGTTCTCTTTTGCCACATTTGCAAAGGGTCCAAGGATGGAACTCAGATCTTCAGCCATCCTATCGGTCACCTGCTGGCTCTTTTCCTTGCTTCATGGCCGCTGCACAAACCTGACAGGCAGGCTAGCCGGGTAGGCAGCAGCACGGCTGTTCTCAGCCTGTGCTTTCGTGCCCAAGGATGAAGGCTTGTCAGTGAGCCACTGTTCTGAGTGGAGCATGCTCCCGAGGCTCCCAGCTAACCTTTCTTGCTACATTCATGTGTGCACCATGGGTGATGGGACAGGGTGGAGTTTCTGTCATCTGTTGATTATGTCTTTGTCAACTGACACTCAGGACAGGGAAGTCACCATAGGACAGGCTTAGGACCAGAGTGCTTGCTCCGGGGTGGACTTGGGGTGTGGCTCTATTTTGTGACCTGGCATGACTCTACAGCTCTTGAGCTCTTATTCCTGATGGTGAAATTTGGTGATATCCTGAGCCACCATGAATTATCTCAGAACCAATGTTTAGTACGTCCTAAAATCTATGTAGCTCCTTGCGTAGACACTTGGAAAACTGACATTGTGTCTCTGGTGCGAATTCAGGTCTGCATCAGTCAGCTTTCTGTTGTGGTAACAAGACATTGAGATGATTAATTTATGAAGACAGAGGATTTGGGGGTTCCTGTGAGTGGATGGTTTGTCCTGTTGCTTTGGGTCCGTGGTGAGATAGCACAGGTTGGAGGAGATGTAGTGAATCAAAAGTGGGGGTAGAGGGGGAGGATGCGTCTCTGACCTTTCCGTGAGCCACATCTCTTAATGACTCCGTCACCTCCCTCTACACCAATCTAAGGACAATCTTTTGAACATGAGACTTCAATGGACGGTCCATTCCCTTTAGTGAATGAGCTTTGAGTCTTTGGAGTCAGGTCAGGGACTTAAATTCAAGGACAGTGGAGTTTACTCAACAAATATTTATTGATCACCTACTGTGTGCCAGTTCTAGTTATTCAGACACGTCTAGCAGACCTAGTTTATATTTTGTTTTATGTTTTTCTTGTGTGTGTGTGTTTTGCTTGTGTATGTATATGTATGGTTCAGAAGTAGACATCTGGTAACATCCTTTATTGATCTCCATAT